>NC_143016.1:199733813-200033813 GCF_055824585.1 Amblyomma mixtum
CCGAGGGTAGCAGAACCTCAAGTCCTGGTACCGCCGATGGTCAGGGTGAGCCACGTGATGGACTTGCCACAGGCACTCAGCTCACAGCATCAGGTGCAGCTGGTGGATCATGCATTGACTTGCCTCGTGATGGACTTGCCACAAGCACTCAGCTCACAGCATCAGGTGCAGCTGCTGGATCAACCATGCCAGCCATTCCACGCAGGACAACCCGGCCACGCCTGGCTGACTTATGATCACAAGTTTCGGCAAATTTCTTAGAGCATTGTCAAAACTGATCTTTTCACAGAGGAAAGAAGATCTATCAGATGTGGCTATCAAACAAGCGGCCTGATAACATGCCAACGCCCCTTCTTCATTTCCCTTCCTTTCGCTGCAGCCGCAGCTATAAATCTATGCGCAATAAAGGACCGGGCGTCTTTTCTGGCATAGTTACTGATGTGTCGCGTCTCTGCATGAAGCGATCGATACAATGAGGACGGAGAAAGAAAGAGCATTAAACGAGAGGTTAAAAACGCGGAAGTTAAAAATTGGATGTATTCAATGGAAAAGAAACAGTGTAGAACTATATCGATACTGGAAAAGGCAGATCAGGAAAGAATTTTTCTATGATAACTCAAGAGGCAGTGCCCTACTTTTTGAAGCTATAGGTCAGGGTGTCACTCTAAGTCCCGGCACCATTATTTACGTCTAAGTCCCGGCACCATTATTCCTTTCCAAATACCTCTTAGTACTTCATATTTGTTGTACCCCCATAATGCCCTATGTTTCATTATCCAGGCGTCTCTTCGTCCTTTTGCCCTAAGAGCCTCCCAAGCAACCACAGATATCCGTCGGACGTTCGAGCTAGATCCGAACGTCCTTTGCCGAGATCGGACGTCCATCGGACGTACGAACAGAATCCGATTTCGGATATCCGTATTAGTACATCCGCCGGACGTACGGACAGTGTCCACTTTTGTATATCCGAATGAGAGACGAGGTGTACGTCCGAAGGATGTAAGGCCGAGTATTTTCCCAGGCCATGAGTATGGACGTTTTTTATTTCACAGAAAATTCGCGTCTTTCGTGTATGTACACTGTTTTATTTGCATCCGTTGGAGGGTTTGACGCGAAGATGTTTGTAAATTGGTGCGATTCCACTCCTACCTGCAGTGGAAGAGCCGCCAACGAGCTAAATTTATCTAAGAGGAGAAGCAGGTGTTGCAGAATTTTGCAAGAACTGAATGACTAGTTTTATATTTATAAAACTTCTCCAAATTAGTGGAGTTGTGCGACATGTCCACCGTTTTGCTAGCTAAACTTGCCATTGAAGCCATACGCAAGTATTAGTAAGTGTCAAAACCATCATCATAGATGTCAGTTCGCGGTCAGTCCAATCCAATCCTTCAGTACGGCTCCGTAGCGCTGTTGTTGGTTTGTCGCGTAGTGTTGTCGCGCAAGAGCTTTATAGCTCTTTTATTATAATGTGTGGCTTTGTTCGGTCTGTGGACGAAAGTAGTATGTAACTTAAGCAATTCGAAAGATACGGGAAGCGCCTGAAGCTCTTCTGCAACACCGGAATACCGTACTGCGTCGACCTTGGTTTAAAGAAGGCTTAGTGCACATGTGATTGCCTACGAAGGTATGTATCCAGTACGCTTCTTGGAACTTGCTTCTAGGACAATGCAGCATGCTCATATAACATTCGTTCAAAGGACAGTGGGAGCAGTAAGCGCGAGGAGATGCCTTCCACAAGTGTGTGCTGTTCTCACACTTTCGGGAGCCTACATCACACAGCTGCCGGAGCCCTCAACTCGCGCGGCTAATTCCCACTCCTCTTCAAAGTTGCGGGACGGAGTATTTTCGCATCTTGTTTATTTTTAAGGCATCGCTAGGTTCACTGTGCCTATATAAAGAGTGACAACGCGCGAAAGGCAGACCATAGGAAGCACGTATAGTTCGCAACGGAAGCTTTGCGGCTTTCTGTGCACAGTCGCGTAGTACAGTGCTGCGCAGGTTAGTGCCCTAAGGCCCATGAAAATAAATAAAGAACAGATACATTGTCAAATATGGTGTGGAAAAGTGAGAGCTGTTATTGCCTTATACTTATTGAGGTGTTTGTTAAAGTGCATTGTCTGTTATACTTGCAGCATTAAACACTTCCATTAATTGGTTCCAATGTTTTTACTTGGGCTACTACATTGTGCAATTTGTTTCACATGACTGATGTTTGCCGCGTTCTTTTTTATTTCAGAAATCCTGTGGGTGGGAAGATTACGGATGTGTACAGATGTGTACTTGCCACATTTGAAGAGTCACATTTAAGTAATTTTCCGAATGTAACCCATTGCTCTGCTGATGTATCATCAGCCACAATAAATTCTTGGAGTGTCGCAAATTCGCTGCAGATTAACAGCAAGAAAACAAAAGTCGTTATCTTCACTCCAAGGCAGTCATCAGCGCAACGTATTAATTTAACCTTCGGTGACACAACAATAGAAGTCGTGGATACAATAAAAATACTTGGTGTACATTTTCATAAACACATGTTATGGGACACTCACGTTAACAATATTGTTTCCCGAATTGCCAAAAGCGTCGGCTTACTAGCGAAATTCAAATATTTTCTACCGACCCCAATTAAGTTACTTTTGTTCAATGCATTGTTTCAGTCACATATAAACTATTGTTTTCTGGTATGGGGAAGCACAACATTTACAAATTTACAACAGATTCACATGCTACAAAAAAAGCAGTTCGCCTTATCGCAGGGGTAGATCCTTATGCACACACTAGAAGCCTGTTTATGCAATTCAAAGTAATTTCTGTGCATCGGCTCTACTCTTATATTTTAGCCAAAAGATATAAACAGGATGTCCAAAACAATGAGGTCCTCATTCAAACAATATCAAATCTAAGTTTAAGAGAAGGTAGATCTACATCGCGGTCACCTGAAATGTGGAAAATTCCATTCATACGCACAACCATCAGCCGTCAAATGCTCGAATATTCACTTCCAACCCTGTTAAATTATCTCCATAAACACGATATTAATATCCAAAGTGTTAGCACCCAAACTCTGAAGAATTTTTTTACACAACAAGAGTGATGGTTATGCTCGCTATAATTGTATAATGATGTTTTTCTTTTCTCAGGTGTATTATGCTGGTCTTGATGTGATGGGGATATCTTATTGTTGTGTAAAATGCGATTTTTTTCTTTTCAGACAAGAAGGTCTTGACTCATTTTCTATGTGTGTATGTTCTCGTAACTATGCTGCTATACATGTAAATGTGCAACTGCTGTATGCCTTGTGAATGGGGGCTCGAACCACGTCAAGTGACATGTTTTCACTTTTGTTCGAGTCCCTTTCCGCCTCGACGGAATAAAGTTCAATTTCAATTTCAAAATATGCGTGCTATGCATCAAATTGTTTTTGGTTTTATTGCATTGCGCGGAGTGAAAAAAGCACGCATGCACCATATATGCGAATATTCGAGAAAGATCCGCCAATGGACGTACTCAACTGGACGTCCGTCGGCGGGCGAACCTCATACCTTTGGCCACCTTTCGGACGGCCGACGGACGTCTACCGGCTGTTTCGGGACCGGCTGTTCAGCGGACGTACAGAACATCCGAAATAGACCTCTGTTGGCCGTCCGAAGGATATCGGTGGTTGCTTGGGCTGTTCATGCTTTTCCGTGTATATCTGCCCTTCGTTTAGCCATATCCCGAGGTATTTGTATTCGGCCACTTTGGGTATTTCGTGGCCTTGTATGGTAAGCACCTGATCAGTTGTATCGTTAAAAATCATCAAGTTGCGCTAAAACTGAATCCTAGAGCGTCTCCTTCGTCTCCACAGCAATTAACCAAAGTTTGTAAATCTTCCTGGCTATCTGCTAACAGTATGATATCGTCCGCATACATTAAACCCGGGAGTCGCTGCTCAACTACATTTCCGCCTAATCTGTAGGATAGATTATAACCCAGATTACTTTCTTCTAGCCTTCTTTCCATATTTATCACGTAAAGCATGAACAGCAGCGGTGATAGAGGGCAACCTTGCCTTAATCCTTTGTGCACCCCTACAGTTGTGGTACTTTTTTTCCCTTCCCATGTAATTTCAACTTCATTATCTCGGTAGATTTCCTGTAGAAAATCAATTACCTCATCACCAATACCTAAATCTTTCAATATGCTCCACAGGAGTTCCCTGTTCACGTTATCGTATGCACCGCTTATGTCTAGAAAGGCTATAAACAGAGGTCTATTTTCCGCCTTAGCTATTTCTATGCATTGGGTAAGCACGAACAGGCTATCATCTAACCGCCTACCCCTTCTGAACCCATTCTGAAGTTCTCCGAGTATCCTATTCCCTTCTACCCATGCTTGCATTTTTAATTTCACCGCCTGCATTGCCAGCCTGTACATAACAGATGTTATCGTAATCGGACGGAAGGATTTTATGTTCATCTTATCTCCTTTCCCTTTATAAATCAAATTCATTTTACTCTGTCTCCAGCTGTGCGGAATTTGCTGATTTGTTATGACTGCCTCCAATGCTTTTATCAGCGCGTCCTTGCTTCTTGGGCCAAGTTCATTAATCAGCTTAATTGGAATTTCGTCTATCCCTGCGGATGTGGTTTTAGGAATATTCGCTTCCGCCTTTTCCCAGTTAAGACCTGTCAGTTCTAAGCTGTTCTCTTTTGTGCTGTCCTGTGTTGCCGCCTCACTTGGGGAGATTACCCCATTGGCGTCGCTAAAAGACGCAGCTATAAGCATCGTCTCCCTCTAAACATTTTCCCTCAGCATCTATAATCTGTTCCTGCTTTCTTTGATTTGTTTTTCCCAACCAGCTTATATGGTTCCAGAATTTTCTTGGCCCCCCTTTATTTGCCTCGCGAACTTCAGCCAGCCATTTATCAGAGGACTGCTTCATTTTAGCCTGGACTAGGACCTGAACTTGCTGTTTCTTTTGTCGATAAGATTCCCATTTTTTTCCTATTTCCTCTACAGATAACTGCGCCCTCTTTGCTTCTCTGTGTTCCATTGAAGCCACCCGTCGTTGTTCGATGGCCTCCTTAATTTCCATATTCCACCAGCTTCGTGGCTTCCTCTTTCCTCTCCAGCGGTTAACTCCTTTCACTTGTTTCATTTTTGTAGCGATGAGCAGTTCCAACTGATTATAATCCCAATTTTCCATGTGGCGTTTCTCAATTACTTCTTCTATATCGGCTGATATTAGCGCTATTTGTTCATCATTTAATTTTGCGTTGTCTTTTGGACTTCGTTGCATTTCTATTTTGACTAGGGCTCCCAACTGTAGACTAATACGTTTATGATCACTTCCTAGGCTGTCCTTCCCCTCTTCGTCTATTTCCATTATTGCGAGCTTGCTATAGATGCCTTGCGACATTAGACAGTAGTCAATGGTTGTTTGCCTGCTACGGGATTCCCACGTGATTTGTCCCTCACATTTAGTTTCTCTATTGACAATAACTAAGTTGTGCCGCTCACACAAGTCTAGCATTAACTTCCCGTTACAATCTGTGTATCCATCCAGATTCTCGATGTGGCCGTTCATGTCTCCAAGCAAAATAATATCGACACCGTCTCCAATCTGCTTTATATCGTCATTGAGGCACTTAACTAGATCCTTGTTTTCTTGCCTGCATTTGTCCCCGGTCCCTAAATAAACTACCCCTAGCCATGTCCTTTTGCCAGCAATTGTACCTGATACCCAGACATGTTCTTTGGATGGATGGATAGGAGCGCCCCCTTTGAAACGGGTGGTAGCAATTGCCACCGTGCTCAGCTTTTCTTTATTATTTTTTTTGTTTACTGTGTTGGCAATTCTCATTAAGAATCGCCATCATCTTTACCTACAGTTTCCTACAATTCTAACCATATGCCACATCTCTGCTTTTCAGCCACCAATCCTCCAATCGCTTTTTGCTAACTTCCACTGCAGATTTACTGTCACCGCCGCCACAGTAGTAGCTCACTCTCCGACAGCGGCAGAAGAAACCGCCATCGCGCTGGTCATCGCTGACCCACGTACGCGCACCGTCCTCAGCGACTCCAAAAGAGCGATACAAAATTACTCGGCAGGTTTTATCTGCCACCCCGCTGCACGCATCCTTCGCGGCTGCACTCCCGACCATAAGATCAATCTGGTCTGGGTACCCGCCCACGCGGGAAACTCTGGAAACGAAGGGGTCGACCGACTAGCCCGAGGACTAACCAACCGGGCGGCCGGCCCCACGGACCCAGACGCTCTTGCCGAGGCTCCCCAGACCTTTGCCGAAATTACCAACCTCTACAGAGAGATGAGACGCCAGTTCCCGCCTCCACACCCCGACTTGAATCGAGCGCAAGCCACCTTGCTCCGCAGGTTGCAGACACACTCCATCCTTAGCCATTCTAGACTTTCACTCATCACAGACGGGGAATACGACCCCGTCTGACAAAATTGTTACCAGGGAGAAATCGCCACCAAGGCTCACATCCTCTGGGGTTGCGCGGGAAATCCGCCCCCTCGAACCTTACTGCCAGCTCCCTCCGAAGACGGAACCAACTCCTCAGAAGGCCAGACAAGAGCATCCAACTGGCACTCATTTCGTGGGCCCAGGAAGTCGCCCCCACCTGGGGGCCACACCAAGCCCACCTGCCCTAAATCCCGCCAATCTATGGCAATAAAGTTGTTTCTCTCTCTCTCTCTCTCACTGCACATTTATTTACATGACCATTGTTATCTTTAAACCCTGGGGCCTCAGGAAGAGTGACTGCGCCTGCATCGTCATCCGGATGCATACCATCACATTTGATTATGAGGAGTTCAATTGTTTCCACAGATCTACCACACACGGCACATGTGTCATCTTCTTCGTTAACTATCTTTTTGTAGCTGCGCGTTCTACAACAAACGAGTATGCGCCACCGGTGCGATAGCTGACAGAGCAGCTTAATTTCCTTCGTCGTCGCCGCAGACGATGTGAATATCCGACTTATTCTGTTAAGGCGGAAGCCTTTAATGCCTCATCGCTGTAAGCAGGAGTTGTCGACAGAAATGTCACGCTTTTCAATTGGTCAAACTGCTCGTGACGTCACAGTGCGCGAATTTCAAATAGCCATGCAACCAATTAAAGGGATCGTATAGCGATGCTTCAACTAAGTGGGACTGAGTTTAGTTAATTGCTTAATTAATTCATTAGCCTAATTAAGATGGAGGACAATCAAGAGGTCAGAAGAAAGACGCGCTTCGCAGCAACAACCGCGTCAGACCGCGTCCGCAGAAGCTGCTGAAAAAACAGATAACCGGCCGAAGCCGCGTTCACTCCACCACCACCCACTTCCCCGCCCAGTTCGACATTCTCGTTCCGACGTTTCTCGTTTCATATACATTGTGTCGAACAGCTTAGACAGTTCCAGCACTTGACAGGTGAATGAGATAACACGATGGATAGAATTATAGTAATGTAAATATCAAATAGCCTAATTAACCTTTCTAGTCAGACCACATAAATCAATAAAACCGAATACGAAATTGGTCGAGTTGGGGAATCGAACCAGGGTCTCCGGAGTACGACACGAGCACGCTAGCCACTCCGCCATGCCAGCTCAATGGTTTGGAATGAACAAAGGCGCGTCTAGTGAATACGGTTGTCTTCGCTCACTCCCATCTTCCCCCCTTCCCTTACGGAGAGGTTCAGGTGTTCACCCAGATATGTGAGAGAGAGATACATTTCCTTTCCTCAAAAATAAATTTACCGTCCAGCAAGGCGTAGAGCCGAATGGGCGATGGCGTTCTGTGGACTCCCTGGCAGCGTTGCAAGACGCTGTCGCGTTCCACTCTTACAGGCGAAGCTTAACATCTTAACCACACATCAGTGACACAAGCAGACAGCCAATGGACGCGTCATTCGCTGGCAGCACTTGAATCATCATTCACAACCACATTCGTGGCAGAATGCTGTACTCAGGCTTTCGCCTTGCACCACTTTAGTCGCCAAAGTGTCTCCTAATTTTTCGAATCAGGTAAGTACCCCAAACAGACGTGGTATTAAACAATTCTGCCGACCAAATTCCATTTCTATGCGAAATTTGAGCTCGAACAATGAGCCCGTTTAGCTGAAAGAAGCATTTTACGGGGCGCGTTTATTTCCGCAACACGCGATATAGTTTTAACCCAAAGGGATCTACACAGTTATTTCAAGTTTTATTGGTATGTATAAAGAATGTTTGTAGCAGGTGCGTGACCCCGAACAAAAGGAAACTTTTTATTTCCCTTAATTCCTCAGTATTCCAGTTTATTGAGACTATAGTATTTATATGTTGAGTACAACTTTTTTCAGGCATCGCCAAGGATGTTCATCGCAATAGACGATGGATGGATGGATGGATGGACGGATGGATGGATGGATGGACGGATGGACGGATGGACGGACGGACGGACGGACGGACGGATGGATGGTTGGATGGATGGATGGATGGATGGATGGATGTAATGGACGGATGGATGGAATGGAATGGATGGATGGATGGGAGCGCCCCCTTTGAAACGGGGTGGACGCAATTGCCACCATGCTCAGCTTTTCTTTAAAGGGGTAGAGACATCAAATTCCAAGGTTGTACAAAAGACTGCCATACGTTTCCTTTGTATGTTAGGACCATAAGAGCGAAGTATTAAATTTAAGGGAGGTCTAGAACATATTTTAATTTAATTTTAAAGTTTGTGAAAATGCTCACTCTTGTAGTCTGAGCCATCGCTAGTGCATCAATGTGACGTAGGAACAGAGAAGAAAACACAAGCAAGTATTTCCTACGTCATTGCACAGTTTTCTGACGTACGGGACCAAGTTTTGCGGCTTCGCGGCCTAGCAACCTTGGTTACGAGTGCTCACGAGTCTTTTTTTTCTGCACGCTCGCGAGTGCGACGGTGCTTTACGCCCGGCGTTGCCGTTGCCGAAAGATCCACTTTTGCACAGGCATATTGCCGGTGCCCTAATCTAGGAAGCATTCTCTGGTATCATGGATGTTATGTATTTTCTTGTGCGAACGTGAAGTACGCCGATCATGCCGGCCGGCCAGCCTGGATCCCGTCTGCCGGCGTCATAAAAACGAGCCAAAGTGTGTTATTGACGTAAATAATGAACCCTGGGATAAGAAATGTGAAAAATGTGTCATTTGTGAGGATCGCTGACCAATACTGAGCTGCTGGCAAAGGTAACGACTGTGATACGAGCAAACTTCTTGCCACAACCGCCTCGCAGCTGCCGCTGGCCCGACGTTCGGGTCCGGCTCGCCTGGCGCCCGCTCGCTTCGCTGCTGAAGGCGTCGCGGAGATTTACCATACTATTATTTTATTGTGAGATGATGCTGTTGACAGTAAAGCGATGTGTAGAGTAGGCCGTTTATTATAGCGCAGGCGATTCCGAAGCGACGGCCGCTGCGGCTTCGATGCGGAAGAGGCTATAGGCCTAGCGACGACCACGGCAGCCAGGCAGCAGCAGAGCTCGTCGCCCGGAGCGCCCGCTAGCGATGCCGTTGCCGAAAGCTCGAAACATAAGCAGGCATGCTTTGTCGCTGCTCGAGCAGTCTTTCTGATAACAAGGCGATCTTGTCGTTTCTTATGAGATTTGTACACCATCCCAAGCAGCGCTCAGGCACTGCTGCACGGCGGCGAAGTGCGGTACCGGTTGTGGGCGGAGCTTGGGTAGAGCGGCGCAGCGATGCTCACCGCTCCGTGTCCCTGCTTGCAGTGGGGCGGCAGTTCGCAAGCGACGATCGGTGCGGCGCGTCGGCCAAGTGGCCATATGGCTGGATGAATGTTGCTGCGCGTGCATTATTTGTCTAAATAATGATTGCACTTCGCGCTCTGAGCTCGCTACTTGCTTTTGGTCGGCGAATGTTCTCGCTCGGCCACCGATCTGCCCAAGACACGTCGGCCGACGGGTCTCGTCGGCATCTTTGGTTGGCGGCGTTGTCACACTAGGACGACGCTTGGTCGTTGGGGCATCGTCGTCGTCGTCGGTGCAGTGTGACTGGCTAGTCGGGGAACGACCAGGTTGGCCGACGCGACCGTCGGCATCGCTGTCGCGTCGGCATCGGGGTCCCGTCGGCCTAGTGTAGTTCCTCGTCTGCGTCATTCCGCGATTCCTCATAATCGGTGTCTTCGCCGAAATAAAACTCTTCTTTCCGACTCGGAGCTGTTCGGCATTGCGACTTGCCCTCCGCCCGGCTCTCCGTGTTTACGCGCACCACGTGCGTGTCAAGCAGACGACATGCCTACAACGACGTCACGGCTTTCCGGACCCACGTGACAACGCATTGTCTGGTTTTTGACGTCATGTAAAAGCCTGGCAAAACCTGGCAACTACGAACCGAAACCGAAACTGCTGGGTACAGATAATACGATTATTAATTATATAATGCGAGTTCATGCTTCTAAGATGGTGTTCCATGCTCACTGAATCGCTACGCATTATTTACAACCAAGAGGTACAACACAAAAATTTGGTGTCTCTACCCCTTTAATATTTTTTGTTTACATTCTAATTAAGAATCGCCATCATCTTTACCTGCAGTTTCCTACAATTCTAACCTTATGCCACATCTCTGCTTTTCAGCCACCAATCCTCCAATCACTTTTTGCTAACTTCCACTGGAGATTTATTTACATGACCATTGTTATCTTTAAACTCTGGGGCCTCAGGAAGAGTGACTGCGCCTGATCAGCTAGATCAGGGTGTCTTAGAACGCGCAGCTACAAAAAGAAATTTAACGAAGAAGATGACACATGTGCAGTATGTGGTAGATCTGTGGAAACAATTGAACACCTCATAATCAAATGTGATGGTATCCATCCGGATGTCGATGCAGGCACAGTCGCTCTTAGGCCCTAGGGTTTAAAGATAACAATGGTCATGTAAATAAATCTGCAGTGGAAGTCAGCAAAAAGCGATTGGAGGATTGGTGGCTGAAAAGCAGATATGTGGCATAAGGTTAGAATAGTAGGAAACCGTAGGCAAAGGTGATGGAGAATCTTAATGAGAATTGCCAACACAGTAAACAAAAAAAAATAAAGAAGAAAAGCTGAGCATGGTGGCATTTTTCACCACCCCGTTTCAAAGGGGGCGCTCCTATCCATCCATCCATCCATCTATTCATCGTCGTGAAGAATCAGCAAAGGAGGGGGGTTCGGGGGGTTTGAAGACGCTCTTTCAACTAGTTTTTTAATGCTCACTAAAAATTTAACTTGCGGAGAACTTAGTTATATTAACTCTATGGCTTTATGACCGGCGCGATGCAGTTCGATGTTGCCCCGGCTTGGAGCTCCACTACCGCGGGTCCTTGACCACCGCAGTGGTTTTGGGGCAATTCTGGTGAGAGTTTATCGAAAATGCCAATAAGAAAAACATGCTCTCCCCAAACGGACACGATGTCATTAAATATCATGTAACAATAAACGTCACGCGTATGACGTCATATATTTTGGACCAATCAGCGTTTCCAGCCTACCTGCCCTCAAACGCTTGTGTGCGCGACAACATGCGCTAGCATGGTGGCAACTGCCACCATCCGGTTTCAAAGGGGAAGCTCCATCCTCATCTAATCATTCCTCCAGAAGTAAAAGCAAGAAAAAAGAAGTCACATGGTGTGTGTTGGTTTACTTTACTGCGCTTCAGCACGTTGACAGTGTGTGTCAATAGCCAGCTTCTGGAGACAGCGGATTTCCCCATTGTGTGTGAGATGTCTTCGCAAGGGCAGCTCAAGCGACCAAGGCCTGAAGACGCCGCACAAAACTTCCCCATATTTTCGACCATGTCGTCAAGCAGCGACACAAAGGTGTGCTTTGACGTGCGTGTGGCGGCCACTTCGAACAGCAGCACGGCGTCACGCGCCTTTCTGTGCGCCTGTTGATGGAAGGGATTGCCGTCCCTCATTCGAAATTGCCTAGTAATAAATTTACGGCGGCAATGTAAGCTTTAATGCTCTCTCGTAAAATAACTGTGTGAAACACCGATTCAAAGTTCGTTTGGTTTAACTTAGAAGAAGTGACTATTCGAAGTAATTGCCAACACGAGAAAAATTGAACGATTTAAATTTCTTTTCCAACTCAAAAATAACAAACTCTCCATGAGCCCAGATTTATTTCTTAAACCGATCACAACGCGACTAACACGACATCGTCACACGGAGTCACTAACACCTTACAGCGCTAGAATCAATGCTTTTAAATACTCATTTTTTCCTCACACAATAACTCAGTGGAATGAACTCCCGCCTGAGGTTGTAAACAGCGTCGATGCCATTAACAAAATTACTTATTGATAATTGCTGAGTTGTTTTTTTTTCCTTGTCCTTTACTATGTTCTATTACTGTTATGTTACTTTTGTGCTATGTAATGTGCCGCACCTCTTTCTATTTGTTTTTGCCCCTCCTGATTGGACCCATCTTAGGGTCTGCAGTATTTTGTAAATAAATAAATAAATGCATGGCCAGTGAATGAGGCTCGACCCTCACTGCATACTTGGACTGAACAGACATTTAATTTAAGTGTGTGGGCTTAAGGATCTCATTTGAAAAAGCAACATGTTTTCAGCAGTATGAGCCAAGTGTCCGCGTAGCTTATGTTAACATAGGTGGGTGGGTCTTTCATGTGCTGTCCTTTTATAAGAGGACATGGTTAACTTCCTGACAAGCGTTGGCATGTCATATTGGGGCTTGCATCGTGCTGTTTTCGTATGGTACACTGCTCAAGCTCGGGCACAGTCTCCATTGGCTAAGTGCCTGCAGTGCTTGTTTGCGATGGATCTCAATGAGTGAACAATTATTGGTGTGAGGTCTGTATTGCTAAGGACGAAGTGAAACAGGGGCTGTGAAGTTTCTACAGTGCTGTCAGAAGAAGGAAACACATCAGCCTTGACTACATTTACGCTTATGGTGGCCACAAAGAGTGTGGGAGGGAGCCTGAAGCCAATCCGTGGCACAGACCTGACCTGCTCGATTGATTTCAGCGGGGGATTTCTTTCACCACACTGTGTCACTTGCAGGAGCATAGACACCTACTTATGGTGCATGAATTTCTTCTCTCACGCTGCTTTGGTTACCAACCAAACGATGGCTATACTGGTGTATAAAATTAGTCATTAAATTTTTATTTAATGTTTGTTTTTTGTAGTCTATTTTTTCATCCCAAGTTATTTTTTCAGACACCAGTTTTTGTTTTGCTATTAGAATGTGAAGGTTCTCCTCATGTGCAACAGTTTTAGTTATTTTGGGCTTTGAATTTCACTCTTTGTTCGCATTGCTGTGTGAAATCTTTTTGTTTACATCAAGCTGTTTGTGTGGATTTACGTTTAGATGGCGATCACGTTTATTCTCCCGTTGCAGTTGGGACAGAAGGGTAAGTTGCAGTGGGATGATGGTTGAACGCTTGATGAGTGCAGAGGGAGTTCCAGCCCCTGGCAGAGCGGATGCGGCCCTCCTGCCTGGAGGAGTTTGTGGGCCAGAGCAGGGTGCTGGGCGACCGGGGCCTGTTGCGGCAGCTCATTGCCACCAACCGGCTGCCCTCCATGGTCCTCTGGGGGCCACCGGGCTGTGGCAAGGTTTGTCTTGCGTGCTGCTCTGCGTTCCTCAGCCGGGCAGTTGTTACATTTGGCCACCATGGCTGGCACCACAGGGGCTTTTGAAATGGGGAGAACATCATCACCACCCTCAGCCTTAACACCCACTGCGGGGCCATTGACCCTGTCCTCTGCCCCGCGAACTTCTTAATCTCATCCGCCCACCTGACTTTCTGCCGCCCCCTGCTACGTTTGCCTGCGCTTGGAATCCAGTCGATGAACCGTAAAGGGCCACAGGAAAGGATACTCGAGCTGGGCTTTGAAATGCTTGCATTTTGTAGAGTACAAGCCACCGAGTTTTCATGCCAGGCACGAGACCTCAAAAGCAAACTGGAAATTTACGATACATTTTAAAAAATTCTCACTTTCTTACCTTGCGGCAAAGCGCGATGCAGGGCTTTCGTGTGAAACTTGGCCTATGTCGTGACGTCAGCTGTTGAGCACATCTTTCAGGCCGCTCGTGCAGGCAGTGGAGGGGAGGAGTGGGCCACCGTTTGGGTGCACAAAAAGAGAAGAGGGAAAGGCGCAAAACGTCAGATTTTGTCTGCATGAACTCGGCTTCTACAAAATGCATTAAAAAAATTCTTGCTGGACGATATTGATGAAGCAGCGTCCCTTAACATCCCAGACATATTGCAGCTTTATTAAGAGCCCCTTTCCAAGGCCCTTGAAGGACCAGTGGTTATCCTGCCTTCGCATTACATGCCCTGCCCAAGCCCACTTCTTCCTCTTGATTTCGAATAGGATGCCATTAACCCGTGTTTGTTCTCTTACCCACTCCGCCTGCTTCCGATCTCTTAACGTTATCGGTGGCAGTGAGAATAGTCTTTCCGAGTTCTTTGCAGCCATAACCAACAAAGAAGGCATCCCGTTTACATGTATTGTTAATGAGAAAGGATCATGGCAGATTTTGGTGAGCCATTCCCTTTTAAAAGCCTTAATGTCACCTGGTGTGCATCACCGGTTTGTGCTGAAGAACTTTGATGAATTTTTCAGAGGTGACACTCAAACATGATGGTTTTTTTTTGTGCATGTGGTTTTCTTCTTTTATTCCATCCCGGATAAAAAATTGTTCCAATGAATCATTGCCTGCGTTGACAAAAATGGATTTCCAGAATGCCACTCAAATATCAGTCGGTAATTTCATGACACTCTGAGAATTTTACCACAGGAGATCAAATGTGCGTGCAAAAAAAGAAGGGAACACCTGACGTTGGGGGCCTTGTCTTGTCTCCGTTATTCTTCCGCTGTGCCCTGCAAAGTTGAACGAAAGATATTTGCACTGGATCATGTGCTCGAATCTTGTGCAATATTTTTCTTGCAGAGATAGATCAGCCTTTATCAGAGGTTTTAAACTGAAAAATGGTTCTTCAGGTTTTTAGATGTGGGGATGATTTCCTTTTTTTGAAAAAGAGCCTGCTTTGGCCTATCCATATATTTTTGGTGGAACTCTTTTCAAACAGCACAGCAAATCCTTAGATTTCACGCATGAAGTCCCCACATATCGACATGGAAGACCGGATGCGTGCATTCCTCGTGCCAGGAAGGATTCTGTGCGATAGCTTTGCTCTGCTAGCATCAGTCGGCCGTGTTGCCCTTTGGCGAAACTGGATTCACTACTTGTCTAGTGTGTGCACTTGCCGAAACATGCGTGCAAAAGTGAGAGTGGAAAAAAGCAGTGATACTGCATGCAGGTACTGTGTTGCTTATAACCTCCAGAAGGTAGCTACAAAATATCTTCCACTCCACAAATATCTTCCACTCCATGCAAGCTCGGCAGCTTGTGGCGGAAAATGTCTGGGCAAAATAGGGAAATTTCTTTCAAGATCCTTTCAAGATCAAACGTATCACATGTCGCACTTCAAGTTTTGCCAAATCATTCATACCCAAAAGCATTATTGATTGGAACCGGCTGCCTTCCACAATCGCAACTGAGACGAATGCCACGTCATTTCATGAAATTTTAAAAAATCAAAGCGATGTGTAATTTTCTTCTAGTTCTGTTCTGCTCACCGTAATGTGCTTGAGTTTTGTTTTCTCGTTCTGTTTGTTACGTTGTTTTGTCTTTGTTTTTTCTCTTTTTGTTCATTTTGCGGTTTGTTGTTCCACCACATTTGGATAATTGCCGACTACCAGTTATTACTCTTTTCTTGTTTTTTTTCCTCTGTTACTCGTGTTAGATGTTCCTTCTGTATATTCATGTTCGAATTTTGCCACCCCCTATGTAATATCCTCGTGAAGAGGGCCTTTAGGGGTATCTTGAAACAAATAAATAAATGCCAAGCCCTGTGCACGGAAGGAGGGGTTCCCGCTCACTTGCAGGAAGGCACACATCGGCCAAACAGGCCAGTGTATCAAGGGAAGGAACTTTGCTTCTCCAACTTTCCTTGTATTAAATGTGGTAATAAGGAGTTTCCGGGTGCTAGTGTATGGTAGTACAACTATCTTGGAGAAATGCAAAAGATATGATCACCCGAGAGTTGGCTGAACCTATGGAAGCCAGTGGGTCCGGCTGCATCACTTTGGCTTCACTGATGCTGCTCAGGAATGGGAGTGCCTTTCTCGACAGATCGTTGCCTGTGGCAAGAAAACCATCCATCACCTCCTACACGTCACCAGCGCCTTCTCTGTTTTTACAATGCCAGCCGCATCGCCCGCTTTGCAATGCAAGCAGTCGGTATGCCTCACTTCAGTTAGTTGCCGCACTGTGGCGCTAGCCAGATGGTAGCACTGCTTGCTGCACCACGCTGTCCCGCTCCTGGCGTCTGTTGCCAGATTCTCGCTTCCCACCCCTCCTTGTCGAGCTTCAACCGCAGCGCTTTCTCCAACGACAGTCGGCTGTGGCGTTCGCTCCACTTATCCCTTGAGGAGGGCAGACTTGAGGTGTTTGCGTCACTCTTCCTTGGCAGACGAGTAGAGTGGGGTGAGTTTTAAGGTTTGTTCGCTTTGTGGCACCATGGTGAACGAAGATTGTTTTCCGCGGGTAAATGGTGTGGTCCGTGACGCTGACGAGGTCTCCTCGCAGCAGCAGTAAAATGGCACCAGTTAATTATGTGCAGTAGGGCTTTCAGTTTTATGTGAAGAGTGGGAGATTTTAAGCTCGTTTATGTGGAGCTGAGGAACTTCACTGCACAGACAGTACAAAAGAAGGGGACGTTTCATCATCATCATCAGCCTGACTACGCCCACTGCAGGGCCTCTCCCATGTCTCTCCAACTGACCCTGTGCTTTGTCAGTTGCCGCCACTGTATCCCCGCAAACTTCGTGTTGTGTCCCCTTATTGCTTTTGTGTGTGTGCGCCCCCGCATCCTCCTCCTAACGACCACTTGCCCCTCGTCGCACGCTGTCGCCAGATGCCCCCCCATGGTGCGCCCCCGCATCCTCCTCCTGTTTTGGGAAGCCACTCCCTCCCGTGGACGCTTCTCCGCTCCCTCCTTTCTTCGGGCGGCCAGTTCGGCTCCTGCCTCGGTCGACGCTGGTCGCACCCTCATCAGCTTTAAATAAACAAAGTCTTAAAGTACCGTGTGCGTCTTTCGCTGCATTGAACACAGCGACCGGACACGGCAGTGGCGACGAGAAAGTGGATTCGACCCGCGCTACGCAACGCTATTGACAAGCCATGGCTACGCGAGGGTTTCCCAATCAGATACCAGAATTCAACGGCTCATCGTGGTCATCGTGGGTTGGACGCCTTCAGTTCTACTTTGAAGCTAACAACATCACAGACCCAGCCTTGAAGAGGGCCAACCTGCTGACGCTGTGCGGGGAGCAGACCTACGATACTGTCTGCGCCCTTATTCAGCCAAGCACACCAGCGGCAGTGTCTTACGACGACATTGTATCAGCACTGCAAAAGCACTACGACCCGAGGCCATCAGAGGTCTACAGCCGGGCTCGCTTCCAACGACGAGATCAACTGGGAGGAGAAACTGTGAGCGCCTACGTAGCCGCGCTCAAGAAGCTCGCTGCCGACTGCAATTTTGGAACGCTGTCGACAACAGCTACCGGGCAGGAGGGAGACGCAGCTTCTTCTGCTAACACCACCATGCTTCCCTTGGACGTGATGTTACGCGACAGATTTGTGTGCGGACTGAGTGACGAGTCACTGCAGCAGCGCCTGTTCGCTGAGAAGGACCTCACATTCAGCAAAGCTTACGACATCGCCGTTCGAGCGGAGAGCGCCGGTCACCAGCAGAGAGGGATTCGCCGGAACACCGAGCCGGTACACCAGACAAGCAACCAGGTGCGCAAGCCTTCTGTTGTTGTAAAATCGGTCAAAAAGGCACAACGCTGCTGGCGGTGTGACGACCAACACAACCCCCAGGGATGTCGATTCCAATCAGCCACGTGTAATTTTTGCCACAAGCGAGGGCATATCGAAAGAGCATGCATTACGAAACGGAGACTTGCCAAGATAAAGTCACCTTCCCAGCCTAATCACAGCGTCAACGCCTCAGAGAATACGCCGCTATCTGATCTCCATGGAACAACATCAGCAACACCATCTGTGTTGTACGACCTGAACACCATGAATCTCGGCACGCGACCGAAGATTTTTACAGAAGTAAGCGTACATCACCAGCTGATTAAGTTCGAGGTGGACTCCGGCGCAGCCTGTACTCTGATCAGTGAGGACACGTTCCGAACTTCATGGCCATCTGACGCACCCGCCCTGCAACAAGACGACACGCACCTGCGAACGTGGTCAGGACAGAATCTGCCACTATTGGGCTCTGCCAACGTGCAGGTTAACTACAACGGCCAGACCCATACGCTACCTCTGCTTGTTGTGAAGGGCACAGGATCAAGCCTTCTAGGGAGAAACTGGTTTTCTCCACTAGGCGTGATGATATGCGGCATACACCAGACGCCGAGCCAGAACATGGTTGAGCAACTGCAAGAGAAATACGAAAGAGTATTCTCGGAAGAGATTCCAGGAAACGAAGGGCCCCCGGTCACACTGGAGTTGTTGGACAACGCGCAACCCAAATTTCTGAAGGCCAGGCCGGTGCCGTTTGCTCTCCGAGATTCAGTTGAAAAAGAGTTGGACAAACTGGAGCAGCAAGGTGTCATCGAGCCGACGCAGCATTCAGAATGGGCCACACCACTTGTCGTAGTTCGCAAGAAGAACGGAACCATACGCCTCTGCGGAGACTACCGGAGCACCGTCAATCTTGCGACTAAAGCGTCCTCTTACCCGCTACCGACACCTGAAGAAGTATTCAGTGTACTGCGTGGCGCAAGAGTCTTCAGCACATTGGACCTCACCCAGGCGTATCAGCAGCTGAAGGTGAGCGAGTCAACTGCTGAATTATTGGCAATTAACACACTGAAAGGCTTGTACAAAGTCAAGCGACTGCCTTTTGGCGTAGCTGCAGCCCCGGCCATATTTCAAAAATTCATGGAGACAGTGCTTCAGGGCATCCCAGGAGTTTGTGTCTACCTTGACGATGTCATCATCAGTGGCACTTCCACTGAAGAGCATGCAGTGCGCCTAGAGCTCGTTCTCGAAAGGCTAGCAAACGCTAATTTGTGCATAAGCAAATCGAAGTGCTGTTTTGCGGTGCCAGAGGTGCAATTTCTGGGACACCGAATTGATGCGGAAGGCATTCACCCTACCGAGGACAAAGTGCGAGCGATCACAGAAGCACGAGCTCCAACAAACAAGCAGGAGCTACAGGCTTTTCTCGGACTCTTGACGTTCTACGACCGGTTCTTGGAACAAAGAGCTACCGTGGCCAACGACTTATACCAACTCCTTCGGAAAGATGTGACATGGACATGGTCGCCACGCCATCAGCAGTCATTCGATGCCCTGAAAGACCTGATTCGAAGATGTACAGTCCTCCGCCACTACGACGAAAGGAAGCCTCTGCTTTTGGCTTGCGACGCATCACCGTACGGAGTCGGCGCGGTTCTATCGCAAACTGACGAGCAAGGAAGGGAAGCTCCCATCGCCTTCGCCTCACGTACGTTGTCGCAAGCAGAACGCAACTACGCGCAACTTGACAAAGAAGGGCTAGCCATCGTCTACGCGGCGACACATTTTCACCAGTACATTGCCGGCCGGAAGGTGACCTTTATAACCGATCACCGACCGCTATTGGGCATTCTGGGACCACAAAGGCCTATGCCACCAACTTTGTCTCCGCGAATGACACGTTGGTGCATCAAACTCTCAGCGTACGACTACGCTCTGGTCTACCGCAATGGGAGTAAACATCAAAACGCCGATGCGCTAAGCCGTCTGCCACTAGACGCAACTGTTGACGAACCATTTCCACCAGGAGACGTTCTGATGTTCGAAGCACTGCCAGAACCTCCGCTTACAGCAGGCACAGTTGCAGCATCTACGCAGAAGTGCGCAGCTCTCCGGCTAGTTTACACAGCTGTTCAACAAGGCAACGTGCATAAACTCAAAGGGGACAACTTCGACGCTTACCGCAGGCGAGCTACAGAGTTGAGCACCCATCGCGGCTGCATCATATTTGGGTCCCGAGTTGTGATGCCGAGAGAACTACGCGCACAAGCTATGTCTCTCATCCACGCCGGACATCGGGGCATCGTTGCAATGAAAAAGTGTGCCAGAAGCTACATGTGGTGGCCTGGCATTGACAACGACATCGAAACAGTGGTGCGAGAATGCAAGCCTTGCCAGAGCAGCCGGAGCGCCCCGCCGAAAGCTCCTGTCCCAGAATGGGAAAAGCCAGACACACCATGGCACACATTGCACATTGATTTTGCAGGACCAATTGAGGGCTGCACTTTCCTTGTGGTCGTAGACGCCTACACAAAGTGGCTTGAGATAAGGCAAATGGGACAGACGACTTCGGCAGCAGTCATTGACAACCTCCGATCACTATTTGCAACGTTCGGCCTGCCGCGCAAGGTAGTGTCGGACAACGGAACACCGTTTGTGTCTGCGGAGATCCTCAAGTTTTATCGCGACAACGGGATCTCATCAGTTACATCGGCCCCCTACCACCCAGCGACAAACGGACAAGCCGAGCGCTACGTAGCCGAGCTAAAACGCGCCCTTGAAAGAGATCAGACAGGCTCGCTGCAGCGCCGCCTTGCGCGCTTTCTCTTCAAGCAGCACACGACGGTTCAGAGCACAACAGGCGAGACCCCCTCGAAAATGATGTTCGAGCGTGAAATGCGAACCCAGCTCACAGCCATCCTCCCCGAGCCAAAGGCAGAGACGTTCCGGGAAGAAAAAGCAATTCCGCGCTGCGGCACGCTTAATGAGGGGCAGCGCGTCCTCGCCCGACAGTTTCTGAAAAAGCCACGCTGGGAGGAAGCTACAATTGTCAGACGCATAGGCCTGCGCTCTTGGCTCGTCAACATACATGGCACAGTAGCACGCCGACATCTCAACCAGCTGCGTAGATTTACGACGCCGTCTGAGAGCTGTCCGCCAGCGGAGAGAACACGTGCACCATCTTCCCACATAGCCTGGCACCTCTTCCCGGAAGAAGAGACTTCGCCCAGGACAGACCTAGGAGACACAGCGAACAACAGCCAGCCTACAAGTGTTTCTCCCCCGAGCGCACAAAGCCAGCGCGCCTCCACGCGTGAGCGCCGACCCCCTGCACGATACCAGGCAACTTTCTAAGGGGGAAGGAAGTGTTGTGTCCCCTTATTGCTTTTGTGTGTGTGCGCCCCCGCATCCTCCTCCTAACGACCACTTGCCCCTCGTCGCACGCTGTCGCCAGATGCCCCCCCATGGTGCGCCCCCGCATCCTCCTCCTGTTTTGGGAAGCCACTCCCTCCCGTGGACGCTTCTCCGCTCCCTCCTTTCTTCGGGCGGCCAGTTCGGCTCCTGCCTCGGTCGACGCTGGTCGCACCCTCATCAGCTTTAAATAAACAAAGTCTTAAAGTACCGTGTGCGTCTTTCGCTGCATTGAACACAGCGACCGGACACGACACTTCGTAACCTCATCCGCCCACCTAACTTTCTGCCGCCCCCTGCTACGCTTGCCTTCTCGTGGAATCCACTCCATTACCCTTGAGGACCAGCGGTTATCTTTCCCTCGCATTATGTGCCCAAGCCCGCTTCTTCCTCTTGATTTCCACTAGGACTCCCACTGCCCTCTTCCTCCTGTCTTTTAACGTTACACCTATAGTTTTTCAGGTGAAAATTCATGTCTGTGATGAGTGAAAACACTCGATGGTACCCATAAAAGTTGGCGTCCACATGCAATCTGGCCGGTGGTGGTAAAATTAATAATTGGCCGGGCGAAGTTGCTCAGGAAGTGCAACCTGGATCGCACAAATTCCTCCGGCGGCAGTGCCTGCTCTCCCAGGGTGTCACGAGGGCTCCCAAGGATCTGTGAGTGTGGAGTAAAGAAAGGGGCATTGACCCATCGTGTCATACGTATTCCGGGGCGGAATCAGCAGTGGCAGAGTTTGTGGCCACTTCCAATGACCTGCCTTGGAAGCTGGCAAGAGAGTGGGGCATTCTGTCGGACCAGTGCAATGTCCGAGCTAACTCCGACAGCTGGATCGTTGCAGCCTGGGATGGCATGCCGGAAAGCTTGTTGTGCGCTCATTCCGAAAGCATTTCCAATGCACTGGGTGGCACAGAAGATTTTGCTGTGGAGGACAGTGATGATGAGATCGAGTGAGTGGGAGCTGGTTCATGGAAATAAATGCCGTTTGCATGCATGCTGTTGTTCTCAATTGTTTTTTTTTTGGCCAGCTTACATTCGAGGAAAGTTTTCTCTTCATTTGGCCTTCAGCTTTCGGGTGCTGGCTTAGAATTGTGACCAGCCTAGATTCAACTAAATACGGCTGTCTCACGTGGTCCCCATGAAAGTCATATAGCTGAGGTTTTAGCTCATATGGATCATGGATTGTGCTGTGCGAGATCTGTTCTCCATGCCTTTGTGTGTGCATCGTCTGAGTAGGTTGTGATGACAGCACTGGTGGCCATTATTCCAGTCCCTGTGCTGAGAAAGTGAGTGGGCACTGAGGCTCATTGCATTGGCACTGCAGAGGAGGACGCACTCTGCTCAGCTACTTGAGCCCTGGTTCATTTGAGCCAGCAGTGAGATTTTGTTGCGCCGAAAGTGGGACGGAATTTGTTCTGTTGTATTGAAGCTGTAAGTATGTGGCGCAAAATTAAAAAGAATGAAATAGTTTGTTACATCAAAGGCCAGCACTGCGATACAGCAGATGAGAAGAACTGCAGCTGCAAAGGGCTTCTGGATAGTGTTACTTGGACGGGGTTGGTGCTCTTTCTTTGTGCTCTCCATTGTGCTTCTGACAGGATTTAGATGTTGTGTGTTGTGGGGATTGAGCAATCGGAGTGCGCTGCTGCCGTTTGGTCGTTAGAGAGACCCCCATGGGGTGTCCGGAATGCAGGCAGCTGCACTGCTTGCCCTCCTCTCCGAGGGAGCTCCTTTGAAGAACCACCCTCTCTTCCATTCTTCCCGCTTCGACCTCGCGTCCCCACTGGGTCACCCTGAGTGACAGTTGGGCGGCGTTGTTCCGGCGAGAGGCCCCGAGTGGGAAATGAACGGGGAGACCAACTCGGGCAGCAGAAAGGTGTGTAGAGTTTGGCTCCCGGGTGCCCCGGCCTTTTCTGGGGGACCAAGAGCACGGGTGTTTTAATGTGCGCACCTAGTATGTATGCCTGAGTTGAGGCCCGAACCTCCGGAGTCTTGTCACCCGCCTGTGCGGCATGGACACGCTCCCGATTCGGGAGGGCCTGATCTGGCTGGTTCTCCGTCATCTCCGGCCATTGCCTGGTGAAGATGCGCAATGAGCCATTGATGTGTGATCTGCATTGTCAAGATGTGCTCCGCGTATACTGCATCCTCCTTTTTGTTGTGTTGCACGTGATTTAATCCTTGATTGGCCGTGTGGCATGTGATAGCCCTTAGCCGTGCCGTCACGGCCATACGTAGTCTTCGCTTTGCACGTGTGACTCCGTGGGCCTGCTTGCAGGTGCTGCGGCTGGGCTGTGGGTTGTACTGAGTTCTGGGCTATGCAATGCGGGTTGCTGTGTAATAGACGCTTGTGCTTCCTTCCTTCCTTTGGAGTGAGAGCACAGACGCGCACCAAACGCTGGCAGTGTCCTCAGCTTGCTCTGGCCCCAACCCTCGTTGTGTGGTCGAGGTGCCACCTTATTAACACACTGGGTGCTAGTCTTTTTGCCAAGGGCCTCTTGGCCTCATTGCAGACCACCCTGGCCCACATTATTGCGGAGCAGTGCAAGAGGTCGTCGGATGCCCGGTTTGCAACGCTCTCGGCGACCACGGCTGGGGTGAAGGACGTCAAGGATGTCCTGGACAGGGCCCGCAACGACCAGAAGATACTCAGGAAGAAGACGGTGCTGTTCATTGATGAGATCCACCGCTTCAACAAGCTCCAGCAGGTTGGTCCCCTTGCACAAAGGCTGGTGTGCACTGCCCCTGTCTTCTTATGCTTCTCCGGCATTCTTTCTCAGAGGTGCTGGTGCACCAGGGTGGTGGCCATGAATGACATCTGTGAGGGGATGCTCCAGAGCATGACGGGCATTGTTCAGAGGCACAAACTGGCATTTTGGGATCACACTTTGTGCCTCTTGCCTTGATATTGGGGACAGATGTTGTTCACCACTACGGTAGTTGCGCGAAAACAATTTGGAAAGAAATTTGCATCCAAGCACTCCCCTCTTTTGTGAGCAAGAGCAGGCCGCCAAGCTCATGCGGAGCTGTCCGAGTCCCAAGGTGGCACAGTGTTCGTAGCACGGCCCCCCGCTTCTTGTGCATTCCGACACTGCACAGCAGGTGGCAGCACAGAGTGCCAAAAACACTGGTCACTGGGAAATTCTAGAGTACCACATTCCTTTTCCCGCTGGGGACCATGGTCCCCTGTTGCCTGAACAAAGAGCACCGAAGTTTGCAGGCAATTCCTTGGACCGACAGCCGTCCAAATGCCCCCTGGGCTTTCTTCCTAGGGAGGGCACACACGCACAAATTGCTGCTTAGACAAGTTACAAAAATCATTGCTTTCCTGACTGTTTGTTCGCAGTATCACGAAAGCTCCCCGCCTAAGATTATTCTGTATTTTATAATACGAACTTTACTGAACAAGACGACGGTTCTGTTAAAACAATGAACGATCATCTCAGAGCAATTATTACAGAGTGCGCCACAGAAGTAGGTGGTAGGATGGTTCGACAGGTTACCGGGAAGCTATCTCAGGAGACTAAAGATCCGATTAAGAAACACCTAAGAGTGAGGATGTCTAACTCCATAGACAGAATAGAACTAGTAGAACTGTCAGAGTTAATAAATAAGGGCAAGGTAGCCGACATCAGCAAGTTTAACATGGAGAAAATCAAGCATGCTCTAAAGAATCGAGGTAGTCTAAAAACAGTGAACAGAAAACTAGGTATAGGTAAAAACCAGATGTATACGCTAACAGAAAAAGAGGGCAATGTCATGTCATTACCAATATGGATAAGATAGTTAAAGTAGCCAAAGAGTTTTACACAAATCTATACAGTAGCGCCACCGCGGTGGCTCAGTGGCTATGGTGCTCAGCTGCTGTCCCGAAAGACGCGGGTTCGATCCCGGCCGCAGCGGTTGAATTTCTTTGGAGGAGAAATTCGAGGCCTATGTACTGTGCGATGTCAGTGCACGTTAAAGAACCCCAGGTGGTCGAAATTTCCGGAGCCCTCCACTACGGCGTCTCTCATAGCCTCAGTCGCTTTGGGACGTTAAACCCCATAAACCAACCAACCTATACAGTAGCGATTGCAGTCAGATTGTTACTGAGAGAGGCAGTGGAACACAGCAATGGGACATCCCGTCAGTAACGAAGGCGGAAGTAAAGAAAGCCTTGGGGGCAATGCAAAGGGGGAAAGCAGCTGGTGAGGATCAGGCAACAGCAGGTTTGTTGAAGGACAGATTGTGCTACAAAAACTAGCCACCCTGTATATGCAATGCCTTGTGACCTCGAGCGTACCTAGAGCTTGCGAAAACGCTATCACTATCTTAATTCATAAGAAAGGACACATCAAGGACTTGAATAATTACAGACTGATTAGCTTACTGTTCGTTGCCTACAAGGTATTTACTAAGGTAATCGCAAATAGGGTCAGAACACCCTTAGACTTCAATCCACCAAATGATCAGGCAGGCTTTCGTAAAAGATACTCGACAATAGACCACATTCATGCTATCAGTCAGGTGATAGAGAAATGCGCAGAATATAATCAGCTTCTTTATATATAGCCTTCACTGAGTACGAGAAAGCATTTGACTCAGTGGAAACCTCAGCTGTCATGCAGGCATTGCGGAATCAGGGTGTAGAAGAGTGTTATGTGTATATATTGGAAGATATTTATAACGACTGCACAGGTATCATAGTCCTCCATAAAGTCAGCAATAAAATTCAATAAGGAAAGGTGTCAGGCAGGAAGACACGATCTCGCCTATGCTATTCACTGCCTGTTTACAGGAGGTATTATGGGGCCTGAAATGGGAACAGTTGGAGATGACAGCTAATGGCGAATACCTGATTAATTTGCGATTCGCTGATGACATTGCCTTGCTAAGTCACTCAGGGTATGAACTGCAAATCATCATGAATGAGTTAGACAGGCAGAGCAGAACGGTGGGGCTAAAAATTAACATGCAGAAAACCAAAGTAATATTCAACAGTTCAGCAAGAGAACAACAGTTCGCAGTTGGCAGAGAGGTGCTGGAAGTAGTAAGAGACTATCTCTACTTAGGGCAGGTAGTGACTGCAGATCCGGATCATGAGAAGGAAGTAACTAGAAGGATAAGAATGGGGTGGAGCGCATATGGCAGGTTCTCTCAGATCATGAATGGTAACTTACCAATATCCCTCAAGCGAAAAGTATGCAACAGCTGTATCTTACCGGTACTCACCTATGGGGCAGAAACGTGGAGGCTAACAAAGAGGGCTCAGCTTAAGTTAAGGATAATGCAGCGAGCTATGGAAAGAAAAATGATAAGTGTAACGTTAAGAGATCGGAAGCGGGCGGAGTGGGTGTGGGAAAAACGCTGAAATTGTGCTTCAAATCTGTCAATCATGAGTGATTGATGCGTAGGGATGGTGTAACGAAAGAGTACACATCCCATGTCACTGCCCTGTTAAATGGCAGCACACCCAGCTGAATGCTGAGTTGATTGGTACGCAGGACATTTGGGAGCAGTGCAGCCATGGCCGTGCAGTGCAGCGGGCATGTGGAGGAAGCAGAAAAAGAAGTAGTACATATAATAGTTGAAAATTTAGGTTAGGAACTGTTCATTTGGGCATTTTGCGGACTGTTGTACAACTTTCCAATTGGAATTTTGGGCCCAACTTGGTTGGTTGTAAACTTGATTAATGAACTTTGACTAATTATGCAGTTAAGCAGAATGCACAGTGTGACCATTATTATGTGACCATTATTTTTCAAGAAAGTGTGTGGCTTAGTAAGCATAGTAATAGAGGAGAAAAATAAGAACGGGTCCAAGGCCTGCCATATACTTGGGGGTGCATCCTGTTTCCTGTGGCCTGAGCTGCCCAGTGGGGGGGGTGTGCAGGACGTCTTCCTGGCCGCTGTGGAGGCGGGCACGGTGGTGCTGGTGGGGGCGACCACCGAGAACCCCTCCTTCTCGCTCAACGGGGCCCTGCTGTCGCGCTGCCGCGTCTTTGCCCTGGAGAAGCTGTCCGCCCCCGAGGTGGCCCTCATCCTGCACCGGGCCCTGGCCCAGCTGGACGTGGAGCTGGGGGGGGAGGAGGAGGCCCCCCCCAGGGGGTGAGCACTGCCTGTTTTCATTAGACCCAACTGCAGATAGAGGAGGGCTCCTTAGCTGGGCGAGTGCACCACACCCAGTGGGGGGAACTGCATCAAGTCAAATCTCTGTTTTCCTCGTAATGAGGATGGGGCAGTCGCAGCTCCGGGTGGCAGCTTGACTGCCCCTGCATCTGTGCATACAGCTGGCATCACATACTTTTCATACATTTGAAAAGGGAAGTGCAGGCACATGACGTAACGGACTTTGTGACTGTAAACCACACACATAAATATTACTACACAGTCAAGTGGTAAAGCACAACAAACAGTAATTATAGACATGCAAGCATGAACACCCAAGAAAAAATGGAATATGGACAAAAATACAAGAAATCTATTTAAATAAGAACTCGCGCAAGCTTCCTGTGCATTTTGCAGACGGAAATTGTGCACCGCTAGATGAATTAAGACAAAATGATTGGATTACATAAACATTTCACAAGAACAGGATCTTCAAGGATTTTTTGTAACAATGACAGACATCCAGTCTAGAGTTATTTAATTTATTCAGCACCATTAGAAGATTATATCATAATGATTTCAAGGCATAATTATTTTTGGTCATTGGAGAGTACCGCTTGTTTGTCAAACGAGTCACGTACGTACTGGGCTTAATTGTGATAAAGCTATATGAAATGAATTATTGTTATTAAGCGCTGTGCAGTTGGTCTGGATTAATTGGTATAAAGTGCTTGCATTAATTATTCTAAATTGGTCGAATAGCTCCTGTGTGTGTGAAGCAAATGGTGCATTAGCAATAATTCTTAGCACTTTCTTTTGCATTTTTACTAATTTGTCTATGTTTTTGTGAGACTACAATAGGTCAAGTGTGGAAGAAAGGTGTTATAAAGGAGGATATCTACACATTCATGCAATGTATGGCGAGGTTTGTTTAAAATTTCACTAACTTTGCACAGCTTCTTGTGGATTTCATTAACGTGACTATCACAGCTGAGTGTATTTCAAAACTCAATGCGAAGTACTTCAAATTTATCGACTAGTTTCTCTGCCAAGTAGAAGGAAATTTGGAAACACGTGTTGATTTGTTCGTTCAATGTCTACCGTGGTCTCACCGGTTGTAAAAAAGAGTTCTGTCATCAGCATATCATGTGAAGGAAACATCGGGATGATTAAGCACTTAGTCATTTATATATATGTTTTATATAGAAGTGGCACTCCAGCTATGATGCTTTTACATTGGGATGAGAATGCTTGCGGCGCCCCAGATAAGAAGCCACAAGGTCAAAAGCGTACTCCATATGAGCGTAATTCAGTAAGTAGGGTTTCATGGTTCAAAGAATGAAATGTCTTAGACAAATCGACATAATTTCCTGATGTTAGCATCTTGTCATTGATGTTTTTCAAGATTTTTTCTTTTTGGTTTGGCGGTGCAGTTTTGGTCGAGCAGCCCTTTCGAAAGCCATGCTGAGAGTTGTTCAGTAAGTTATACTTGTATAGGTACTGTGAACATCATCATCATCATCCTGACTACGCCCACTGCAGGGCAAAGGCCTCTCCCCTGTCTCCCCTGTCCTTTGCCAGTTGCGGCCACCGTATCCCTGCAAACTTCTTAATCTCATCCGCCCACCTAACTTTCTGCCGCCCCCAGCTGCGCTTGCCTTTCTTCTTGGAATCCACTCCGTTACCCTTAAAGGGTCAGTCTACTGTATTTTATTGCCAACATTTTCTTTGTGGCAATTGATAGCTCTTCACCCAAATTGCCGTTCAGCCTGGTGTGGTGTCAAGGAGTGCGGTAGAACATTTTAAAATAGAATTTTCTGATGTGGGAACCCACCTCTATGAGATGGTAGACTCATCTGGCAACCATGAAAGTCATAGCAATTTATAAAGTGCAATTTTCAAGTGCTGAGAAGATTAAAAGAAATTGGCACTGAAAGGGCATTGGTTATATATGTCGCAGTTATGCGAAGCCATATTTTGTCATTAAAAACATACAGGAATGTGAGCCCCATGACCCCGAGAGGGTGCGGCAATCAATCCAAGACGAAGCAGCGTCGCTGTGCATCTTGTTTGACAGGCAAGTTGGAATATTGTCAAGGATGAACGAACAAAACTTTGAGCCATATGAGTCAACTCCATGGTGGAAGATATTCTTCCACCGCTCATTTCATGTACGCCTAGGGTCAACCGTTTCAGAGAATTTTTCCCAGGGCAGTGGGGTACCTCAGGGATGTATCGTAACACTCTTTGTCGTAAAAATGAATTCTATTAGGAAAATAATCGCAAGGTCCATTATGTATTCCGTTTATGTTGACGATCTTCAAATAGCATGCACATCCTCCAGCATATCCACATGTGAAAGACAAATCCAGCTAACAATACCTAAACTGGCAACATGGGCAGACAGGAATGGTTTCCAGTTCTCCCCACAGTGGCCGTACTTTTTTCACTCAAACGGGGCCTGCAGAGAGATCCTGCACTACACCTAAATGAAACCGAGTTGCCTTTAAAAACTGAACACAAATTCTTAGGCATAACGTTTGACCGAAAACTCACTTTCCTGCCTCACATAAATGCGTTGAAAAAGAAAGCTTCTCGATCACTGAATTCTACACTCAAAGTTTTTTCACACAGACACTGGGGCTCTGACAGGGCAAGCCTTCTGCAGATTTATCGCTCTGTGGTACGATCCTGCCTAGATTGTGGTTGCATAGTGTATGGCTCAGCAAGGACATCGTACTTGAAACGACCAGATCCAGTGCATAATTTGGGTTTTTGTCTTTCCACTGGCGCCTACAGGACGTCACCCATAAATAGTCTTTACGTTGAAACAAACAAACCATCTCTTACAGATAGAAGAAGCATACTTACATGCTCATACGTTCTAAATATCCGTCCCCTACCAAAACATATCTGTTACGAAATAGTTACAAAGTGTCCATCTAGAACACTCTTTAATAACAAACCGCAAGCCACCAGGCCACTGCTATTGTTTGAAGAGATTTGCCAGAATCTCAGCGTACTGAACACATTACCCAGTATTGCACTAAGACAAGATCCACTGCCTTCATGGTACAAATTTCCTGCGATATGCGATTTTACCCTTACACAATTTCACAAAAAGCAAACTCCACAGCAACATATAATACAAAAACTTCTTTCACTGGAAGAAAAATACAATGGTTTCACGCACTTTTATACTGACGGTTCAAAAACGGATGCCTACGTAGGAAGCGCAGTGGTACGAGGGCATGAGAAGGAAATAATAAGACTTCCACAGTGTGCATCTATCTTCACAGCTGGATGTTATGCTGTATGCATAGCCGTAAGAAAAATAGTAACAGCAAACCGCAGGAACAGTATTACAGTTGAACCCCTTTATAAGGGACACACACCAGGGAGCAGTTTGTGTCTCTTATATGAGAGGTCTCTTATAAGCAGGGTACCATATTTTATTTTGTAACTAGCCCGTATTTCGTATTTAGGCACCCTGCGGCTAAAGAATGCAAAAAAGAAGGCCATGGCATGTAGCGAAAGCTTTATTACGTCATTTTCAAGAGCACTTACTTGGTGGGCCCCCACACCCCACAGCTCTCTCAAATTCTTTTGTTGCTGAAATAATTGTCAATGTTGGTCTGCTTGAGAGCTGTGTTGACACTGTTCTTCAGTACTGCTTGTTCCAGCTTGGAAGCTAAGCCAAGAGCTTCATGGCTGCTAGGCCAAAGCTGACCTACAGTGTTTGCTGAAATAATAATAAATATTGGTTGCGCAAGTATGTGTCCCCTCTTTGTTGTCGCAGTGGATGTAACTGCAGTTAAGGACTGATGGTACAGCACCCGAAGCTAAATGTCTGTTACAAGTGAGATTCAGTACCAAATTCAAGGATAACTTGTCCTTTACAACTGGTTGTCTCCTATATCCGGTGTCTGTTACAAAAGAGGTCCGATTAAGGACACATATGGGCCAGCCAAGCTTGTGGGTGCATAGTGTCTCTTATACCCGATTGTCTGTTACATCTGTATCTCTTATAACGGGGTTCAACTGTATATTTACACAGACTCCCTCAGTGAACTCTAGAAATGCAATTATCCCGATGCTCGGTGGCATCATGCATAACATAGTAATAGCCACAGGTCAAGGACAGAACATTAAACTCTGCTGGGTCCCGAGTCATGTCGGAATAAAAGGAAATGAGAGAGCAGACTTCTGCAGTGCTCAAGCTCGTGACAACCAAATCAGAATAGTAAATATGCCCTTTATAGATTGCGTGAACTTAATACAGTGTAAATTAAAAGAAAAATGGCAGTCACCTTGGAGCATTGAGGTAAAAAACAAGCTGCACGTAATTAAAACCAGTTTTGTGTGAGTGGCAGTGCTGCACCCACCAGGAGCATTGCAAAGAAGTGGTCATCTGTCGTCTTGGTACAGGGCACACACACCTCACCCATAATTTCCTACTAAGAAAAGGAGACAAGCCACAAGGGGAATTATGGCATGATGAGCTAACAATAAGTCATGTTTTATTTTCATTGAGAAAACTAGAACGACTTTGGAAGGAGCATTTTACAGTTTTTTATAATGAACACATACCATTCCATCCAACATTGTTCGTAGGTGAAATGCACGTGTTGACATTTCACAGGTTTTTCAGTTTTTAATAGCAGGTGTTCTAGACAAATTGTAGAGCAAATTGTAGAGACAAATAATGGTCAGCTTTTTACAACAAGCAGATTTTTTGAACCACACGTCAGCCACTCTCTCGTGAGAAGAAGGCTGAGGTCTTTATTTGATTTGTCGGGAGCCTTGACATCCTTGCGCCGCCAAGGATGGTTGCGGAGGTGACCTGACCTTCTTTAAAGCTTTTACCATAAGTCACTGCTAACATTTTGTCTTATTTTTTACTAGGTTGGACGAATGAACTTTTTAGGCCCTTTACACCACCGTTGATTTACACTTTTTTATAACACGTATATAAAATAATTTTCATACCCTGAGCTTGGTGCATGCTAGCCTTAGTCGCTTATGCGCCACTGCACCCCTGCAGGCAGCTGCGGATGGAGGCGGAGGCCCTGGACTTCCTGGCTGCCATGTGTGATGGGGACGCTCGTGCCGCCCTCAACTCCCTCCAGGCGGCTGTGGAGGCAGTCCGAGGGGGAGGGGCCCACTGCATCACTGCCCAGAGCGTCAGGGAGGGCCTCGACAGGACGCACTTCCACTATGACCGGGCAGGTCGGTGCGGCGTTTCTCTTTAGGCTACGCAGGGAGCGACACTGAAACGCTGCATGCATGCCAACAATAAGGCGTGGTGGATACAGTAAAACCTCGTTAACTGGAAAAAATGTCCGAGTTAACCGAATTTCGGATTATCGAATGTACAGTGAAAGCTCGTTAATTCGACCCCCGTTAATTCGAAAAATCGGATAATTCGACGCGCACGCGCGGTCCCTACAATTATACATAGGAGTCTATGGGGTGAAACTCTCGTTAATTCAAACAAATTTTGCCGCGCGTCGGTTAACTCTTTCCTGTCCGCGCCTATTCCCATCGATAGCCCGCTATCGATGGTTTCAAGTTCGTGATTTCCCGCTTTCTGAAGCGTTCCTGGACAACTAGCGTCATCCAGTGTGAAATAAAGGAACTCTTCTTTAAGTTTCGATTTTGGTTTGACTTTTTCCGCCAAGCGGTGATTTTTGAAGCCCCTCCGGAGTCAGCTGACCGGCGCTCCTTGTTTCCACCATGGCGTCGACGTCGCGCGCTGCTGCTGCGCCGAAACCATGCGTTTCCGCAGAAATTGATGCTCCTGAGAGTTCGTTTTTGGACGAGACCAGAAGCAGTGAGGATTCAGAAGACGACTTCGGCTCTTCAGACTTCAGCACCGACAGCGAAACTGCGTCAGACCGACCCGGAACGTCAACAGCCATGCCTCGGTAAGTTTCGCTTTCTCCCCCGAAATGTTCCGCTTTTGCTGCGCGCTTATCGGAAAAGATCAGAGTGTTCTGAAGGTCATAACTCTTATCTGCAGGGTGTCAACGTCTTTCGGGCGGGATTACTTGCCGCCGGCAGCGCAGAGAGCCGTGTTTTCGGCTCGAAGACAGCCAGGGGTCGACCTCGGCGTTGCGCGTCGGAGTGTCGCACGGCGCTCGGCGGCGTGGTCGTCAACAGCTTCATACTTTTTGACGCGCATCGCCAGGAGCATCCCGAAGCGCCAGAATTGTCGAGGACATCAAGATTTGATCAGTTCACGTTCAGACTTGAATTGATCGAGCAACTCCTCGGATTTTATGAGCCACATCCTGAGGACCCCAATGTTCGCCCTCTGTTTCCACCTCGTGATTCACCTCAGGGGCTGCAGCACAAGCCGCAGAAAATGCAAAGTATCGGAACTGCAAATTGTGCTACGAAGAAAAAAAGGTGGAACAAAAAACAAATGTTTTCTGTGAGACATGTGCGGCCAACCTCTGCTTCACGGCAACAAGGAACTGTTTCGCGTGGTGGCACGATAGTCACTAGGACTACTGTTTCCTTTCCTAGCCCAGCTAATACTGTTTGCAGCAAACTAAAATTTGCTGCAATGTTGCATCGGTCCCTGTTGTAAAAAATGTATATTTTGAAATTTTTTTATGTTTTATTTTTGTGAAGAAACTTTGATGTTTTTGTGTGTTTTTTTCTTTGTAACTACAATTTTCTTTCTGATAATTTTTTTTTCATCTCTTACTCAATAAACATGTTGACTGTGACTAATAACACTGTGCAGAGAATTTCCTCCTCTACAATTCGGTACCATACACTCCTGTACCAAGCACGTTTTGTTAAAGAAAAAAAAATATTAATGATATGACCTGAAAACCACCATTTTCCCCGCGGACAGGAACGAGTTAATTCGACTCCACTCCGCAGCCCGCCAAGCCGATGCGCCGAGAGCAAAAAGAAAAAAACACTGCCACGAGTGGCGCTACTACTATACGGCTGATAGGCCATCCTTATGGTCATCGTCATCAGCAGCATGAGAGAGGGAAGTGAGGTTAGCGGCGGCCGAAGCGGCTGGCGTCTTTTTTTTGTGCTTTGTTGTGTCGCAGCAGTCGCTATGATCGCGGTTATTTACGGCACCTTTTTTGGTGATTGCGCGCTTTGTCAGCGTGCTTACTGCGCTGCTTGTTGTTGCGACTGAGAGAAGGGTGAAAGGAGAGTGCACGGGCCTGCCTACTGGCTCAGCCGAGCCACCACCGCTGCCACGTGCAGATAGAGGATGTATCGGCTGTCACAGTCGATAGAACATGACAACACGGTTGCAGGGCAAAGGAGCCTTCGTGCTTTATTGCGCGCTGGTTTTATAGCCACCACTGGAAAGAAGGGCGACCTCCTCTCCCCAGAAGCCGACTGTGTGCGCATGTCCCGTGGCTTCCGGGACGATGACTTAGCTACCGATACAGAGGAGAGTTAAAAGATCAGAGGAAAGATAAAGACAAAAGATAAGACGGGCATCTCAGCAACAACCGTGTGGCTGAAGAAACAGATAAGCGGCCAGAGCCGCTCACCTCCTCCCCGCGCTGCTTTCGAGTGGGTAGCGCACAGTGCCTCGCCTTTGTGTCAGCTGACCGAGGATGAAATAATTGAAGTGACAGGCGCTGACCATTCATCGGAAGGTGACGATTGTGAGCAGTTGTCCCAAATGCCCAAGTGCACGGTGAAAGAAGCCGCAGAAGCCTTGTCTGTGCGGGAGGACTTCTGTGAACAAATCCCTGACGGCGCGTGTGCCGCGGAGCACCTGGCTGCTGTTAGAGCTATCGTAGTCGCTCAAATTCGCTCGAAAAAGCAGACGACGATAACAGATTTCTTTGCCAAATAAAGGTACGTCCTGTTGCGGCAAACATTGTTTTTTGTTGTTCATTCGATAATTGGACATTCGGACAATTCGACAATTTTTTGCGGTCCCGTCAGTGTCGAATTAACGAGCTTTTACTGTACCAAGAAAACGAGAAACAAATCTATGCAGCATGAACATACCTTTATTGCTTAAAAACTGCGTTATTTTCGTTTGTTTCGTCGCCGGAATCTGCGCTACAACGATCTTTCTCAACCCCATCAGGTGATGGTTTGCACGCTCACTGTCACGGGATTCTACGCAGAATTCCTCTAGAACGGCGAGAGCCTCCTGCACAGTGCGACGTCGCGGCGGCTGATCTGTATTGTCATCATCGGAACACTCATTCTCCTCTATGCCGAGCACTTCCGATATGATGTCATCGTCAGTCAGCTGGCCAGCCACAGCAACACCATCGTCAATGGCAATGTAGTCGGCAAGCTGGACATCAGCAGGCAGGAGAAACTCCAAGCTCCTGTCATCCGTCGCTTGGTCACCCATGCTTTCAGCGTCCTCTACATCACAATCGTCAGGGCGGGCTGTGCCTGAAGGAGTTCGCAATGATCTCGGCCGACGTGTTGCTCCAGGCATGGGCCAAGATGTGGACCGCGCTGAGGAGGCTTGTGTCCCATTCGCGCTCAGCCTCCCTGCAGAGCAGCATCCTCTCCATCACGTGCCCTGGTCCAGCGTGTTTGGCGGCACGAATGCAAGCTCGATGCATTCCAGCCCTGTCACATTGGTGTGTGCGCTGCAGTTGTCCACGACAAACAAAACCGTGTGGTTTTTGGCGGAGAAGCGGCGGTCGAGCTGCCGCAGCCAGGTTTGAAAAATATCCATGGTCATCCACAGGCGGCGAACGTTCTTAAAGCACCTATGGTGATTTGCTTTGCCTATCACAACAAGTGGTAGACGCTTCGTGCCCAACATATTTGTGGCGAGGAGCACAGCTATCCTTTCTTTGCTCCTCTTGCCTCCAACGCACGGGTCACCCTTGAACATGATCGTTTTGTTCGGCAAGGCCTTGAAAAAAAGTGCCATTTCATCGGCGTTGAAGATGTCGGCAGGTTCGTAACAAGCCAGGTATCGGGGAAGCTCGGTCAACTTCCAATCAGTGATGCAACGTTCATCTACCGCTGCCTTCTCACCACATACGTTCCTGAAGACCAACCCATGTCTTTCTTTGAAGCGCGCGAACCATCCTTCAGACGCACTGAAAGAATCAACGTATCTCTCAGCCTGCTGACAGATCAGCGGCCCACTCAAAGGAAGTTGCCCGCTGCGCATATCTGCGATCCATCGTAGCAACGCACTTTCTAACGCCGGATGCGCTGCCGTCCTGAGCCTTTTTCTTGCTCCGGTGAACTTCCGCTGTCAAATGCTTGGAGAATTTTTTCTTTGTTCTTCACGTGGTCACTCAGTGTGCTACGCTTGAGGCCAGACTTTTTCATTATCTCTTGCCGAGAAACGCCTTCACCGACCTCCCTTAATATCTTGACTTTCGTTTCTAAATTATTGGCCGGCTGCTGTTGCCACTTCGCTGGGGGGGGTGGCCGCCATAACAGCAAAGCGTGACGGCAGAGACAGCACGCACCAGTCCACGCGCAATGTGGCTTGTCACACTCGCAACTGAAAGAAAGCAGATGCAGCGTCGGCGTAGATGTGGCGGCAGTGACAGCGCGCACCAGAAGTCGAACGCAAACGAGTCCGCACACGACACGGCTTTTCACACACTCGCAAAAGAACACACCTGCAGCGTAGGCGTAGCGTGGGTCGAATGGGCAGGGCAGCACGCGCATAGATCCGGTGACAAAGTAAGCTTAGCAAGCCGTCCCGTCGTCCTTTGCAACTTTTAGTGGTTGCTGGATGCTCGTCAAGTGCGCTGGGTGGTGGCTAGTGCCACCTGGCCACTGATCGCTCTCTCACTATCATCATCACATCTCTCGCCTCCTGCGGCCGTTTCTCGTCTTGTTTCGGTTTGTGTGGCTCTCCTCGGCTGCGCCGGCTTCGTTGTCGATTAGGGGTGTTTGAACATTCGGGCCGCTGAGTATGGACGTTGCGATAGCTCTCGCCGGGGTTGTCCGAGTTAACCGATACCCGGCTAAATGCTGCCGAGTCAACAAGTGTTTAACACCATTGAACTACACATATTTTTGGCGGGACCGCGGTGCGTGTCCAAGTTAGCTGAATTTCCGAGTTATCGAGGTCTGGGTAAGCGAGGTTTTACTGTATAAACTTCCGGTTTGAGCAGCGTAACCAACATATAACGTGCCTTCTTTTGGACTTTTGGTGTGCTTCAGATGCGTCTTGAGAAAAAACAGCGCTTGCAGACAAAGGACCAGAACAAGGAGGACACACAACTGCGCTGACTTACAACTTTATTTCAGAAGGCAGCCAATCCACGCCTTTTATTGTTGTTAGTCAATAAAAGTTGTTAGTCAGCGCAGTTCTGTGGCCTTCTGGTCCTTTGTCTGCAAGCGCTGTTTGTTCTCAACGTGTACCTCAACCAACTCGCCCAGCAACACACCTTGCTTCAGATGCTATGCCCCAAACTAGGTGGCAGTGGTTTATGTATGATTGAAATGCAGTAAAAGCCCCTGTTAATTCGGATAATTCGGACAGCCGCCTGAGTGCGCATGCAAGTCTGCGGCATCACAAGGTTGTTCATTCAGACGCCAGGGGGATCGCATGGGTTAATTGGGACAGACCGTGTCGACGTGCTGGCCAGGTGATCGTCCAGACATTCGCCCGCAGGCCTGGACTGCAGATTGCCTTGTCTCCCGCTCCTCTCTGATGTGTGCGCAAAGGCAGGTTCCCGTCAGTGGGCTGAGAGAGACATGCAGGGCTGAATGGTTGGTATGGCATGCTGAAGATTTTTATGCCAGCCAAAGAAGACGCACACACAAGAGAGAACCACACAGGACAAAGGCTGGACTAGGAGCTGAATATTTTATCAAAAACCAACCACTCAGTAATATACCCACGCATGCGCCAATCTAGGACCGGTAACTAGGCAACATGATTGAAGAAAACAAATTCATTAGATTTCTTAGAAAACAAATTCCATCTCTTGCTATCACATGTAATGAATTTGTTTTCTTCAATGATTATTGTTGTCCAGTCACTGGTCCTGGCTTGACACCTGCGTGGGTCTGAGTGGTCCGTTTTCAATGAAATTTTCAGCTGCTAGTCCAGCCCTTGTCCTGTGTGGTTCTGTCTCGTGTATGTGTCTTCTTCGGCTGGTAAAAAAAAAGTAAAAAACATTTCTTTGGCATGCCGAGAGAGAGAGAGTCTGGCCGCATAGTTTCGCTTTCTGAACTTTGCCGCTAGCCTGTGGCGATGGCGGCAATCTGCTTATGCGTACAAGCACGCCAGCGGAGCCTTTGATGCAACTCCCCTGTCGTAGCGTGGAAGTGGAACTTCACTTGCAAAGCGGCAGGAAATTGCTGCCTCCGTAGCTGAGAATAAATGGTTGTGGGCATAGATGGTACCAGCAGAGAGGATGCGAGATGGCGATCACGAGACAGGACGCTCAAGAGGAGCTCGAGATCGCGTGAGCGCCAAAACAAAGCCAAGGGGCCACGGCACTGCTCACGAAATGCCTCGCCACTCACCGTTCCTGCTGTTCCAGGTGCTGGTGCTCACCGGCTATCACCTGCCTGTTTCACCGACTTGCCGACCGGTTCCGCAATCTTGCGGCGCTAGCTGGTTTCTGGACGGCTGCGGCTGCTCATCCGATCATCTGTGCGCACCCCTGCCGATTTTGGACACTTTCCACGGTCGGGCCTGGCAACATGCTACATTATCAGCTGACAAGGACACCTACATAAAGCACTCGGATTTCACCGCCCCCTTGGGCCACGGCACTGCTCACGAAATGCCTCGCCACTCACCGTTCCTGCTGTTCCAGGTGCTGGTGCTCACCGGCTATCACCTGCCTGTTTCACCGACTTGCCGACCGGTTCCGCAATCTTGCGGCGCTAGCTGGTTTCTGGACGGCTGCGGCTGCTCATCCGATCATCTGTGCGCACCCCTGCCGATTTTGGACACTTTCCACGGTCGGGCCTGGCAACATGCTACATTATCAGCTGACGAGGACACCTACATAAAGCACTCGGATTTCACCGCCCCCTTGGGCCACGGCACTGCTCACGAAATGCCTCGCCACTCACCGTTCCTGCTGTTCCAGGTTGGTTATTACGAGTGTTCTTGTTACCGTGATGATGATGTCTGTCTTGTAGCAGTGTCGTGGCCACCCCATATTCTGAAACGTTTCCGCTCGGCGGCAGCGTACATTTGGCGCATTTTGGTCCTGGGTGGGGACGTTGAAACAAACCCAGGCCCTATGACGAAGGGCCAAGAGGAAAAGCTCGAACTGGTATATGAAACTGTTCAAAGGCTTGAGATGAACCACACGAATATCCTCGAAAGTGTTAACAAGATTCTTACAATTCATATTGGCTTGCAAAATGAAATGAAGACTTTAAACGATCGTGTGCATGAACTTGAACTTAAAATCGAGTCTATTCCAGTTCTTCAAAGTGACTTACTGTCTTTAGCTACCCGTGTGCAGGAACTGGAACTTAAAAAACAGTCAGTGCCTACCACAGTATCTGCCACGAGTTGTACACACGATGTATCCAACATTCAAGTAAAACTTGACGACCTGGAAAATCGTTCCCGCCGGTCTAACATTCTTTTTTATGGTGTTCAGGACACTGATGAGTCTGAAACTTGGGAAGACTCTGAGCGTCTTGTGAACGAATTCTGTTCTAGCAAACTTGGTATCACGTTGTCTTCCTTAGCCCGTGCTCACCGCATAGGCCGTTTTTCTCAGGAAAAAAAGAGACCCATTATTGCTAAGCTGTTCAACGAAAAAGAAGTCGAAACGCTTATGAGTAAGGGCTATAAACTCAAAAATACCGATTTCAGCATTTCGCGAGATTACTCGAAAACGGTTCGTGAGAAACGCAGCCAACTGTGGAAGTATGCCAAATCAGTAAAAAAAGAAGGTGACAAGGTCCGTTTGTCTTTTGATAAACTGCTTATCAATGGTGTCTCGTATTTCTGGGATGATCAAACCAGTAGCGCAGTGCGCGTGTCCCTTGCCTGACGCATCCCTTCCAGTTCTCGTAAAGTGGCTGGCAAACCACCCGGGCGGCCAAACGCACAGCGTTGCTCCAATTACGATGTCAGTTTTCTGTACACTAACATAAGGAGTGTTCTTTCTAAAAACGTAGCTCTTTCTTCTTTAATTGATTCATGCTGCTCCTCGGTCATCGCGCTTACCGAGACTTGGTTAAATGACATGGTTCCTGATGATGTCATTTTCGCCTGTGACTCCGAATTCAACATATTTCGTTGTGACCGCACGGGCCGTAGAGGTGGCGGTGTCCTTCTGGCTGTCAGTAAAGTGCTCACTGCTGTGCCTATCGAGGTCACGTCGTACATAGAATCGGTATGGGTTCGGTTGAGTTGTGGTCCCACGGTCGCCATCATTGGCGTCATTTACCGCCCTCCGGACATGAATTCTTCATTCGCAAGTCAGTTTTCTAATTTACTAAGCGATCTTACTTGTCGTTTTCCGAATTCAAGCTTACTTTTACTTGGTGACTTTAACTTTCCGGCTATTAACTGGTCGTCTTTAACAGCTCCTGCCAATGATCCCGAAGCTCAGGCTTTCCTCCAGTCCTGTCTCGATTTCTCTTTGCAACAACTTATTTCTGAACCTACGCGTCGTTCCGCCACTACAGCCAATATTCTCGATCTTATCTTGACAAGTGATCCTTACCTTTGCTCCAACATTGCGCTCTTAGAAGGCCTTTCCGACCATTCCATAATCACGGGTAACCTGAATTTTGTGCCCCATAAAAAGGTAACTCGTACTAAACAAATAAGGTGCTACAACCGAGCAAACTTCGGCGAAATAAACGCTCAGTTGTCAGTCTTCGCTGATCATTTTCTTCACGATTTTTCGTCACACTCCGTGGAAACGAACTGGAACCTGTTCAGCGTGAAACTTGCTACTCTCATTGACAGATTCATACCCGTCATCAGTATCCCCTGCACTAACACAGCACCTTGGTTTAAATGCATCTACGTCGCCTGAATAACAAGAAAAAGCGCCTTTACAGACAAGCCGACAAGAACAGACACTCCGAATCTTGGCAACGGTACAAACTATGTGATAAGGAATATCAGTCTGAGTTGATATCTGCACGTAGGCACTTCTTCACACACGATCTACCGGCAATGCTAACAAACAATCCACGGAAGTTCTGGCAGATAATAAACCCCGCTAATCATCCTGACATTACTCTTACTAACGCGGAAGGCAGCAGTGTTCAAGTGGCCGAATGCGCCGAACTTTTCAATAACGCATTCACATCCGTTTTTACCCGTGAAGATCTCCCTCTACCTCCTGTTTCTGTCAGCACTTCTAATACATCAATGTCCGAAATATTTATCAGTGAGACCGGTATCTTATCCTTACTAGGGAAGCTTAAAACAACATCAGCATCAGATCACCTTGGCTTTAATAACAAAATACTCAAAAATTCATCTCATGGTATTCATCGCATCTCGTCCGCTATTTTTTCACAATCTCTATCATCAGGCGTGATTCCGCTGGACTGGCGCCTAGCTAAAGTTGTGCCAATTTTCAAGTCTGGCGATCGTTCCTCACCACTAAATTACCGACCCATTTCATTAACTAGCACTGTTTGCAAACTTCTTGAACACATAATTCACTCGCAGGTAATTAACTATCTTGAAGAACATAACATTATCTTTAAATATCAACATGGGTTCCGTAAAGGCTACTCTTGCGAAACGCAACTTGCCGGATTCATTCAAGACATACATTTATCGATTGATGCTGGCATTCAAGTAGACTCCATATTTCTTGATTTTTCTAAAGCTTTCGACAGAGTACCTCACAACCGGTTATTAATGAAACTAGCACTGCTTAATATTAACCCTCTTGTCATTGCATGGGTTAAAGATTTTCTGTTTTCCAGGTCTCAATTTACAATTTACAACCACAATTCGTCTTTCAGCCAAGTACACTCTGGCGTCCCACAAGGAAGTGTGCTTGGCCCCTTACTTTTCCTAATATTTATCAACGATTTACCGGATTCCATTTCTTCCCATATCAGACTTTTTGCTGATGATTGTGTAATTTATCGCAAAATTTATTCTAACACCGATTGCCAATCCCTTCAATCTGACCTGGATTCAGTAACAGCATGGTGCTCAACCTGGCTTATGCAACTTAATCATTCAAAAACTAAATTGATGTCTTTTACTAACCGAATGTCTCGAATTCAAACAGCATACTCCTTAAATAATAGCTCACTCGAGCTAGTCACCACGTATAAGTACTTAGGACTTCACCTTCATTCAGACTTAGCATGGAACCACCATATTAACCTTATGCTTGCATCTGCTAATCGGTCATTAGGTCTCTTAAAACATAACCTAAAGCATGCTCCTCCTCACCTCCGTGCTCATGCCTATACCACTCTAATTCGACCTAAAATTGAATATGCCTCGGCTATTTGGGACCCTTACCAATCTTACCTAATAAATAACATTGAATCATTGCAGAACCGCGCCGTTCGTTTTATTTACTCCGATTATTCACGTAACACCAGCGTCACAGCCTTAAAGAAACGCGCAGGTCTCCAGGATTTATGTCTCCGCCGTAAAATTGCACGACTGTCACTTTTTCATAAACTTTATCATCATCCATCACTTCATAACGACTTTTTTTCTTTGCCTACTTCGATTTTTGACCGCCGCGATTATCCCTTTAAAGTTAGACGTTTCACGTGCAGGACATTTATCTATGCGCATTCATTCTTACCACGCACAATATCTGACTGGAACACTCTGCCTTCACATATCGCAACCACCACTGATCCTGATAAATATTTTAAACTTATATCTTCAATAACTACTGCTTAACTCTTCGCATACATTGTTATTTTATTTGTTCATGGCTTCCTTTTTTGCAGGGTTTGTTACTAAAAAGATTCATCGTATTAGTGTTCTGTTTGTATAATTTTAATAATGCAGTAATCTTCGTTCTTTGCCGCGCTGCCATTCTTTTGATTCTTTTGCTTACTTATATGTCATGCAAAGTGTCTTATTTGTGCTTTTGTTGTTTGTTTTATATTTGTGGTTTTTTTTTATTCTGTTCAATTGCCTGTGCCCCCCCTATGTAATACCCTCCCGAGGGCCTTTAGGGGTATTCTGTATAAATAAATAAATAAACCGCTGCGTTGCATATCGCAGTGTCGATAATCATGTTTAGTTAAACTTCTTTAAGTTGTGGACAAGTGTCTCTCGGGTGGCCAAGTGCATTCTCTTGGGTCGTTGGAATGATAAGGCAACTTGCAGGTGTCACTGGCAGATGAGGATATGAGGATAGCTGAAGGGAGCCCATGCTGTAACTTGAACGAGGAAGCAGAGCGGATCAGGAAGCCGCATTCTCTTGGGTCGTTGGAATGATAAGGCAACTTGCAGGTGTCACTGGCAGATGAGGATAGCTGAAGGGAGCCCATGCTGTAACTTGAACGAGGAAGCAGAGCGGATCAGGAAGCCGCATTCTCTTGGGGCGTTGGAATGATAAGGCAACTTGCAGGTGTCACTGGCAGATGAGGATAGCTGAAGGGAGCCCATGCTGTAACTTGAACGAGGAAGCAGAGCGGATCAGGAAGCCGCATTCTCTTGGGTCGTTGGAATGATAAGGCAACTTGTAGGTGTCACTGGCAGATGAGGATAGCTGAAGGGAGCCCATGCTGTAACTTGAACGAGGAAGCAGAGCGGATCAGGAAGCCGCATTCTCTTGGGTCGTTGGAATGATAAGGCAACTTGCAGGTATCACTGGCAGATGAGGATAGCTGAAGGGAGCCCATGCTGTAACTTGAACGAGGAAGCAGAGCGGATCAGGAAGCCGCATTCTCTTGGGTCGTTGGAATGATAAGGCAACTTGCAGGTGTCACTGGCAGATGAGGATAGCTGAAGGGAGCCCATGCTGTAACTTGAACGAGGAAGCAGAGTGGATCAGGAAGCCGCATTCTCTTGGGTCGTTGGAATGATAAGGCAACTTGCAGGTGTCACTGGCAGATGAGGATAGCTGAAGGGAGCCCATGCTGTGACTTGAACGAGGAAGCAGAGCGGATCAGGAAGCCGCATTCTCATGGGTCGTTGGAATGATAAGGCAACTTGCAGGTGTCACTGGCAGATGAGGATAGCTGAAGGGAGCCCATGCTGTAACTTGAACGAGGAAGCAGAGCGGATCAGGAAGCCGCATCATAGTGCTCTTCTGACATCCGCTAAGTTTTTAACCTGTAGCCTTCTTTGGTAACCTGAATGAAGAAGAATCTCTTGACTGGTGAACATCGGGAGTGTTCTTTCGAGTGAGTGCACTTTTTGGTGGTCGTTTCTGGGTTTGCTCGGGAGACTAATACCCTCAGATGCAGTAGTAGAAGGGTGCAATGGTTTTGTAGTCAGAGCGTCCTTCGACATTTTTGAAGGATGGAAGAAGCTTTGGATAGATTGGTGCTGCTTCACTTGCTGTGTAAGCTTTAGCAGTGAAAACAAAAAAAAGAAGCAGTGAACGTGATTATCGAATTTTCATGTTGGTTCCTTACCTTTTACTGCATGATTTCCTGCAACGGGTCTGCTTCCCGGGGTAGCCCATTTCACGCTCTCTTGTTTCCTAAGGCAGGACACCTTTTCCTGGTCATAAATTGTGTGCGTGCACTTGGTGAGCTTGCGGCAGGCCAGCATGGACCGGGGGGGTGCCATCTGGTGGTGGTGATTGGTTCTGGACTTGGTGATTGTATCGATCGCTTCATGCAGAGACGTGACACATCAGTAGCTAGGCCAGAAAAGACACCCGGTCCTTTATTGCGCATAGATTTATAGCTGCGGCTGCAGCGAAAGGAAGGGAAGAAGGGGCGTTGGTATGTTATCAGGCCGCTTGCTTGATAGCCACATCTGATACATCTTCTTTCCTCTGTGAAAAGATCAGTTTTGACAATGCTTTGAGAAATTTGCCGAAACTTGTGATCATAAGTCAGCCGTTTAGGTTCCAGGCATGGCCGGGTTGTCCTGCGTGGAATGGCTGGCATGCTTGATCCAGCAGCTGCACCTGATGCTGTGAGCTCAGTGCTTGTGGCAAGTCCATCACGTGGCTCACCCTGACCATCGGCAGTACTAGGACTTGAGGGTCTGCTGGCCTCGGAGCTGATGTCCGCGTCGTCGTCGCTGTCATCGATGACGTTGTAGTTCGCAGCAGATGTTGCCTATTCCGCCTTAGAAGACGGTCGTTGTCCATTCTCACGATGTGCGATCGTGGAGCCACCTTCTGGAGAACCATCACTTTGCGCGACCACTGGCGGCCGTCACGAACCCGCACCGTGTCTCCTTGCTGCAGTGGAGGCAGTAGTTTGCCCTTGGACGACTGGCGGTGCTTGACTACCGGGCGCTTCTTTTTGATGCTGCATTCAGGCAGAGTAGTGCGCAGCCGACGACCCTGCAACAATTCTCCCGGTGATTGTCCGTCCTCTAATGAGGACGCGCGATATGATAAAAGACCCATCCAGAAGTCGTCACGAGACTGCAGTTTTCTTCATAATGCGCTTCACTATTTGTACTCCTTTCTCGGCCAAACCATTCGACCGCGGAAATTCAGGGCTCGAAGTACAGACAAAGTCATAGCGCCGTGCAAACTCCGCGAACTCTTGGGAAGCAAACTGAGGTCCGTTGTCGGTACACACTTGGGTAGGAATTCCGTACCGCGCAAAAATAGACGCAACCTTTGTAACGACTTCGCGCGCAGTGGTGACAGCGAGTTTCTCAACGTCTGGAGAGTTTGAATGCGCATCAAACACCACGACGTACATGTCACCAGCGAAATGAAAAAGGTCGATTCCCAACCGGTGTCATGGCACCTTGGGTGTTGGCCACAAAATAAAAGGCTCAGATGCTTGCTTGTAGGCGTACTTATGACATGCGCTGCATTTGAGAATGAACGTCTCAATGGCACTGCCCATTCCTGACCAGAAGATCAGGCCCCGAGCTCTGGCTTTACTTTTATTCAGCCCAAGATGTCCCGCGTGCAACTTCTGCAGCATCTCCACTCTCATTGTCTTCGGTACGACAATTTTGCATCCTTTCAGCAGTATTCCATCAATTTCCGATAGTTCTGCTGCAAATGGCCTTAACTCTCCTTCAATCGTAGTTCCTTGTGCCACCTGCTCCAAGACTTTGCTCTAGTATGGATCCGCTAAAGTCTCACTTTGCAGGCGCCGTTTTGTTGGTGTGCTTACTATGCTTGAGAGGACCTGTACAGCAGGAACGTCGACGTCTTCGGTTGACTCCAGGACGGCAATGAAGGCAGGAGCACGGGACAGCATGTCCGCCAACAGCAGGTCCTTGCCAGGAACAAACTGCAGTTCGTAGTCTTAACGAAGAAGACGAATAAAGAAACGCTGCAGCCTTGGTGGCATATCTCCGATTGCCTTTTTCGCGATTGCCAGCAAAGGTCTGTGATCCGTTTCAATGACAATCTTGCGGCCATATACCAGCTGGTGAAACTTTTCGCATGCGAAAACAATGCCCAGGGTTTCTTTCTCGATTTGCGAGTACCGTGTTTCGCTATCGGTGAGCGCTCGCGAAGCGTACATGACTGGGCGCCACTCACTGCCATGCTTCTGCAACAATGCTGCGCCTAACCCTAGCCCAGATGCGTCAGCCGAAATGTTGGTTTCTTTCTTCGCATCAAAGAAGGCCAGCACAGGAGGTGTTGTTAATGCTTCGCAGACAAAGGTCAGATGCGTTCTGTCGACCAAACCATTTCCGACCTGAGCAAACGCCTAGCAGACCTGGAAAGCCTCTTTCAGGACATTGCTACCCTAAAATCTGATCTAGAATCCGTCAATTCCATTGCCGCCGGGACGGCAGCTCTTGTTACTAACCTTGAGGCCCGAATAGACGACACAGAAAACAGATCACGCCGCAACAACCTGATATTCTATGGCCTTCCAGATTCCAATCCGCGCGAATCATTCATCGAATCTGAAGAAATAATAATTAAGCACTGTCAGGATAAGTTAAAGTTAACATTAGAGCCCAGTCAGATAGAGCGTGCCCATCGCTTGGGACGCCATAACGAGGACCGCCAACGGCCAATTATAGCAAAATTCGTCTCCTTCAAAACCAAAGAAACTATCCTTTCCAAATGTCCTATGCTGAAGGACACGAACTATAGCATCGGAGAAGATTTTACCTGCTCTGTCCAAAAAGCCCGCAAACATCTTGTCGCATTTGCAAGAGCAGAAACCGGACCGTTTTCTTTGCGGTACAAGACCCTATTTCTCGGCAAAAAACGCTACACTTTTGATGCTGCCACCGAAATGGTGAAAGAAATAGCATAGCACTCACCGCACAGTCGTCACTTATCTAATCCTCGCCATACCTCCCCTCGACAGAATATTTCTTTTTCGGTTATCTGTACTAATATACGCAGTCTGCTTTCAAAGTGCGATAGTGTATCCAGCCTTGTATCTTCAACAGGATCTAACCTGCTTGTGTTGACAGAGACTTGGCTGACCGATAATGTGGGCGACACTGAAGTTCTGTGCAACTTACCTAATTTTAACCTTTTCCGTGCCGATCGCAAAGGCCCCCACGGAGGGGAGGCGTCCTTATCGCTACCAGCAATCAACTACAGTGTTCCCACATTAACATCCAATCTGACCTCGAAATATTATGGCTGCTTTGTCGTGCCACGCCAGTGTCTATACTAATTGGTGTTTGCTATAGGCCCCCCCACAATAACCCCGAATTCCCTCGAAAGCTGCACAACATTCTGAACCAACTTACAACAAAACACCCTAATGCACACGTGCTCCTTTTTGGAGATTTTAACTATCCTGACATAGATTGGAATAACCCTTATCAGCCTACTTTTAGACAGCATGAATCACAGGAGTTTGTGGATGTGTGCTTAAATTTTAATCTTACTCAATTAGTAACCCAGCCTAAACGCATCGCCGGAGACTCCGCAAACATTCTTGACCTTATACTATCTAGCCACCCCGAATGCCTCAACTCCATTACTTATCTCCGGGAAATTAGTGATCACAAAGTCATCCATGCGTCTTTTACCTTCACTCCAACAATAAAAGAAACTTCCAAAAAAACAATCACCCTTTATAACAAAGGTAACTATGAGGCTATAAACAGGGCGTTGGAAGCTTACTTCCCATCTTTTCAGCACTCTTTCCCGGAACAAACCATCCACGAAAATTGGTTGATGTTTATTCATAAAATCAACGAACTTACTAACAAATATGTTCCCAAATGCAGCTTCCGTGCAACCAAACAGAAACCATGGTTTACCAAGGCTCTAGGCAGACTAGAAAACAAAAAGAAACGCTTGTTCCGCAGTGCTAAACAGACTGGAAATGACTACGCATGGGAAAAATATTACGCTGCCGAAAAGACATACCTGGTCACAGTAAAAAACGCTAAACGCTCATTTTATCATACTGACCTACCCAACATACTTAAAGATAACCCGACTAAATTCTGGCAGCTTTTAAATCCGCAATCTATACGCACTATTACCTTAACTGATGATTCCGGGCGTGCTGTTTCCGATGTCAAGTGTGCTAACATATTTAATTCTGCTTTCGCATCTGTATTCACTCATGAACAGGAACCGCCCCCCCTCAAGACAGCAAATGACCAAAGAAGTTTAATGCCAGCCGTTACTTTCTCTGAGGCCGGCATATCATGTCTCATAGATAAACTAAAACTGTCATCATCTGCCGGCTTTGACGAAATCAACACCAAGGTACTAAAAAACGTTAACCATACTTCTGCCAAATTTTTATGCCTGCTGTTCTCACAGTCTCTTTCTACAGGTGTCATACCCCATGACTGGAAAGTGGGGAAGGTCGTTCCAGTCCACAAGTCGGGTAACAAAGATTCACCACTTAATTACCGACCCATATCACTCACCAGCATACCATGTAAACTCATGGAACACGTCATTTATTCTTTAACAATGCACTTTCTGGATTCAAATAATTTTTTTCACTCATCGAAGCACGGATTTCGCAAAGGATACTCATGTGAAAGTCAACTAGCACTTTTCGTTCATGACTTGCATGCCAACCTTGATGCTAACCTCCAAACTGACGCAATTTTTCTCGACTTCGCTAAAGCATTTGACAAGGTACCTCATAACCACTTATTTCTGAAACTCTCTCGCCTAAACTTGCATCCCGACATACTAGCATGGATAAAAGAATTCTTAACTCACCGCTTCCAATCAGTCGTTGTCAATAACCAAATGTCTGACCTCCTACCACTCTCCTCAGGCGTGCCCCAAGGATCCGTCCTTGGGCCACTCTTGTTTCTAATTTATATTAACGACCTACCTGAGAAATTAGATTGCCATATTCGGATGATTGCTGATGATTGTGTTATTTACAGAACAGTCACTAACACCTTCGACCAACAATCCCTTCAAAATAATTTAACTCATGTGCAAGACTGGTGCGGTGAATGGCTAATGACACTTAACACAAGTAAATGCAAATATATGTCGTTCCATCGTCGCCGTTACCCTCTTCTGTTCCAATACAGCATATCTAACGTTCCTCTCGATCTTGTCTAATCATACAAATACCTTGGTGTCCATATTTGTCATGATGTTACATGGAATACGCATATTTCAAACATCATATCATCCACCAACAGAACACTAGGATTCTTAAAGCGTCACCTATGCTCTGCACCTCAGCATGTCAAGCTCCTCGCATACAAATCATTAGTCAGACCAAAATTAGAATATGCATCTCCCATCTGGTCTCCAAAGCAAGCATATCTCTGTAATTCCATTGAAGCAGTTCAAAACCGAGCAACTAGATTCATTCATTCGTCGTATTCTTTTGATATCAGCATATCATCCCTCAAATCACAGTCCAGCCTACCTAACCTTGCTCATCGTCGCTACATTGCTAGTTTATGTTTGTTTCACAAGTTTTTTTACTCTGAGCTACGACAGGAACCCTGCATCTGCGCACCACCACCACGCATCTCCCTCCGCACCGGCCATCAGCAGCAAGTGTCACGACCTCGCTTCCGCACCACTACATTTTCTTCATCATTCTTCCCCCGGACCACGAACGACTGGAATGGCCTTCCCCGAGAACTTGCTGCTATCACATGTCAATCATTGTTCATCAAAGAAATCACGCGTGTACTTGCTCAGTGATAATCTTATATTTGTATAACTTTCAACTTATCTGTGAGTCATTCTGTTTTTCATTTCTGTGTGCCCCACCCCTTATGTAATACCCTCTAACACGAGGGTCTTTAAGGTGTTAAAGTTAAGTGAAGTGAAGACCTCTTTCCACTCACGCTCATGAGCCGAACTCCAGTCAAAAACGACGTTCTCCTTCGCCAAGCTGCGAAGTAGGGACGTTTTATCGCTCAGTCGAGGCACGTACTTGCGGAAATAGTTAACGACTCCAAGCATTCTGCGTACTGCATTTTTGTCATTCGGGTGTGGCATAGCTTGAATGATTGAAATTAGATCAGAACTCGGCAGTATGCCATGTTCACTGATGACGTCTCCAAGAAATGTTATTTCCTTCACACCGAAGGCACACTTCTCACGGTTGAACGTAAGACCAGCTTCCTCTGCCGTTCTCAGTGCTGCTCGCAAGCGCTCATCATGCTGCTGCTTGCTGTTGCCACAGATTAGCACGCCGTCAACATATACATGAACCCCTGGCAGGCCGTCGAAGATCTCTGCGAGCGTCTTAGACTTCACTAGCAGACGAAATACCGAAAGGGAGCCGAAGGAATCGGTAGCGGCCGAACGGAGTCGCAAACGTGCATATTTACGACGTGGCCTCATCTAACGGTATTTGGTGGAAGCCGGAGTTCGCGTCAAGGCGGGAAAACAGTCGGGCCCCTGACAATTCGCACTCAATGTCTTCACGTCCGGGCATAAGGTAGTGCTCACGCATGATGTGCTTGTTAATTTCTCTTGGGTCCATGCACACCCGGAGGCTTCCATTCTTTTTGCGAACTATGACCAAGGGACTCACCCATTCGGTGGGCTCGTCTACCGTTTTGATGATGGACGCCTTCTCCATGCGGTTGAGCTCTTCACGTAGTGGTTCCCTTAGGGAGAAGGGTACCCTCGTAGCTGGTTGTACCACTGGAACCGCACCGGGCCGCAGGACCATCTTGTGGTGTCGTTTGACGCAGCCGGTTCCACTGAAAAGGTGCGGGGCCGTTTGCTCTGGTGTTTCATGCCCATCTTGCATGTTAACGGCATTGACAACTGTTGGGATGAGGCCAAGTTGCAGGCACGTGTTAAAGCCAAGGATTGCTTGTCAGCCTTTTTTCACGATAAAAAAATTCGTCTCGTGCTTCGCTTTGTTCAGGAGCAGTGATGCTGTGGCGACACCCACGTGCTTGATAACGCTGCCATTGTAGGCAGTCAGAACCGCTGTACTCTTGCGCAGGGGCGTTGTACTGCAGATGCGTCGAAAGATGCTGAGAGGAAGAAGGTTTGCCTGGGAGCCCGTGTCAACTTTGAAACTGAGGACGCATCCGGCAATCTGGCCTTGCATTGTCCAATCTAGCCCTGCTTGCCTGTTGACACCACATATGCTGACGTCCAAAACTTGGAAGTTTTCATCGCTTTCCACCTCCTCCTGTACTTGGTTGACTTCTTCTGCAGCACAACGAGAAATGATTCATTCTGTTGCAAGTGTAGCAGCGCTTCCCGTAAGCTGGACACTCTCGCGGCGCGTGCGCCTGGTTGCATTGCTTGCATCGAATCCGCCTTTCTTTACCAGGCTGGTTTCTTACAGCGTAGTCAACGTGGACGTCTCCTTTGGACCAGGTAGCATTTTGCTGCGCGGCAATCTCCGCTGCCTTACACATCTCTTCTGCTTTCTGCAATGTGAGACTCTTATCTCATAGCATTTTTTCTCTGAGCGGGGTACTATTAGTGCCGAAAACAATCTGGTCTCGTACCATGGATTCTTCAAGGCCACCAAAATTTCAGAGCTTAGCTTGCGTCCTGAGATCTCGTGCAAAGGGCTCAAATGGCTCGGACTCACCTTGCACCCGCATACGAAATACATGCCTCTCGTAGACTTCGTTTTCTTTTTTGTGTCGTAATCATCTTTGGACTCATCTTTCGTGAAGATGAAGTTGTTGTAGATGCCCAGTGCCTCGTTGCCGTCAGCGCTTAGAAGGATCGCTGCTTTGACCACTGCTGACTTTGCGCTGGCGGTCGACGTCGCTGTCAGGAACAGTTGCAGCTTCTGCTTGAATATCAGCCAGTTTCTTCTGACATTGCCAGTCAACTGAAGTGGTCCCGGCGGTTTCACGATGTCCATTGCTTTGGCTGCGAGAATAATCCAGCTGGGCACACCGGGTCACTTCTGACACCATGTATCGATCGCTTTATGCAGAGACGCGACACATCAGTAGCTATGCCAGAAAAGACGCCTGGTCCTTTATTGCGCATAGATTTATAGCTGCGGCTGCAGCGAGGGAAAGGAAGAAGGGGCGTTATCAAGCCGCTTACTCGATAGCCACATCTGATACAGTGATGAGACAATGGACTGAGGCTTTCAGATCACGTGTACCTGACAGGTCAACAGCGCTTACTTTTTAGCTGGCGTAGATTTTGACCCGCACTACACAATGTGTTCTTATGTGGTGGGCAGTTGTTTTCAAATGTGCGAAATTTGTTTGGTGTTCTGCATTTGTGGATGTTTTGAATTTGTTGAACACGTTCTTCAAGCTGTCAGCGCACACTGTGCAAAAGGCGGCATTTGTGACAAACTTTTGCCACTTTGCCCGGAGACCACTTTGCTGCTTTAAGAGAGCACAGTTACTACGTTGTTGTTGTGTGCACAGGTGCTCTTTGTTAGACGTTTTGCAATTTATGCAACACACATTGAAGATACCAATGGGGCTCTTTGAAGCATGGCTGTTTTGCGAGACAGCTGGATGGAGGATGGAGTGTATTTGAGCATGCATTGCTGTGCAGGCGCATTGCTCGGGGCTGCCACCAGACACGCTTCTGATGCTCGTCGTATTTGCCGTACTTTCTTTTTTTGGTTTCTTTCACCAGTAGCCATCTGCGAGCAGGCCTTACTTCCAGCGCTCTTCCTTGTTGTGCATAAAAATGTGTTATGAATTAAGGGGGTGTGTTCAGAAAAAGAAGAGTAGGGAAATCACTGGCTCCACTGGTATGCCACGTTGCAGCATGAAAAAAGGATCAGTGGAGCGCTGAGAGCACTGTGTGCAATAGAGCATCTCAGCCAACTGTGAAAGATGGTCACTGTTGTGGAGTCTTCATCTCAAAAGTGGAGGACCCAGTATTTCGCCGTTTAACTTTTCTGTGACGCGAGTGGGTTTGGAAAGTTTTTTGGCAGCATATGGTAATTGTGCCTTGGGATAATTGCGACATTTTTTCCACTGCTTTGAAGTCGGAATTTGTGCCGTTTCACTGTGCTAAGGAAACCTCAGGCAGACCGGGGATAATGTGTGGAGCGTTGTATGTTGCATTTCCCCTGTACGTGGCAGAGTGGAGGGAGGGAGGTCGTTCACCTCTCGACAGATGGGGAGGAGGAAGTGTTGGCTGCTGTGCTGTGCAGGTGACCAGCACTATGACGTCATCTCGGCCTTCATCAAGTCCCTGCGGGGCGGGGATGCCAATGGGGCGCTCTACTACCTGGCACGCATGTTGGCCGGTGGGGAGGACCCCCTCTTCATTGCCCGCCGACTGGTCATCTTCGCCAGCGAGGACATTGGTGAGGAGGCGGTCATCACGTTTGTCTGGCTGGCATGTCTACATTTATTAATTTATCACAATACCCTCAGCGACCAAGGGGGGGAGAAGAAAACAAAAACTATTAGGTAACGTAGGTAATGTAACATATCACGCACATCGTCAGTACCATTGCCACATCATGTATGCATGAAAAAAGAACACTTTCACACACACATACACAAAAAAATTTACTATCGTCCTGAGTAGGTCTGCTGATTTAGAAAATACCTCATTTGAGGTCATTCTTGCAACATTGCATGGAACCTTGTTTGATTCTGCTATATTTATGGGAAAAAATGAATTTTGAGTTTTAGATGATATCTCTTAGCGTATTTGTGCGTGGTCCAGCTGTAGTAAAATGCAGTCACGCATGTAAAAATGCCTGTGTGAGAGTGAAATGTGTTGAAAACTTCTGCCACTCAATCAAACTCGTGGCTTTAAGATCATTGTGGTCCTGGACTGTGTGTCCTAGCCTGGGCCGGTATTTATTTTTTGTCCTTTTCTAGCTTTTCAGTGATTCGCTTTGTGTGAGAGTTGCAATGCCTTTTGATGAAGGCCACCTTACCCTCAAAAGGCAGCAGTGGTTGCAGCATGTGAGCCAAGTGCACACGATGTAGGCAGCTTTTGCCAAGTCCGTGCATGCTGTGAAAAACTGTGCTGTAGTGTTTTTTAGATGCTTGCTTCTGTTGTCTGATGCTGTTTACTGTGCTCAGGCAGCAGTGTTGTGGAGTGGTGTCGCTATGTGCAGTGAAGGATGCAGGCGGTTTACGAGTGGATGGGGCCTTGAAATGCTGGCACATTCAGTTCAGCCGTCACTGGGTGCTCAGCATTTTTTGACACTTTCGTCATTGTCCATGCCTAATCTGGCTGCAACAACGCCAGGTTGCGAGACGGCTCAGCTTCGCTTTTTCCTCTAGAATGTGCATCCTGTAGACTTCTGTTGCCGACAGGGCTGCTCAGCAACAGCCGAGGCATGGCAGCATTTGAGCGCATCCCATGGCCTTAGCAGCAGTTCTTTTAGTGTGTCACTGTTCTTGACATCAGTGACGGGCCTGTCACACTAGGTCTAGAAGTGGGCCGATTCTGTCTGCATAAACCGTGTCGCCGTGATGTCCGGCTCGATGTCACACCAAAACAGTCGGCCGATGGTCTGCCAACTCCTGTGTCACACTTTGGTCACCACTGTTCCTTTCCTTCATTGTTTTATTTTATTATTATTTCCTTCTCGGCGAATATCATGGATCGGTGCGCTTTATGTTTTTAACTCTCTTCAATGAATCCCTCCATGGTAAAACACTGGTTAACAGTCGTAATTACGAACCTAGATTGAGTGTCGCCCAGTACTGAGCGGCTCTGGTGTCTGGGTCAGAAAGGCATGGATCGAAAAATAAATCGAGTCGCTCGTGGGTAAACAAAAAGGGAGAGATTATCTAAAACTAAAAATTAAAAAAGTAAAACTAAAACCAAGATATCAACCAAGAGGATTGGGACCAAAAACCTATTGCTGTACCAGTGCACTCTGGCACACGCTTCCGCACATTTTCTATTGTGCGCTCTCAGATGTATGACTGAAACTGTCCAAAGTAAATGGAGCAGGAATAAGAGAAACAATCTGTAACAATATTGTTGACCGATGATAATGCTAAGAATTGATATTTATGAGTGTTGCCAAGAAGAGGCCTTGGATGTCGGTGTGGCTTCCCATATCAGATGTTTAATTTGTGCCTGGTGGTGAAACATCCGCGTGCGGTTTTGTGCTTGAAATGAGCGCAAGAAGCAAGGTGGCGTTCATGAAATACCCCAGAACTGCGGCAGGTAGTGCGGGCAGCCGAACTGTACTTCCAATTAGTGGGCAGCCTGCAGCGTTCAGTTCAGTGACAGCACACAAGACTACTCTGGAATGGTGTTGTCCCTAGTGTGTTCTCCCGCGACACAAAGAATTTAGACGAAGACATGCAGTGACAAGAGCAGAAGAAAAAAAAGAAAGCTCGAGATGTCGCAGCGTATTTCATCACCATCTTCCAGTGAATCATCTGATTCTGTCTATGAGTGCCCAAGTTTGGAGCCATTTAAATGTGAATTTCAAGTGGCAGACACAGAGCCGGCAAAAATCACCTAACCTTGTCCGGAACGGTGCAGTCGGCAAAGGCATTGATCTCCACCAGACTAGCGGGAGATATGAAAGCATGGTGCCTACGTTGTACCCAGCAGCCAGAGGAGCCTTTGGTACTCAGGTTGATGCAGCATCATGCTGGGGAAAGTGGTGTGAAGAACGTGGAGAAGACGCAATGAGAGGCTGCAAGCAACTGTTGGTGGTAACAAAAAGAAGTTACAGCGGCTGAAAGACGAATGCAATGCCGGCAAATTCCTTCGAATCGCAAGAGACTCAGAACAGGGAAGCGTGAGAGCCAAACTTATCTTGGACCAAGTCGTCAGTGACAAGGCGGAAAAACTGACTTGGTGCGAAACGACGCTGCGCCACTGTATCATCGTGCAACACCTTTCAACCAGGACATATGTCTGAAGAGAAAAGCTGCTCTCTGTTCCGAGCAGAACAACGCTTTGCAAGTGCCTGAGAACTGCTGCAGGTGAAGTTGAGTTCACTGACCTCGTGAAAAAACAGGTTGACCATGGAGGGAACAGTCTAGAATGTGCAGCCTGGTGGTTGGATGACCTGAGAATCGGGCAAAGGCTTGAACAGTGCATACAGAAAGATGCTTTCCCTGGAGATGTCAGCATGGAGACAGATTTGAACTACATCCCTTCTATGCTTTTTACTTAGGGACAGAGGAATTAGGATGCACGCCCATTTTGAGATCCCTGTTGGATATCATCACTTCACAAGAGGCTGCGCAGGAGAGCAGCTGGCTGAAACAGCAAAAGATGTGGTGACAAAGAGAGAGGAATTGGGATGATGCGAAACCGTTGTCAGACGACCACAAGGCGAACGTGGCAGCTATGGAGATATACTGTCGCACGGAGAGTTGCAAACTAAACTGCCTCATCCTGCCAACCCATTAGGGCGCCTCTCTCGGGCTTTCGACCAGAGCCACATTATGAAGAACACTCGTTCTCAATTCTTGGCTAGGGAAATTGGAGAAAACGATGAAATTTCTTCATTTTACATAAAAGACATCTATCAGATGCAACGCAGATGCAGTCTCAGACCTGTCCATTTTTGTAGACATTACCCGCAGTCTCGCCATTTCGCTGTGGGTGCCGCTTGTGTGCATGTGCGAGGAGGAGGCGAGTGATGTCAGTCACCTCCGGCCAAGACGTGGTGCGGCAGTGGAAAAAAGACACACTGGTGGCCCAGAAGAGCGAGGCCGATGCTGTGCAGCAGCATAGAAGACGGGAGAGTTGTAGCCTGGTTGTAGTTACCCACGCGTAGCCTCTCGCTACCTGGCATAGCTGAGGTAAGCCCCTTTTGACCAGGAGGCAATACTATTGACAGAAATGGGAGCAAAGACAGCAGCAGTTTTATAAGGCATCAAGCGGGGCACACATCAGATGGGGCTGCTGTCAGTCAAATTCGTGACACTGTGATGATGGATGTCGGCAACATGTGTACACCAAAATCACCCGGACATGGAGGAATTTTGAGATCCACAAGATGCCAGGCTGCATTGGCCAGAAATTGTGTTCATACTTGGACGGACTGAGAGAGGCAAGCTCAGAAGGGCTCTTCCTTACCGTGCCTTAGTCAAACTGCGGGTGCTTTAAGGCCCGTTCACACTTGCCAAAAAATCCGGCGAGCGAAGCGGATTCGGCCGCTTTTGACGCCGAGCGACGCGGAAAGCGGCGCGGCGAGGGCGATCGGGCTGGACCCATTTCCGCCGCGCGGCGACCAACATGGCGGCGCTCTTCGAAGCCGGACCCGTCGCTTCGGATTGAATTCTCGTTGTTGCTGCCTTTTTCAGTGCGTTCACTGGCCAGAAATTCGGCACAGGTCTTTCGCTTCGTCTCATCTCGCCTCTGCGAAGATGTATAAGTGATAAACTTGCTTTATTTTTTTTTATTCAGAGTGACGATTCTGCCGCTTCTAGGCTTAACAGCAGAGTCGGTTTATTGACAGTAATGGTTCCCGCCCTGACAACCAGATGGCGCCACTATAGGTAAAGTCTATTTTGGCGTCTGTGCTAGCATACGCTGAACTAAAAGTGATAATGCGCCTGCATTTAACGTACGTAAGCATGCATACGCTTATGGCACGTAGACAGCGTAAATTTATGCTCTTTTGTCACTATATCTATGTATGCCGCTATCAGCGAAGCGGTGTGGAAAGGCGAGAAACAGCAGCGGCACGGCGGATCCGCCTCGCTCGCGCGTGAACAAGTGAGAACAGGTCCTTGTTTTTGCGGCGAGCGAATCCGCTTCGCTCGCCGGATTTTTGGGCAAGTGTGAACGGGCCTTTAGGTTCCTACTGAGACGAGGCTCCCAGTTTGTTCTCACATGGGGTTATCAAGTGACCCGATTTGTGGGATGTCAGGACACAGTGCGGGCTGCAGCGATAAGTGAGGAGCAGCCTGTCAGGCATTGAGCAGATGTTGAAGATTGTAGCGTCGTCTCATGCAAGCACTGTCCACAGTTCAACTCCTCACGGGACATTGTTCGGAGCGCTAGCAGCACGTCGACTACAACAGCGCCCCATACGGTGAAGTTAGCACAGCAGCTGCTATGTGAGCTCTGCGTCTCGACGAGGCCGTTTTTACCCACTCTGGACAAGGCAGCAATGTCTTTTGTGGGGAGATGCATCTCCTGAGTTGTGAGTGTCAAGTATGCATGTCGTTGGTAGGAAAAGCAAAGTGAAACACTCCATCGGAAGCACTTATCTTTCACCAGGACAGGAGTGGGCTATGTTACCCGATGCTAGAGCTCGTTCGGGTTCTCCACGCCACTGGTCCTTATTAAGTGTAGCGGAGTGGATTCCCAGAGAAGGGGGCAGATGCGATTAAGAAGTTTGTGAGGCAGAGGAGAGGGCGCACTCAGGCTGGTGAAGCTTGTTTCTGCTCTTCCCCCCTGGCAGGTGTCGCCGACAGCCAAGCGCTGGTCCTGGCTGTGGCAGCACATGACAGTGTCATGAAAGTGGGACTGCCCGAATGCAGGGTAAGCTGCTGTTTCTCCTTGTCTGGCAGGGCTCATTTAGGGCAGTGATGTGATTGCTTATGTGCAAGCTACTGGGCGGTGCAGTGGCGGTGACATGCTGCTTTGACACACTGTCCTCTAATCGCATGCAGATTACTTGCGGACCGGTATCTAAATCCATTCTCTAATAGAGCTGAGCTTTCCATCATTGTGTACTTGCTAGTCGGGTGTCAGGAAGACCCATTAGCAGCAGCGCAGTGGCAATAAAATGGTTTTGAAACACAATTACGATACTAGCTGGCAATGCAATATTTGCTGCTTGGACAGCCGGTTATGACTGCACTCTAAGATGTTTAGGGGGAATCCCCTGAACATTTGACCAACACTGTTCCCACTTCGATCAGTTCGCTCTCGCCCTACCATGAGCTTGCCGTCCCGGTTAGCTCAGTTGTTAGAGCGACTGCTCCGGTGTAGCGGTGGTCCCGGGTTCGAACCCCGGACCAGGACGAATTTTTCTTTAACTGCGAAGTTTCCTTTGTAGCCGTATGGCTGCGCTTGGGTGGATGTCACTGAGTAGTTACTCCCTTATTACAAACTTAGGTGGTGTATTTCTTGGTGCCTATTTTTATGCATCCACCACTCCGTTATACACTTGTAATCAAGGCTCAAGAGTCGAACTGAGATTCCAGATATTTCTGCACTGATTATGATGTCTGCTCGCTTGTTCCCTTTGTGATGGGTGTTCTTACATTGATCGCGTGTCTGCATTTGTTGGAATAACTGTGCAGTGGTAATCAAGGGCAGGCCCTACCAGTTAAAGGGACAGTGAGGAGAGCTCTATTAATATTTTTTTTTACAGCAAAATCCGATAGTTCGGCATTTCATGGCTTTGTTGCCACTTGGCCGGCAGCGAAAGATGCATTTATTTCTAAGAAAATTGGATTCCAAGTTGAAAAAATTTTTCCCGCTGCTCTGATTCAAACTTGGGATTCTCTTATGATGACACAGGACTAAGTGACGTGAAAAATGACGTGTACATGACGTAACGCAAACTCCGTGATTTCTGGCGGCCAACAGTGCGGCCTAGCAGCAGCCGAAAAGAAAGCTACCGCCGGCCGCACGTTGAAGGCATCTATCGGCTATTGCGGCCATCGCTACAGTCGCATCGTTTACGTTTGCACCGACGTTTTGCCAGCGTTACGATGGATCCCGCTCTCGAAGTCGTCAACAAAGTTCTCGCAAATAGACACCTTTAGCATACCATGTACCTTGTTACCGTTAGCGGAATACCGGGAGCCCACCTACCGCCGCTGAGCAGGCGCTGATTGGTCCCGATGCTGCAGGCTCGCGCATAGCTGCCGGGTACGTGGCGCCATCTGGTGACGTCAAGGAGATTTGCGGAAGCATTGGCTGCGCCTCAGTGATTCGTCGCTTCTCGTGTCCTAGTGTGTCTAGAACCATTCATTCTAGCAACACTGTTTTGTCCTATGACCTCATCACGCTTGTACTTGCGAGTCTGGCCTGTGATGGCGATACCTGTATTTTGGTTCTTTCTCTTTTCTACGTTACGAGAGCTTTGTTGTCAGTATAAGTGGCGTTTTTGTAATCAGGAGCTGGTATTCTGTCGATACAAGCCACCTTCAATTTCTCCTCAGTGTCCCTTTAAATGCAACAAGTATAGTGCCGTATTTACCGTAGTATTTACCCAATTCCAACGCGCCCCCGATTCCAACGAGCACCCAATTTACGGCACAAAAAAAACAATTTCAAGCTGGGATTCTATATGTGCCCGATTTCGCTGACAAAAAAAAAACAAAAAAACTACAAGCCCCACTTCTAACGTGCATGTGATTTCCGCGAACGAAAACAATTTGCAACCATTTTTATATTTTCAGGTGAAAACAGGCTGTTTATCTACCCGAACTTCATTCACTGTCACTCTTGGACAGCTCCTTCTCACTGTTCGACCACAACATCTCGTCTACAGTGCTGTCCATGGCATTAAAAATTGCGCATTTCTTGAATGCCTTCACAACCGTAACTGAAGGAATTCCAAGCCATGCTTCAGCCATCCAACTGGCCATATCCTCGGTCGAGGCACGCTTCAGCCTGGCTGTGAAGGTGTGGCAGCCATTCATTAGCCACTCACTGCAGAGTGTGCTCGAATGCGGACGACGCTACAGCTTGCTACTCACGTCGTAAACGCAGCAAAACCGAGGTGAGGCGGTTTGTCCCGTGAATTCTTTTGTGCCACGCTCGCTGACACAAATGACAAGCACCACGCCGGATTAAAATGGCTCCTGCAACGCACAAAACGACGAGCAAACGTGCTTCCATGGTCGCCAGCAAATAGTGAGCTCCCACATTGTATAATGGCGATTACGATGGGTAGCTATGGGGCAGTTTCGGTTTGTACCGGAATCCAACGCACGCGCGATTTTAAGACTTATTTTCTCAGACAAAAAGTGCACGTTAGAATTGGGTAAATACGGTACACGATTCTAGGTCAACTTGTTTTTCTTTATTTGAAAATCTGAAATGGGGAGGGGGTCAATTTACAATCGAAACCAAAGCATGCCAAGGGCGGGGTTGCCTTTGTGCTGTGGGGCTCCGTGGCCTCTGGGGCAGCTGCCCTGCAGAGCCCCGTCCTTGCACGCGTTGGCCGCTGGTGGCTGTGGATTGCGGCCACTGATAAGCGGCGATAACGCTTCTGCGTTATACTCTTAGAGGACGCTGTATCATCCTCCAAGTTTCTTTTTACTTTCACGTGCACATTCAGCGCTCAGGGGAATGTCGATAGTCGGTGGAAGGGCCGCTGTTGGGCAGCACCGCCATTCGGAATGGCAACGGTGTCGGGGAGTGTCGGTAGCTGATACAAGAGCCGACACCGCTCACGCCTAGTTTCTCTTTGGCTGCGACACATTTGATGACTGCCCGCCACGTTTTACCTGTTGTTAACATAGTGCTTTGTCAGTCGTTATTTGTGCTCCGGCCTGGTAAGCGTTTGTTTTTTTTCCTGATATCAGATATGGAGGGGTCGGCTTGCATTCAAGTCGAGTTACAATCGTGTAAATACGGTATGTTTGATGAAACAGTGCAGAGGACAGCGCTGACTTACAACTGATTTATTCACAGCAACGCACGTGAATATATACATGGCTGCCGCTTCACTGTCCAGCACGCACAAAGAACCCTTGTTTGATGAGTGCCGAACTCACAGGAAAAGCAGAGACCGTGTCACGAAGGAGATAATTGAAGTATGTCCTTGGGACCGCTGCATAAGCCCTGGCGTACTTGGCCAGTCGTAACAAAGAGCTTTGGTTTTCCGGTTGCGCATCGCACCTGTCACGCATCCAGCCATGTGTGGGAGTTTCAGTGAATGAATCAGTTGTAGGTCAGCACTATCCTCTTCTATCTACCGCCGCTGCGGTGTTATGGTGCTCGGCTGCTGACCCGAAAGATGCGGGTTCGATCCCGGCCTCGGCGGTTGAATTTCTTTGGAGGAGAAATTCTAGAGGCCCGTGTACTGTGCGATGTCAGTGCACGTTAAAGAACCCCAGGTGGTCGAAACTTCCGGAGCCCTCCACTACGGCGTCTCTCATAGCCTTAGTTGCTTTGGGACGTTAAACCCCATAAACCAACCAAACCAACCAATCTTCTATCTACGCTGTACACAATCTAGCCTCAACTCTTGTGAAAATAGTATGCAGAACACTGTCCAGCTCCATAGCAGGAGTCCCACTCGGTTTATTTCTCTCCATATACACACAGAAGAAAGGTAACTCCATGTTACCTCGAACGTAGTTGCCATTTCTTTGTTTTATTCCTCAGGGGTCTCATGTTGAGACATTGGGCATTACAAGGCAAAAAAAAATGAGCCGCTTGAATGGTGATGGTGGCAACTTCCGACCATCACAGTCTCAAACTGTGCGCAGGAAGACTGGAAAGTTTTTGTATGGGCTTGTGGGGGATACACTGCATTACGGTGGCTGGAGCGGGCTCTATTTTATGTACCTGTTATCAGAAGGCAAAGAATTAGAAAAATTTATTAAAAAGGCTAAGACGCACTACCCTATGGCGTGAGGCTAGAGAGGGTATGTTGATTTGAGCTTTTAGTGCTGAGATGCTGGAATCGTAGGAATAATTGGACAAAAGGTATCATGTGCAGTTCTAAACAACTCGAGGGCGTTAGTACAGTAGAACCCCCTTCATAGGCTTTTCACCGGATCGGGAAAAAAACAACGTAACAGTCAGGAAAAGGCAGCAGTGAGGAAAGTATCGAAAATTAACGAAAACAGTGCAGCTTTTCTTGAAACAATTTATTTCCGCAAAGTGACCTTAGGACTGTAAAAAACTGAGGATGGTGGATTGCAGTTTCTTCCGCTTGCTGGAAAGAACCATGCGTTTCTCAATAGCCGCATTGCTGTCAGCGTCGCTTTGCAGTGTGACGCACATACCTGTGGAGGAGGTCCAGAGCCGCGATGGCTTCTCCGAAAATCGGATCTGCCCAGGAATCATGCGGCTCGTTGTCATCGTCATTACAGTCAGCGGCTTCGCTCACAACTGAGTTCGCAACGATCTCGGCGATGCTTTGCACTCCGACGTCACGATGGCAGCATCCATGGCGACGTAGTCGTTGCATGTGACTCCCGTGGCACCCAGCGCATTCATAGCCTCAGTTAGCTCTTAGAGGCTGCTTACTACTCTTCATCTTCCATGGCAGTTTCCACTTCCATGCAAAAGCCACACCGCACGCAGCAGTGCTGTGCAGTTGATGCGCTCACTACAGTCCACGCTGAAGTGATGTTGTGCACAGCATCGGGCACTGAAATGGTCGTAGGCTGCTCTCCGCGTAGGCCACCCTGGCTGCCTGTCGACTGCGTTTATTGCGTCCAGCTTTTCCTCAAGGGCCTTCCGCTTGCCCGACGCTATGACGCCATCAAAGCACGGTAAAGACCGCGGTTTACAAGTTCGACGTTCACGAGGTGGATAGCCATCTAGTGGCGGCCTCTCCAACTCGTGTGCGGCTTCTTGCAGCCAGTTCCACAGCCAAGCCTGGCCAAGACTCGTCAAAAATCAAAATGGCAGTTGGCGTGCATTGCCCGGGCGGGTTCGGGGTGCCCGGTTGCAACCTATCATGTGGGGACGTTTTCTCAGCTACAACATAACAGCGTGGTTCCCAATACATTGGATCCTATGGAAGCTATGCCGGGACCCGAAGAAAACAATATAACAGCCGGGAAAACGCAGCAGTGAGGAACGTAACAGCGGGGTTCTGCTATGGTGTGGGTCAAAGATAGCATTAGCATACTCCAGCTTGGGTCGCACAAATGTTTGGAAAGCAGGTTGTTTGATAGGGGGAGAAGCTAGGGCAGGTTGCGGTGTACATAACCTACAGCACGGTTAGCAGAATTTATTACACGGTTAACATGACATATCCAAGTTAGGTCACACGAAATATGCACACCAAGATATTTAAATGATTCATTTTCTGCAGTTTGGATGTTATTAATCAGGCACAACATACTTAGGACGATGGTGAATGGGCATGAAGACAGTTTTAGAGATGTCCAAGTGTTGTACCAATCCTGTATGCGAATAAGGTCATTTTGTAATATGAAATTGTCATTGAGGTTTGTTATTGCTCAATAATCATCGGCAAAGAGGGATGAAATGCTGTAAGGCAGGTCATTAGTGTATATCAAGAGGGGGAGGGGCCCAAGCATGGTGCCTTGTGGTGCGCCTGAAAGCACGTTTGTTAAAGGGGCTGCGTAACGCTGCTTGGGGGGGATACCGGCTATACTTCAGGTGGATTCTTTATGTCACACAGATGCTGACTTAAAAAGAATTACACGAATCGATGCACAGGAACGGGAGTTATTCAATGAAGAAATTTCAAGATACAAGCAAACAAAACGCTGCCCTCAACTCGATTTTGGCGGGGCTTCCCACTCCTATTTCGCTCTCCCAATGACAGCACCTGGCGCAACCAATCAAAACAGCCAGCCAGAGCACGTCGCGGAAGTTTGCACTCCATGGTTGCCTGCTCTCTGTAACTCGTTCTTGCTGAGACTGGCAGCGTCGTTTCCATGCCAGAGCCCCTGGTGGTGTATTTTTATTTTACTTGCTTTGCAGGGCTTTTATTTAAGACAGACAAGTTGTTTTTGTTGATCTAATATAAAACATCGACAGGTGACAAAATGTTCCATTTATTCACACAATTTGCAGTATATTTATTGTTTGTTCAATCATCAAGCTCGTGCCAGGTGATGTCATATCTGCTGCTAAAACCCGCCACTGTGTGGGGACACCATCAGAGCCATGAATTTGTTTTGGGGAGGACATTAAAATATTAAAAAACGGGGTATTACCGACGCTAATAGCACCGTTGTAACTCACTGTATGCGATCAACGGGCAAAACAGTCAACTAAGATTGTGTTTCGGGGCCCCTTTAATGACAAAGAATGTGAGTTGGCAGATACGAACTGCTGGCTTTCGTTAAAAATCCTCCAATCCTGCTTAGAACACTCGGATGCCTGTAAGAGGCGGGAAGCTTATCAAATGCTTTTTCGAAATCTAAAAATATCTGGTCACTTGGGGTGCTGCTAAGTTCAGCTGCAAGTCGCGCAGAAAAAGAGCAAGTTGAGTGTCACAAGAATGATTTCTGCGAAAACTGTGCTGACATGGATGGAAAAAATTGTGGATGCTAGGAAGTTAGCATTATGCTATAAAATATGTTTCATTATTTTACAAGAGATGCTTGTTATCGACATCGGGCGATAGTTACTTGGTGATGAATGGCTTCCTTTCTTCAAGCCTTCGATAAAGTCAGTCATTCTCTTTTACTTTTAAAACTGACCCAACTTAACATTGACCCTAATGTACTCAATTGGATTCGTGCCTTTCTTAGTAACCGTACTCAGTTCGTCTTCGCCAATAACCACGACTCATCACCAGTGCCAGTACATTCAGGTGTGCCCCAGGGGTCGGTTCTTGGCCCGTTATTATTTCTAATATACATCAATGACTTACCTTTAAAGGTTTCATCTAACATGTGCTTATTTGCTGACGACTGCGTAATTTACAAAGTAGTTAATAACACTGATAATATTATTCAGCTACAGACAGACTTAAACAAAACTTATGACTGGTGTCAATCGTGGAAAATGGAATTAAACATATCTAAATGCAAATGCATGCGCGTAACCCGTAACCAGCAAACGAGCCCAGATTATTTTATTAACGACACTCAGCTGAATCCAGTCTCGTCTTACAAGTATCTTGGCGTTAATGTTTGTTCTAACCTTTCTTGGAAAGCTCATATCAGGTTCATTACTTCAAAGGCTAACCGCATGCTAGGGTACGTCCGCAGGAATTTTTCATCCTCTCCACCTTCATTGAAAATGCTACTGTATACTACACTCATTCGTCCGCAACTAGAGTACGCATGTTCAATTTGGGATCCTGACACCATCATATTAACAAATGAACTCGAGGCCGTGCAGAATCGAAGCGTCCGTTTCATCGTTGGAAACTACCATCGCACTGCCAGTGTAACAAAAATGAAATCTAATCTTAAACTCCCCTTACTCTCCACTCGCCGTAAGCTATCACGCATTTGCCTCTTGCATAAAATTTACTATCACAATCCTTGCCTGAAAGCCATCTGTGTAAAGGCACCATCTTTCATCTCACCTCGCATAGACCACAATCAAAAAGTAGCTGTTCCACACTGCCGCACAGTGACCTGCTCTAATTCCTTCCTCCCTAAAACATGTCGTGACTGGAATAATCTTTCACCCACAGCCACCTGTGTTAGCGACACTGCGCGTTTTAAAAGCAAATTACTCGCACTGTTAGAATCAGACCAATTGTGATATGTTGTTTACTCATATATAGACTACATAAGGTTTCTTTTTTTGTAATCCTTTTACTTATTTCTTTTTACTCCTGTACTTTTGTTCTCAATGTTTTCGTCATCTGTCTCTAGGATCTTTCAATATTGTTCGTATGTATAGCCCTGTTTTTGATCTATGTATTGTTTTATTTTCACTGTCCCACCCCCTCTGTAATGCGAAAGCCCTGAGGGTAAAATAAATGAAATGAAATGAAAAGACTCGGATAACCTTGCCTACCTTCCAGTCATGCAGTACTGAACTGGCGTTGAGTGATTCTTGGAAAATGAGGGATAAAAACAGACTGTACACATTTTTAGTATTTTTTAGCACTTGAGCGTTGATACCGTCCACACTGGGGGATGAAGAATTCTTCGATGATTCAATTACTTTGACAGTGCCGATGAGATCAGATGTTGTATTTTGCATGAGAGGATGTGCAAGGTGTGGAGATTCGGGAAAAGTGTCAGCCAGTTCATGAGTGACAACTGAACTAAATGTTGTATTTAGAAGACCTCGGTCTCAGGAATTGGATGTTCAGAGCTGTTACAAATTGAAATCTGGGTCAGGGGATTAGGGTTAGTGGTTTTCCAAAGCCGCTTTGGGTCAGTCGGCAGCATGGAGGGTAAAGCAGCAGAAAAGAACTGCCGTTCAGTTTGAGCAGCTGACCTGTTGTATTCTTTTGCGACATTGTAGTACTTCTGCCATGTGGAAGGAGAGCTGGACCATTTGGCTGATCGAAAAAAGGCGTTTCTTTCTTGTTATTTAGTTGTTTGAGGGATCATGGTGATGTTATTCATTCTCTTATTGTAATGGTGGGAATGTAAAGGCGTATAAGCTGATGCATCTCTGATTTGAAAAGCAGCCCATTCGACTCGAGAGCATTAAGTGGAAAGTTAGCAGCGAAGGTAATGAAGTAGTCCGATAACTGTCGGTGTTGCCATGCCGGCCTTCAGTAGCTCGTGGATGCGCCTTCCACGCGGATCGCAGCTTCTGTCTGATGGGGAAAGGACGTGTAGAGTGCTTCTGTGAAGTCGTTTTCCTTTGCTTCCACTCACTGGCTGTGGCTGGCCACAGCTCGTCAGCACTGAAGGCTCCCCTGGTACAGGCTTTCCCTCATTGCGCCCCTTTCGGAAGTACAGCACATTCTTGAGGGAGGACTCTGCTGTGTGCACACGTCTTGTTGAAAGTAAAAGCACTCTTCTCATCATTGAATGCTCTGCCAGAGGTGGATGTCCAGAACTAGTCGGCTGAGTCCCTCTTTGCTCATGGCTTCCCAAATGTTGACTGCACACCGAATGCTACTGAGAATTTTGGAAACGTAGCCAGGCTTGTACCTACACCACGAGGAGGATTGAGATGTGTAGATTAGAGATGCACTGAAGAGGAGTCTGAACTCGTCTTTTTGCTGCGGGAACTCGATCTACACATTCCTAGCATTCTTAGAAACTGCGACTTATTGCCCTGTGTGGCCGATTTCCCTAATTAAATCGAATTAACATCCGGCTTCCGCCTTTTTTTTTTTTAATTCTCCCCGTACAGTGGGCGGAGTCGAGCAACATGTGGAGTGCCTTTCACCCAGTCCTGTGGTGGCTTGCTGCTCTGCCATCGGCGGACTAATACGTAGTATTCTGTAGAAGCAAATAGTCCGCGCATATTTTTATTTCTGCGGGCTTATTTTGTGGCTATGTTACCTGCAAATGAAACTATTTATTCACGGAAACCTAGAAAACAAAATAAAGCGAAAGCAAAGCCTCCACGGAGCTGGCTGAAAGGCACCCCACGTGTTGGTTGACTCCGCCCACCGTACGAGGGAGAATTAAAAAAATAAAGGCGGAAGCCGGACATTAATTCGATTTAATTAGGGAAATCGGCCACACAGGGCAACAAGTCGAAGTTTCTAAGAATGCTCGGAACGTGTAGATCGAGTTCCCGCGGCAAAAGGACGAGTTCAGATTCACTTCACTTCACTTTATTACCTTGAAGACCCCCAGTTAGGGGGTATGACATAAGGGGTGGGTACAGATAGAATCAAATATGGCAGTTATACAATTCAAGAATGAGGACGGACAGGCGGTTGCAGCGGCGCCGTGTGGAAGGCCGTTCCAGTCTTGGGCTGAGCGAGTGAAGAATGATGCAGCAAACGTTGTGGTGTGAGTCTGTCGATTCCTCTTCAGTGCACCTTTGAGAGAGTGTGCTGCAAGCCAGTGCAGGAGAAAGCCTGTGGTGCCACCGAGGCCAGAACGTGGATTCATCACAGAAGGCCCCGTGCAGAGTGCTGTGCTGCTCCTCCTCCTTCGCTTGCTTCCAGGTTGAATGGAATTTTTTTGGGTGCAGCTCTGTGGTCTGCGTGCGGACACCTTAGTCGCGCTTTAAGCTGCCAAACCAATGGAGCAAGAGCCTGGAAAGCAGAGGGAAGGTGCATAGCTGCCCTCTTGGGACAGTGGGCACCTCATTTGTGACAGATGTACGCTGCATGCATTGGCATTGACAAAGTTTTGCCATTTTAAGGAAAGAAAGTGTGCATAACTGGCTCCCTGGGTCAGCGGGCGCCTGAATCACGAGAGAGAGATGTGGGCTGCATGCTTTAGCGCCGACAGCGGTGAGCATACTTTTGCGATCGGCCATTAACTGCCAGCTGCCAGGGTGGCAGGGTGGATGGGGACTCTAATGGACATATAAAGAAAAACAGGAATTTCTTGCCACTTATGCGCGAGAACATCCCATTCCTCTCACTCGTAACACCTCCCACAGCTGTGACAACCTCACGAAATACTTGCACAGACCTTATCTTTGAGAACCAGGCATTGGTGCAGCAAGTTGAGCATATATCCATCTATTTCTCCATCATGACAATCGAGAACGGTTAGTGGAGTGTTTCTTGAAGAAAGAATGTGTGAAAAATTGTGTGAATATGTGTGAAAGTTTTCTGTTCTATATACATGTCTTGCTCAAATTCTTAGCCTTGCTCTATCGAAACGCCGAAGCAGCTGATGAGCTGCACTCAAATTTCGCATTAGGAAGTAACGTAATCATTCGCAATTTTTTGTGAACATACAGGGTCTGTTCTGAAAGTAGTAGGACTGGTTTTTTCCTGGGCGAACGGGCGGACGAGAGGTGGTTTGCGCGTGCAGGATCGTTGAAGGGGGATATTGGGAATGCTGGGGAAAATCGGCAGTCGGCTCTCGGCCGTTGAAGAGAGGAGGTCGCTTGTACTGTGAACCCCTGTCGAAACGTCTCGTCACGCAGAATCGTCAAGCGTTTACTGGATCAGCGATACGCAATCAAATTTTGAGTAAATCTTGGTAAAACGGGCAAAGAGACTAACAAAATGATGAAGGATGCCTACGGTGACGCTTCCATGGGTAGATCAGGTGTTTTTTGAGTGGCACAAGCTTTTCCGAGAAGGTAAGGAAAGAGTGGAGGAAGACGACCGCTCCAGACGCCCTTCGACCAGCAAGACCAACGAAAATGTGTAGCGAATGAAACATTTACTTAACAGTGATCGTAGAATGAGTATAAGAATGATTGCTGATGACTTGAGCATTCCTCAAACCCAAGTTTTTGAGATCGTGGCAGAAAACTTATCCATGAGGAAAGCGTGCGCGAAGTTGGTGCCGAGAGTGTTGTCAGAGGAGGAAAAGGCCAACCGGTAGGATCTTCTTCATCATGTGAATGAGGACCCCGATTTTTTGTCCAGCACAAGGTGGCAACGCTGCCTCAGCCCCCCTAGAGCCTCGACTAGGCCCCGCCAGACTTTTCTCCATTCCCGAGAATAAAATCGACGCTCGAGGGGAAACATCACGGATCGGTACAGGTGGTTCAACAGGCCGTGACGAGGGAGCTAAACAGCATTCCGGTCCAGGCAATCCTGGAGGCGTACGAAAACTCTAAAACTCATTGGCAGCAGCGTGTAGGTGCGGAAGGGTGCTACCTTGAAAAATTATAATCGTTTGTACTATTCTCTTGAATAAATTTTGTTTAAAAAATGAGTCCTACTACTTTCAGAACAGACCATGTATATGCAGAGCAAGTTTGAAATGTTTGGATCCCTAGCTAAAGGATGTAGTTGGGATCCACGCAAATCATATCTAGCGAAACTAAATGTGGGCATAAGAACAAACTATTTACATTACACATGATGAAGGTTATTGCGTTCAAACAGAAAGTTGATATCTACTTAACCAATACAAATGCAAAGTCTGTACACAATCCGGCATAGAAAGAAAAACAAATTGAACAGAAAGTACAAGGTCATCACTCTGATTTATTTGCTTTTTTGACATGACTGAAAAATTACGGCTTTGCTTCATGACCTCTGTAAGGGCCTTCCACAGCTTCGTCCCCACATGAGCTATGGTCCTTTCTCCGTAGACATTTTTTGTCTTCGGAACAAGGAAATTTCCCTGTGTTGTGTTGCGAGTGCGATGTAATGGGAGAGTGCAAAAGGATGAGTGTAATGGGTAATTGTCCACCCATACCGTCAGTAGAGTCATGTATTCAATAAGTGATTTTAGTGGTTCAATATTCATGTATTTAACAAGAGCAGCAGTGTGCGAGTTGTAGTTCAACTGTATAATGAACCGAATTGCCCTTTTTTGCAGAACCCTGAGTGGCTGCAGATATGATTTGTAGGTTTGACCCTAGTATTCAATGCAATATGACAATTGGCTGTGGAAAATGGCAGAATAAATTATTCTGATTGTGTCTTTGTCAAAGTACTCACGGCATTTATACAGTGCAAAGTGTGCAGCATCCAACTTTTTAGAAAGTTCATAATGGGGAAAAACAGCGCACCCTTGAGACACAGACTGAGCACGCTATCTTGCTCACTCCATGTCTTAAGGGTGCGCCGTTTTTTTTTCAGAATATGACTTACCAACTACCCCGTTCCACCACCCTTTTTAGAAATGGTCTCAATGTGGGCCTTCCAGTGCAGGGGCTTCCTTAATTTATTTGGGCGTTTTGGACTGGGTTGGCGATTGCTGCGGCAAAGATGAGAAAGTCAGACTTCTCCGAAAGTACCAACTAGCCCAGCAACTTGCTCTTCTGAACTTCATGCATTGGCATTCTCAGGACCAAGTCGCATCTCCCACTTGGCTGTCTCTCAGTGAGGCGGCATATCAACATCGATGAGCACTCTCTTCTGTATTGATTGAAAAGGGACAATTTCCACTCTGCCATCGATGGGCCTGCAATGCACTCATTGGTGCGTAAGGGATTGACACCGGACTTTTGCAACGCTAGTCACATTAGCACTTCGCAAAGTGGAAAGGAATCGCGATTCATGAGCTCTCCAGAGCGAAAAAGGCTGAAGCCGTCACCTTCGCTTGTTTTCAAAAAAACCGGGAAGACGAAGCTTGAAAGGTACGACGACACTTTCACTCTCGCTGCTCTGAGGTGCAGAGCGCATCATTGTTATATGCGCAACAAAGTGCCAACTGCCGCAAAGCTACGGAAGGACGTAGTAAATGACGACTCCGATATGGATATGCTGAACATAAGTGTCCGTACGTTGCAGAGGATACTAAACGATATCGGGGATTGCGTTCCGAAACTGCAAGCGGAACTCTTCCCTCCTGTAAAGAGACGACATCATCGTGTGGCGATGAAAGTACCTCCGGACGATCCGGGAAATGAGAAAGAAGCAGAGACAAGTACGCTTTTTGTTGCATATTGTTGGACATATAACTGCATGCATTATGTGATAAGACAAGTATTGTGTAATTGCAGAATTGTAAGACAGTTACAATGGAAAAGCGCGCATTGCAATGTCGGAAGCAGTTCGGATTGTTGGGGTCGCCACCTATGAACTTAATAGTGGCGCCCTCTTAAGCTGAAGCGCAGCTAGGGGGTTTGGGAATAAATCACTCTTGTGTTTGGTCCTGGAGCGGAGTGGTCGTCTGGCTCTCTTCTTTCTCACGGCCTCCCGGCACGACAGCACGGGAACGCCCACGCAACATGGTGTCAGAAGTGACAGCAGCGTGAAAAACCAGTCTTAAAAGCAGCTCGCAATGACCGCCAACAGTGAACAGGTGCTCCCGGAAAGCGCCCAGCAGGCCCAGTGGCTAGGCCTCACTCTGCAGCCGCCAGACGCGTTCGACTTCTGCAACCCTGCAAGTTGGTCTTCATGGAAGTCTCGCTTCAAGGACTATGCCGCTGTCTCCGGACTGCGGGAAGCTCCGCAAGACGTGCAAGTACGTACGCTTCTGTACTGTATGGGCCCGGAAGCTCGCTCGCTGCTAGACACCTTTTCACTCGACGCTGCCGAGTTAGCCTCCTACGACGCAGTTGTCAAACGCTTCACGGAGCACTTCGTGCATCCCTGTAGTGAGCTCTATGAGGCGTCTCGCTTTCACAAGCACGTTCAACAACCTGGTGAGAGTGTCGACGCATTTTACGCCGAACTGTTCAAGTTAGTCAAACGTTGCAACTACCCGTCACCGGCGGTAGAAGAACGCTTGGTCCGGGACAGGTTTGTTGTTGGATGGCTCGACACGCGTCTCTCCGATAAGCTTTGCTGCTCCCTGAAGCTAACTCTAAAAGAAGCTTGGATGCAAGCTCGTCAGTCCGAGGACGCGGACAAGGAACGTTCACTCGCACAGGCCACCTCGCAAAGCATGGTCAATATTGATGCTGCGACTCAGAAGTTTTCGCGACGGCCGGTCGACGACAGAGCACGCTCAATGGACGCGAAGTTGGAACGCTATCGTGACATTCCGGTCTGTTTCTTCTGCGGCCGCGCATATCATGCACGCTCAGAGTGCCCGGCAAAGAGCTCTATCTGCAACAGCTGCGGCAAGAAAGGTCATTTTGCTGAAGTTTGCCGCTCCAGGAAGTCGAGGCAGGCCAAACTCAATGCTATCCAAATGCATGCTCTCGAGACGCCAGCTAAAGCCAAGTATGTGGATATCGCAGTCGACAACTACACAACTCAGTTCAAAGTAGACTCGGGTGCCGAGGTTTCCGCAGTTTCAAGTGACTTCCCCGGAGTCCCGGCGGAGCTCGCCAAGGTAGACGCTATTTTGACAGGGCCCGGTGGCCAACCTCTGCGTGTACGGGGTTCGTATTTGGCACAGCTATCTTGGCAAGGGAAGACCAGTTCCCAGCGTATTTACGTCATTGAGGCACTTTCAGTACTTTAACTGGGTCTACCAGCCATCCAAGCTCTTCAAGTTGTGAAATTTTTGGGTACTGTCAACACTCCTCAGCCAACGCTTCATGCGGAACTGTTCCTTGGCCTCGGCACGCTCAGAGATGAGTACACCATTCGCTTGAAACAAGATGCTGTGCCGTTCTCACTCAGTGCACCTCGACGGATACCAATCCCGCTGCGTGAAGTTGTTCGCTAAAAACTTGAAAAACTCGAAAGCGGCGGCGTCATTCGCCGTATTGATAAACCAACTCCGTGGTTCGCCGGACTGGTGGTAGTACCAAAAAAGGATGGAAAGTATCGTTTGTGTGTGGATCTGACTCGACTAAACAAAGTGGTTCTCAGGGAAAGACACATTTTGCCTACTGTTGAACAAGTTCTTGGGCTCATCAGTGACGCAGCCGTTTTTTCGAAGCTCGATGCAACTGCACGCTTCCACCAAGTTGTCAGCAGACTCGCAAGAATTGACAACTTTCATCACACCTTTCGGTCGCTATTGTGTTTGCCGACTGCCCTTCGGCATCACTTCCGCCCCGGAGTATTTTCAAAAGCAAATGGCCAGAATCCTTGAAGGTCAGGAGGGTGTTGTCAACATGATTGATGATATTCTTGTTTTTGGACGTACCAAGCAGGAACACGATGCAAGACTTGAGCAAGTGTTGACTCGTCTTGCAACTGCGGGCGTCACCTTGAACAAAGACAAGTCTTGTTTTGGGGTCTCCGAGGTCTCCTTCCTGGGTGTCGTCATCTCAGCACAAGGCATCAAGCCAGACCCAGGCAAGATCGATGCAGTGTATGCAATGCCACCTCCCACAGACGTTGCAGGTATCAGACGTTTACTCGGGATGGTAAATCATCATGCCAGGTTCTTGCCTCATATTTCGGAAATCACTGCTCCGATACGCACCCTTCTCAATAAGAATGCTAGTTGGACTTGGCAGCATGAACAGGAAGCTGCATTCAAAAATGTCAAGGAACTTCTGACGTCCGAACGCTGCCTGGCCAAGTACCACCCATCGTATGCCACAACAGTCTCTGCCGACGCCAGCTCTTTTGGACTCGGAGCAGTCCTGCTACAAGCACAACCGACTGGTGAGCGGAGGCCAGTAGCCTTTGCCTCAAGGGCAATGACGACTACAGAACAAAGGTACAGTCAAACAGGAAAAGAGGCCTTGGCTACAGCGTGGGCCATCCAGAAGTTCGACGAGTTCATCAGGGGCATCACCTTTACCGTAGAAACTGATCACCTTCCTCTCGTGTCATTGTTTGGCAAAATGGAACTTGACGTGCTTCCTCCGAGGGTGCAAAGACTCAGGCTTAAGACAATGCCTTACCAGTTTCAGATCATGTACGTGCCCGGAAAACTGTTGGCTACAGCGGATGCATTGTCTCGCATCCCTCCCAAAGTGCATCCAGTAGACACAGTTGAACTTTTTGCTACCGAAGTCGTGGCTTCTGCTGCAGATGTGCTTCCTCTGAACATGCAGGATATCAGGTATGCCCAAAGTTGTGATGGTGAATGCTCCACGCTCATCTCTTTCTGCCAGCATGGCTGGCCAAAGAAGTCGAAGATACCTCTTCACGTCTCAAAGTATGAATCAGTGAAGGATGAACTTTCTGTCTGTGATGGTCTTCTCCTCAAAGGCCTCTTGATCCCTGCAGCAATGAGGCCAGCAGTCTTGACGCTTCTGCATGAAGGACATCGGCCGCACCAAGGCCCTCGCTCGTGGATCTGTGTGGTGGCCTGGCATAACAGCGGAGATAACCTCCCTCGTGACCAGCTGTGAAAGGTGCGCCCTTACTCGAGTGAATTCAGCGGAACCACTCCTTCCTACAAATCTCCCTGGCCGTCCCTGGGAAGTTCTGGGCATGGACCTCTTTCACCACAATTCTCGAACCTTCTTGATGGTAGTGGACTACTACTCCCGGTTCCCAGAGGTGGTGACACTGAAAAGTACAACAGCTCCGGTGGTCATTGAGGCGCTCAAAAGTCTGTTCGCCCGTCATGGGATACCGCAACAAGTTAAGTCAGACAACGGTCCGCCATTTTCTTCACGTGAATTTACCGTATTCGCCGCATCTTATGGTTTCGACCGCATCACCAGTAGCCCCCATTACCCACAGTCTAACGGAGAGGCAGAGCGAATGATCCGGACTGTGAAAGATACCTTCCGTAAGGCAAAAGATCCTTACTTGGCCTTTCTCAGCTATAGGGATACACCAGGTGTGAGTGGCTTCAGCCCGGCTCAGCTCCTAATGGGAAGGCAACTGAGAACTCGAGTCCCAAAGCCGGATGAAAAGCTTCGTCCACACTGGCCCGAAAGGGAGGAGGTAGCCCTCAGAGATGATTCTTACGAGAAAAGGACTGCAAAGGTCTTTGACCGACATCATCGCGTCAGGGATCTGTCATCACTTCAGTCTGGTGAGCAGGTCTGGGTTCGACCTGACCAGGTGCGTGCTACAGTTTTGAGCAAGGCACAGCGTCCAAGGTCCTTCGTTGTCGAAACGGAGCGAGGAACGATTCTGCAGCGGAATCGTCGACACCTTGTTCCCTTTGTGCTGAGGGCAGCAGATCCAGCACTTCTCCAGCCTCACCCCCTAACTCAAGAGGCAGCAGCACCTGATCCGCCTCCTTTTACAGCGGGACCTTCACGTCGTGGTGATGGTGTTGTGTTTACCCATAGCGGCCGCCGTGTAGTACCACCGGACCGCTTGAACTTGTGACTGAAGGGGGGAGATGTTGGGGTCGCCACCTATGAACTTAATAGTGGCGCCCTCTTAAGCTGAAGCGCAGCTAGGGAGTTTGTAATAAATCACTTTGTGTTTGGTCCTGGAGCGGAGTGGTCGTCTGGCTCTCTTCTTTCTCACGGCCTCCCGGCACGACAGCACGGGAACGCCCACGCAACAGGATGAACCTGGATAGGCAGGCGCGTTATAGACGAAGTGATACGGTCATACGTAAGTTGATTGTCTTGCGCTGCCGGCTTCGTTGTGCCATGTGATCGCGATGAAAACCGTCCAGGTGCATCGTCTCACATACCCTGCGATCACTTTCGATTTAGAGCGACGACATGCGTCTACATGCTTTTTTTTTTCAACCTCTGCCCCTCATAAATCGAAGAGCGCGTCAGAATCACTTTGGGCACATTACTTTTTTTTATTTAGCTTTCGACTTGCAAAGAGAGCACAAAACCGTGCACCACATAAATTCAAGTAAAGTAAAACAAATTCACCTTCCTTTTTTTCAGGACCATTTATTACCTTGATGAAACCTGGGTTAATGCAGACCACGTTAAAGAGAAAGTTTGGACAGACACCACAGTGGCGTCAAGGGAAGATGCCTTTCGCCAAGGCCTAACAACTGGACTTCGTGCACCAAGAGGCAAAAGGCGGCAGATTGATCATAGTGCATCCCGGCAGTGAGAATGGATTCGTCGAAAACACGTGCCTGATCTTTCGTGCTACCAAAGGAACTGCCGATTACCACACCGTAATGGACAGTGCTCGATTCGAAAAGGGGTTCATGGAATAATTAGTGCCGAACGTTGATCAAAATGGTGTAATAGCGATGGATAACGCTCCGTGCTATAGTGTGCAACTCGAAAAATTACCAACTTCTCGCACTCGAAAAGGTGACATTGAGTCAGGGTTGACAGAAAAAAAAAACATTCCGTTTTTGGGTGACCAGCTAAAGGCGGAGCTGCTGCAGGTTGTAAACCAGCACAAACATCGATATTCTGGGTGCCGTATTGATGCTCTGGCACAAAGTGCTGGCCACAACGCAGTCCGGCTGCCTCCTTATCAATGTGAATCTAACCCAATTGAACTGGTGTGGAGTCAAGTGCAAGGCTATGTCACTGCCCAAACACTTGTGCCCAAAGGGGTCTCCCACGTTACACAAAAGAGTTTGTCGCCCATGTTGTACGCCTTTAAGAAGAAGCATGGGAACGGGATGATGCAATTGACATGCAGCTGGATACCATTATAATTTCTCTGGACTCGGAATCTATAGCTCCTCCGGCATAAGTAGCGAAATAAGTGGCGTGGAGGAATTGGAAGGAGGACAGCAAGATTGCTGATTAAGGTGAATTTCTTATTATCTTTACTGAAAACTATTGTCACGTTGTGTGGTGACAGTGTTGTGGAACATGCATATATTTTTTGTTATTTATTTATTCGACTACAGTGCTGTGGTTACACAGAAAACTTAGCTGCTGTAGCTTTCTGTGCTATATAAAAATATGTGGTGTTATCTACTGGTCCAAGCGTTTATTGAATGCTTACTTAGACACGCATGCATCAGATAGTCTCTACGAGCATTAGCAAAGATCCGTTGAGCCGCTGTCTCTTCTTTACAATTTACTTTTTATTTTTCACGGAAACCTAACAGAATATCACGCATTACAGCACGTTAATGATTGTATTCTAGTGCTAAAAACAGGTAAGTTACCTACAATGTACGACACTTCGTTAGTAAAAAATATGCTTGAGCTAAGAGCTATAAATGGATTGCCTTACTGTATGCTGCTGCGCATACATAAAAGAAAACAGCAATGTCTAAGTTTTTGGCTTCAATAACAATGTGTACAAAGACCGCGCGAACCTTAGCGCAAAAAAAAAAAAAAGGAGATATCGGACTCGGATAAGTAAGCTGCCGAAATATCTGGCGTAGAGCTATAACACCAACCCCTATCTGCCCGCGGAAACGAAACTGAAGCTGCAATGAAGGGCTCCGTGGAGGCCGACCCACCGAACTGCATGGCGGAGGGACACAGATGCTCCTCCCCCGTAGCTTTGCTAGCAGTGCCAAGAAATGTTGGTATAGTGGGCGGTAGGATGGCTCGACAGGATACTGGCAAGCTGTCTCGGGAGACGAAAGGTCTGATTAAGAAATGCCAAAACATGAGGCGTCTAACCTTTGAGGGGTTTCAAAATGGGGTGTAAATAATTAACCGCGGCTGACACATTTCAAAACCACCGGACCCTAACTCGTGATCGCGTACGCTACCGAGTGCATGCTGATTATGGTGGGCCTTGCTCTGTGAGGGAACTAAGGGACGACACTCTGGCTAATGCAAGCAGGCATTTATTGCTACAAGAAAGATAACGGCAGCTAGTAACAATATGCGCTAAGGAATCTAGGCTGCCCAACTCTGCAGCATGGTTTTTTCATTTCATTTCATTTATTTTCCTTAAAGGCCCGGTGAGGGGCATTACATAAGGGGTGGGTACGATATTCGTTGGCGGCAAGTGTTAACACGATGACAAATGAACATGAAGATTATCAGCGAAGGTCGCGGAGCACATGATGGCTGCGATGTCGCTGGGAAGGTCGTTCCAGTCGACAATGGCACGGGGGAAAAATGAGGCTGCAAAAGTAACCGTGCGGGCACGTGGTCGAGAAACTTGGAAAGGATGACAAGTGCGATGAGATATGCGGGTTGGCTGGACGATGTAGCGTGCGCAGGAAAGTGAACTGTGGTAAAATTTGTAGAATAAGCAAAGGCTGGCGATGCGATGACGAACTGAGAGGAGTGATAACCCGGATTTATCTTTCAACCCTGACACACTGATGTCGTAGGAATATGAAGAATGAATGAATCTGGCTGCTCTGTTTTGTACTGCTTCAAGTGCGTTGATAAGGTAAGCATTATGCGGGCTCCAAATAGGTGAGGCATATTCTAATTTTTATCTGACAAGTGTTTTGTATGCTAGTAACTTTACATGATCGGGGGCATGGCGGAGATGACGTCGTAAAAAACCTAGTGTTCTATTAGCAGATGAGATAATATTAGTGATGTGTGCCCTCCAGAACAAGTCGTTACACAAGGTGACACCTAAATACTTTTACGATAGACAAGTCTGTGCAGGGACGTTACTAAATACGTATGGGGAAATCAAGCGGATTATGGCGGCGGTGAAAAGACATGCATTTACATTTATGTGGGTTAAGTTCCATTAACCAAACGTCACACCATTTCTGAATGCGGTTAAGGTCTTCCTGGAGAGAATTTTGGTCATTAATGGTAGTAACTGAGCGGTAAATGACGCAGTCATCTGCGAACATGCGAATTTTAGAATTGATGTTGCCTGGCAAGCCATTAATATAAATTAAAAACAGAAGTGGACCGACTACAGAGCCTTGAGGGACACCAGATGTTACAATAATGGAGTTAGAATTGTGATCGTTAATAGTGACAAACTGTGTGCGATTAGCGAGGAATTCTATCCATTTTAAAATATCAGTAGGCAAGTTCAAGTATGACAGTTTTAGTAGTAATCGTCTGTGTGGTACCTTGTTGAACGCTTTTGCATAATCTAGGAAGATGGCATCGGTCTGCAGGCTAGCGTCAAGATTAGCATGCAAATCATGAAGAAAAATAGCGAGCTGCATTTCACATGAGTGAACTTTCCTAAAACCGTGTTGTGACGGATGAGGAAGCTCATGATGTTTGTGTAAATGACGTGTTCCATGAGTTTGCAAGGTACGCTTGTAAGAGAAATGGGTCGGTAATTAAGAGGTGAATCTTTCTTGCCTGATTTGAAGACCGGAACGACCTTACCACTTTTCCAGTCATGTGGCATTCGTCCTGATGAGAGCGACTGTGAGAAAAGTAAGCATAAAAATTCAGCAGAAATATCCCTGGTATTCTTCAGGAGCTTGGAGTTAATAATGTCAATACCGGATGAAGATGACAGCTTCATATTTTCTATTAAGGACGAAATACCTGATGACAAGAAAATGACTGGTGGCATAGCACAACCTATTTGGGAATGTAGTATCGAAAAAGGCCTTTCAGTCTCGTTAGTAAATACAGATGCGAAGGCAGCATTGAAGATGGTGGCACACTCGGCTTCAGTGAAGACTGCACCTGACTCATCTGAGAGCGTTATCTCAGTTGCATGATGTGGGTTTATGACTTGCCAAAATTTTCTCGGGTTACTTTTTAACAGATTGGGTAGGTCTGAGTGGAGAAAGGTATATTTAGCGTAACGAATAGCGGAGAGATATGATTTTTCGGCCTCGTGGTTTTCGACCATGCGCAGTTCGTACTGCGAAACCTGGCTGAACGGTAAAGACGCTTCTTCTTGTTTTCTAAACGTTTTTAGTAAACCACGGCTTATGGGAATTTTCCTGAAAACTAAAAAGAGGAATGAACTGATTGGTTAGAATTTCTAGTTTATTTTTGAATAACGACCAGTTTTCTTGAATAGACTGAGAATGAAAACGCGAAGCAAAAACTGGAAAAAACGCATTGAGTTCATTATTAATCATGTCATAATTTCCTTTGTCATAAAGGCGAATAGTTTTATTGAGCTTACGTCGGCGCGTTAGTTTGAGGACAATGTTAGCATGAATAACTTTGTGGTCGCTGATTTCAGGCAGGTAAGTGATGGGCTGAACACTGTCTGGGTGATTTGTCAATAAGAGGTCTAGGATATTCGCGCAATTATCAGTTACGCGGGTGGGTTCTAGTATAACTTGAGTGAGGTTCATGTTATTGCAGAAATCTAAGAATTCCCTTGCTGCGCTATTATTAGCTATGGGTGTGGTATGGTTTTGCCAATCAATATTTGGAAAATTAAAATCGCCAAAGAGGAAGACGTGCGAATTAGGGTGTTTTGTGATCAGTCTACTTAGTGTGTTATTAATTTGGCGGGAAAAATCAGGGATGCTGTGAGGTGGCCTGTAACAAACGCCGAGTAGGACTGTGTTAGGTGCAGCGTGGCAGTGTAGCCATAACATTTCTAAACCAGAAGAATGAAAGTTCTTGGCTGACAGCTATAAGCACGCCCCCTCCGCGTCCATCGCTGCGGTCTTTTCGAAAAAGCTGAAAATTTGGCAAGTCAGCTAGTATTTCATTATCTGAGACGTCACCGTTCAGCCAGGTTTCAGTTAGTGTCAGTGCATTACTTCCTGGTGATGAAACGAGACTAGAGACAAGCTCCCGCTTGGAAAGAAAACTGCGAATGTTGGTGTATATAACGGAAAACTAGATACGGGACGATTATTCAAACAGGTGTTCGAGGGTGCATGGCGGGATGATTGCTAATCTGACTGAGACTGGGTGGCAGCTACTGACTGAGATTGGGCGGCAGCTATTTCTTGTACTGTTTCTGAGCTTTCATCAAGCATGTAGCGTCTTGAACCGATGTGCAAAGTCTTGTAATTTAAAGCGAATTTCGCGGACTTTTCTTCAGGAAACGCGATTAGCTGCTTTCGAACGTCTTGGACTTTCTTCGAAAAATCTTCACCGACGCTGAAGTCGGTGTCTTTAAATTTACGGCCATTCGAGAGTATAGTGTTTTTAATTTTGTGTGAATTAAACTTGACAATGATTGGTCGAGTGCGTTTAGGTGTGTAACGCCCAAGGCGATGAGTGCGTTCGATGCTGTCTGGACTGATTGTTAAGCTCATGTTAGCGAGGCAATGCTGTATAACTATTTCTTCGGAGTCTGCGTAATTTTCGGACGGGTTAGTATCGGGTATACTATAAAATATGAGGTTATTACGACGTGAGCGGTTTTCTGTGTCATCAATCCGAGCCTCCAAGAGGTCAATCTTGGAGGCCATTGCAGCATTTTCAGCTTTAAACGTTTTCAATTCAGTCTGCAACGTTGAAAAGGCTAGTATATGGCCTTCCAGATTGGCTATGCGCTTAGTCAGACTGGCTATAAAATTGTCGGTTGAAACGATATGATTCTTTTAACGTCCAGTACTTCGGAAATTAGCTTAGTCTGACCGGCGGAAAGGTTTGTTAGTTCGGCAAGCACCGCTTCGGAGTTGTTAGGACCTGGATTAGATTCAATGTCGCCTGCTAAGAGTAGTAAGGCACGCACAACATTACTACACTCAACAACAATGGAAACGCAACACTGTGGGCTCGGCAGCTGAATAAGGAAGTAGTCACTAGATCGTTTTGTAAGCAAAGAATACTGGGCACCAACCTGCATGATGAATGCGAATGGGTTAGTGAACTGCGCTGGAGCGTAGCCACCGAGCCCACCCAAGCGAATGAAGGAGTGAAGGCAGGGGAGAGACACCACGGCCGTACGGGACGAGATGCGGGAGAGCAGTCTTCTCCCCCGTGAGGGTGGTATGCGCCCGCTGGCAAAGAGTGGACTGGGAACGTCAGCGCATGTAGAGTGGAAGAGGGTCTCTGCAACCCCCCTGTTAGACTCTAACTTGATACTAGGGAGGACCCGTCGCGGGAAGCAAACCAAAGGCAGAAGAGAACAGGCAGAGCTGTCAAAGTTAATAGACATGCACAAGCTCACCAACTTGAGCAAGTTTAATATCCCCGTCAGGCATGAAAAAAATGTTTGCAATAAAAAAAATATATATATATGAGCACCATTTTTTTGCTCTCCACCCTTGAAATGATGAGCCTTGAAGAGACTGAAGGAAAAATATTATTCCTTCATTGTAATTTGCAATGTCCCCATTCTGTGACAGGGCGCCTCTATAGAAAAAGCAATGCACACTACTAACAGGAGGTATGGTAGTGTTCTTAGCGAGATATTGGGCACAAAATACGGGTAATGGATTATTGCTCGACTTCCTAATTAAAGCAAGCTCTTGAGAGTCTACTTGTTGTGGAAAAGGTAAAAGCAATAGCTCTGAGCTGACACACACAAAAAGATGAGGCATTGTTGGCAGCGAATGCGACACTTCCTTATGCACCTGTCCCGGCAGCAGCGCTGTGACATGCTACGGCTGTAGCCATCGTACCGATGGTCAGTGGTGGCAAAAGCAGGCTCTGGGCTTTCACTGCTTGGCTGGTGGCGTTCCGATGCACGCGGTTAGGCTGTTCGCAGTGTTTGTTGGGAAGGCCATCGTGTACCCTTCTGTGCAAGCTTCTCAGCACTCGCGTCTTCCAGGCATTCTGCCCAGCCGTTGCACAGAGACAGACAGTGAGAAATGACCCTCCCAGGCCACTTTCTGGTTCTTAGGTTACACCAGGAAGTCGAGTTTATTGACACCTCTCATGTACTATGTGTTCTACTACAAAATAACTTTAGTCAATTTCAATATGCTGCTTTGCAGCTTCCTCGCTCCATTGTTTCACTTTTTCAACATTACCAGTTCCAACTTGTGTGGATGCCATGTTCACCCCTCCATCATCTTGCCATCTCACAATGGCAGTGTCCCCTTTCGAGAAAACCTTCTCATCCATGCTTCCCCAACCTTCTTTCTTCATTTCTTTGTCTACACTTGAGTAATTGGTTGGCTCGGATCGGCAGGAATGCCCATTTATTTCAGCTCCTGGAATAATGGCACTGAAGGGAAACAGTTGTCCATGATGCACTTGAGCTTCTTTTCTTTAGGCATCGCCTTGACACAGCATGCATGACAGTTTACCCGCCCAGTCCGAGATGCGCACCATTCTCTTGCCTTGGTGCAGCAGCTGCTAAGCCATCGGCACTGCAGCGGAGGAACACCCCTTCACGAGCTGTTTCGCAGGGACATCAATCTGTTCATCTACACTATTGTGCTCCAAGGGTTCCAGCTGCAAGCACCGTGGCTTCTGTGACAGGGCACACATTCCAGAACTTGTCCTGTCTGGTTGGGTCCCGCGGAGTCCATAATGTGCAGTGCGGCTCTAATTGTAAAAAAATTGCTTTGCTGTCATGGACTCGGCTATTGCAGGAAATCTTGTCAATGCTTGCCAATACATTCTAATTCTAGAAAATTTTACAGCTCCCATGAGGCATAACACAAGAGTAGCGCAAAACCAGGACGACGGACAAAAGGGGAGAGAACACATACCAACAACACAGGTGCTAGTGGATGAGGATTCCACAAAAAATTTTGATTTCTTCTTCAGAAGTTCCAAGCACATTTTCATGTCGGTGCAATTCTTGTCCTCACTTACCTTGATAAACCAGCATAGCAACAGCATCACTATGTCAAACTACGTATAACAGGGCACCACTAATCCCCATGGTGGCATGACCTTGGCCTGGGTCATTTCTAAAATTTGGCCCCACACAGCCTTGAAATTGACCTTGGGAAGTTTGGACCAAAGTCCAAATCCAAATTGAGCGTGCCCGACACGGTGGCAACCTCCAAATTTGGCCCGGGCCTTTGGTAAAATTTGACCTTGGCGATTTAGGATTGCTTTCGAACGATATTAGGTTTAACCAGATTTAAACGCAGCGGTTGCATGGTTCATCCAACGCTTTCAACAAATCTTTCCTTCCCATCACCATAGTAGAATGGAACAACCTTCCTGAAACCGTTCTAATCGAATCTAATCCCACCAGATTTAGGCAGCTACTAACAGACCGCTTGAGCCAACTATAGCTACTTCCCTCGCGCTGTTCTGCCTGTAATTCAAACTGCTTGGGTTATTGCGCCACCCCACAAGTGTTTTCCCACTTATTTTAATTTCCACACAATTTACTGTTTAATTTTATATACTACTGCTTTGCCATATATTTTCTGTATTTTTGGATTACCTGACGTTACCTGACGCACAGTAACGGACTGGAATGATTCTTTATTGCCTTTCGCCACACTTTGATGTTTACTAACTTTGTTATTGTTTTGTTTGCCATTTTACCCACCCTGCTTGGACCTGTATAAGGTTTGCAGTATTGAATAAAGAAAGAATTTCATGTCAAACTTGTTATTCTTGTTATTTTTGTTATGCTTTTTTATGTTCACATGCCTTTGTATGGCCGCCCCTTATGTAATGTCCCAGACAGGATCCTTAAGGGTGCAATAAATGATGATGTACCATGTCCACCATGGTGGCTTGCCCTTTCACATTTTCCCTTAAATGGGTTTCACCGAGGTGGCGCTGCTGTCAGGCCATGTGACGTGATACCAAGTTATGACGTGTATATAACCTCCGCATAGCCACGCTGCCTCATTAGCCATAGAAGAAGAGTCGAGACCGTCCTTCTAGCCATCACAGAGCTACTGTTCGACCTTTGGGCATAACCGTGGTTAAACCCTGCCTAATAAGGATTTTAGATTACTCACTGGCATCCACCCGAGCGCAGCCATGCGGCTACAAAGAAAAGCTATACAGCTTCAACAAACTTCGTAGTTCAAGAAAAATTCGTCCTGGTTCGGGGTTCAAACCAGCGACCACCGTTTCACTGGAGCAGTTGCTCTACCAACTCAGCTAACCGGGATGGCTAGCTTATGGTAGGGTGAGACTGAATTGATCGGTAACTCAACGGGGCCGCCGCAGTGGCTCAGTGGTTATGGCGCTCGGCTGCTGACCCAAAAGATGCATGTTCGATCCCGGCTGTGATGGTTGAATTTTGATGGAGGTGAAATTCTAAATGCCCGTGTGCTCTGCAATGTCGTTGCACGTTAAAGAACACCAGGTGGTCGAAATTTCCAGAGCCTTTCACTACGGCGTCTCTCATAGCGTGAATTGTAAAGGCCAACATAAGGCTGCATTCAGTAAGATGGAAAGGTGGGCAGTTGGAGGCCGTTCATGATGGAAATATGTGGGCACGAACTGAACAAGGCACAAGAAAAAGAAGACACAGGTGTCCTGTGTCTTCTTAGTTTGCGCCCACACATTTCCATAAAGTTGCATTACCAGCTTGCCCACTTCACAGTGTTGCTACCATTCAGTCTCTCTGCCCTGACAGCAACATCTCTGTGTGTGCATGGAAAGGGTTGGCACGCATTGACATGGCAACATGGTGCGCAGCAGTTATACAATCTGGCGCTTGAACCGCTTGCACTCCAGTGTCGGGCGGAGGCGTTGTCAGATGCGTTCACTTTCACTGTGGTGGTTTTTGCACTCATTTTTTTTGTGCATCTTTCTGATGCACTGGTCCGAATTCTGTCGCAGATCACTCTGTCCCACTGCGCGGTGTACTGTGCGAGGGCACCCAAGTCGCGGGAGACGTACGATGCCTTTGCGCGTGCCGAAGACGCTGTGCGAGGACACGTGGGCCCCCTGCCTGTGGTGCCCGTGCATCTGCGCAACCATGCCAGCGCCGCCCAGCGGGCCGAGGGGCGCGGGAAACCATTCTTGCCGCAGCAGGTGGCGCACCTCGACTTCTTCGATCAGCGCACTCTCACCGACAGAAAACACGCGGAGGGACCGCTGTAGGGTGTGCCCTCTTGGGTGGCTGACATGCAGAATAAACTTATTTTCTCTCAAAAAGCACTTGAGTACAGCGAGCACTGTCAGAAATGAAGGTAAGTGACCTCCTAGGATAGGCCCAAATGGCTCTGCATTTGTGCCAAATCTGAACGTATGAAAGACATCTGTAGTGAGAGTTTTATCCGAAACCTTTAGGCATCTCACTCAAGACCGTGTTTAGAATACATCTTCAAGTTTGAGCAATGAGTAGAGAAAGAAATAATCTAGTTGACTATGTTCGAGACTGCCAATCTTGTTTTCCTTCATTGCCTTACTGTGATATGCTCTACAAACACCCGTCCCGATTAACACGTGAGATTATGGAAGCATATCACGCGAGGAAAAAACAAGGTTATGCGTCAGTAAGCCATCTATTTCATTATATGACAGTGAGGTTGCATACCTTGATGCCACGTAGAAACATGGGTTGTGTTTACTAGCTGATAAGTTGGCCACTTTTTCTATAAAATGTACTACTTTCCTTGAATAAAATTTCAGTTGTGAGTCAGTGCTTGTCCTGTGTTTTCTTCTACTTTGTCTGCGTCGTGTGCGCTGTTGGCATTCAATATGTACCACCAACTCACCCGTTTGGCTATAGTGTTATACTATGAATTCAGTAGAGCTAAACATGAATGGAATCAGAGCATTACTAAACAAAATTAGTGATGGTAAGGCAGTTGGACCTGACGGAATTTCTCCTAGAATCCTAAAGAGATGTGCTGAACCAATTTCCCTTTATCTCTATGTGCCCCGCCGTGGTGGCCCAGTGGTTACGGCGCTCGGCTGCTAGCCCGAAATACGCGGGCTCGATCCCGGCCGCGGCGGCTGGAATTTCTTTGGAGGAGAAATTCTAGAGGCCCGTGTACTGTGCGATGTCAGTGCACGTTCAAGAACCCCAGGTGGTCGAAATTTCCGGAGCCCTCCACTACGGCGTCTCTCATAGCCTGAGTCGCTTTAGGACGTTAAACCCCGTAAACCAACCTTTATCTCTATGTAATTTACACGAAGTCTCTCTCTTCTGGTACCCTTCCAGACGACTGGAAATGTGCACATGTTGTTCCCATTCATAAAGGTGGGTCAAGAAAGGATGTAGTTAACTATAGACCAATTTCGCTTACGTGCATACCGTGTAAAGTTTTGGAGCACATTCTATTCAGTTCAGTTCAGTTTATTTACCTTAAAGGCCCCCTTGTATCGGGGGTATTACATAAGGGGTGGGATTTTAATGAAATGAGCAAACAAAACAGCGAATATTATTTAGCACTGAAGGTGATCGGTTACATGTTCTTGAAAAGTAGAGGATGAAGCGATGTTGACGATGTCAGGGGGTAGGCCGTTCAAGTCCGTTGCTGCTCGAAAGAAAAATGAAGCGGAAAAGGTGGCAGTATGCGATGGCGGCCGGGCAACTTGTAGGGGATGACTGGTGCGGTGAGATATGCGTGCGGCAGCTGTGATATACGGTGACCGATTGAGGAAAGAATGAAATAATTTGAGATAAAGGGCGAGACTTGAAATGCGACCACGGAACGAAAGGGGCGGTAGTCATAATAATGCTTTCAATGAAGAAATGCTGACGTCATATGAGTATGCAGAGTGGATGAATCGAGTGGCACGGTTTTGGACAGCTTCTAATGCATTAATTAAATAAGTTTGGTGCGGGCTCCATATGGCAGAGGCATATTCTAATTTTGGTCTGATGAGCGATTTATATGCGAGTAATTTTACGTGTTAAGGGGCAAGGCGGAGATGGCGCTTGAGAAAACCAAGTGTTTTATTCGATGCTGAAATGATGTTGCCAATATGGGTGCGCCAAGATAAATCACAAGACAAGGTGACTCCTAGATACTTATAAGATGATACTGAATTAATCGAGGTGTTAGAAATGGAATATTGGAAGCGATGCGGGCTATGGCGACGAGAGAAGGATAAGAGTTTGCATTTATTAGGATTTAGGGACACGAGCCAGTTATTACACCAATTAAGTACGCTGTTAAGATCGGTACGCTGTTAAGACTGAGATAATGACACACTTATTAACAAACAACTTGCTGGCTTCACAACCACATGGTTTCTGTAAGGGTTTATCTTGCACAACACAACTGATTGAATTTTATCATGACCTCGCATCAGATATGGACAATGGTGGACAAATAGATTGCCTTTTCTTGGCCTTTCACAAAGTGTTTGATACTGTTTCCCACTGTTTACTTTTAAGTAAACTTGTCGCACTGAATATTGACCGTACAGTTCGTAACCTGGATCGAAAACTATCTATCGACTCGTCATCAATGCGTGTTAGTGAATGGTAAGCAATCTAGTTTTGTCAACGTTACATCGGGTGTCCCACAGGACTCAGTTCTCGGGCCACTTTTGTTTTTGGTTTACATAAACGATATCTGTTCACGGATCGGGTCTAATATACGGTTGTTTGCCGATGACTGTGTTTTATACAGAAGAATTAGCAACGAATGTGATGTTGCACAGTTACAAAGTGATTTATCATGTATTCTTGAATGGCGCTCGAGATGGCAAATGCAGTTGAACAGCAAAAAGTGTGTTCATGTTACCTTCACACGTAAAAAGACGAAGTTAGCATCTCAGTACACCATCAACAACAATACAGTGATGCAAAAATTGCAGTATAAATATTTGGGTGTGACATTCTCGGCCGATTGTTCTTGGAATGCTCATATTGACACGGTGGTCATGAAGGCTGCAAAGACAAGACACTGCTGGCCTGTGGGCCAGAGATCCGGAAACTGTTTGTGCTGTGTCGCGTTCCGCCCCATACTCGGCGTCGCAGAGTGCCGGCCTCGTCGCGGGTCTCATGTTCGGCGTTCGACAACGCGAACGTAAAAGCCGAGGGACGCGAACACGGGGACCCGGCGTTCGAGAACACGACCGTCAGCGCCTAGGGACGCTTCCTTCCGTGAACGCGCTGCTTGGTCTCATGGGCACGCCGTTCGAGGGAGCAGAGTAAACGCACGGGAGTCAACGAGGGGAGTCTTCCTCCAGCAGCGGAAGAGAGCAGCTGCTCGGGGAGCCAGTCTGTACCTTCCAAGGGCCCTCTTTTCTTTTGGGTCAAAATCTTTTAATAAAGACCCATTTCCCAGCCCTCACAGAGTCCACAGCCCGTACCTCGCAACACCCTAAACTTTTTAGAATGAAATCTGGGTCACGTGCCGCCTCACCTAAAATCAAGTGCTTTTGTCACATATGTTCGACGCATGCTCGAATGCGCATGTGCGGTGTGGGACCCATGGCAAATAACATTGTGCAATAAACTTGAAAAAATCCACAACAGAGCTGCAAGGTTCGTCCTGCGTCGATACTCCAGAGGTGATAGCTGCACCGTCATGAAAAACGAATTCGGGTGGGAAAGTCTCTCTTCTTGAAGAAGGAAATTGCGCCCTAAACTGCTGTATCAAATATTTCATGATAAAACCGACACTCAAAAGGAAAAAAAATATTTACACAGGCCCCACTATCTCTCTTCTCGTATTGATCATTGCTTTAAGATTTTAGAATACCGTACCAGAACTAAGATGTATGCAAATTCATTTTTTGTGCGTTCTATAAGTGAATGGAATTGCCTTTCATGTCAACAAGTGTGCTGTATGAATGAAGATGTGTTTTTTTCATCATTGTAACCCCCCTGAGGAGAGTTATTAGTAGAGTTCGCAGATAGAAATAATTTACGGATTATGACTACCTTCTTCCGCAAACGAGCAAACAGGAAGTGGACGTGGAAGAGCCCCAATGGTGAGACTAAGAATGAAATAGACTTCATACTGTGTGCACACCCTGGCATCGTAGAGGATGTGGAGGTCCTCGGTAAGGTCTGTTGTAGCGACCACAGAATGGTAAGGTCTCGTGTTAGCTTAGATTTGAAGAGGGAACGGAGGAAACTGGTGAAGCGAAAGGCTATTAACGAGTTAGCATTAAGAGGGAAGGTAGAGGAATTCAGAATGTCGCTGCAAAACAGATTTTCCGCTTTAACCGAAGAAGACGACCGTAGTGTTGAAACAATGAATGATAATCTTACAGCTATCACTACAGAGTGCGCCACAGAAGTAGGTGGTAGGATGGTTCGACAGGATACCAGCAAGCTATCTCAGGAGACTAAAGATCTGATTAAGAAACGCCAAAGCATGAGGACGTCTAACTCCACAGACAGGATAGAACTAGCAGAGCTATCGAAGTTAATAAATAAGCGCAAGGTAGCCGACATAAGAAAGTTTAACATGGAGAAAATCGAGCATTCTCTAAGGAACGGAGGTAGCCTAAAATCAGTGAGGAGAAAACTGGGCATAGGTAAAAACCTGCGCTAAAAGACAAACAGGGCAATGTCATCAGCAATATGGATGAGATAGTTGAATTAGCCGAAGAGTTCTACACAAATCTATACAGTAGCGAATGTAATCATCAAGTTACTGAGGCAGTCGAGCAAAGCAATGGGACATCCTGCCAGTAACGAAGGAGGAAGTAAAGAAAGCCTTAGGAGCAATGCAAAGAGGGAAAGCAGCTGGTGAGGATCAGGTAACAGCAGATTTGTTGAAGGACGGAGGAGAGATTGTGCTACAAAAACTATCCACCCTGTATACGCAATGCCTTGTGACCTCGAGAGTACCAGAAGCTTGGAAGAACGCTAACATTATCTTAATTCATAAGAAAGGAGACGTCAAGGACTTGAAGAATTACAGACCAATCAGCTTATTGGCCGTTGCCTAGAAGGTATTTACTAAGGTAATCGCTAATAGAGTCAGGACAACCTTGGACTTTAGTCAACCAAATGATCAGGCAGGCTTTCGTAAAGGATACTTGACAATAGACCACATTCACACTACCAGTCAGGTGATAGAGAAATGCGCAGAATATAACCAACCCCCATATATAGCCTTCATTGATTACGAGAAAGCATTTGACTCAGTGGAAACCTCAGCTGTCATGCGGGCATTGTGGAATCAGGGTGTGGAAGAGTGTTATGTGAAAATATTGGAAGATATTTATAACGATTGCACAGCTACTATAGTTCTCCATAAAGTCAGCAATGAAATTCCAATACGGAAAGGTGTCAGGCAGGGAGACACGATCTCACCAATGCTCTTCACTGCCTGCTTACAGCAGGTATTCCGGGGACTGGAATGGGAAGAGTTGGGAATAAGGGTTAAAGGAGAATACCTGAGTAATTTGCGATTCACTGATGACATTGCCTTGCTAAGCCACTCAGGACAAGAACTGTAAAGCATGATCAATCAGTTAGACAGGCAGAGAAGAACGGTGGGGCTAAGAATTAACATGCAGAAAACCAAAGTAATGTTCAACAGCCTAGCAAGGGAACAGCAGTTCGCAATTGGTAGCGAGGTGCTGGAAGTAGTAAGAGAATATGTCTACTTAGGGCAGGCAGTGACCGCAGATCCGGATCATGAGAGGGAAATAACTAGAAGAATAAGAATGGAGCGGAGCGCACATGGCAGGTTCTCTGAGATCATGAATGGTAGCTTACCAATATCCCTGAAGAGAAAAGTATACAACAGCTGTATCCTACCGGTACTCACCTATGGGGCAGAAATGTGGAGGCTAACAAAGAGGGTTCAGCTTAAGTTAAGAACAACGCAGCGAGCTATGGAAAGGAAAATGATAGGTGTAACGTTAAGAGATTGGAAGAGGTCGGTGAGGGAACAAACGCGGGTTAATGACATCTTAGTTGAAATCAAGAGGAAGAAATGGGTTTGGGCAGGGCATGTAATGTGAAGGCAAGATAACCGCTGGTCCTTAAGGGTAACGGAGTGGATTCCAAGAGAAAGCAAACGTAGCAGGGGACGGCAGAAAGTTAGGTGGGCGGATGATGGTTTGGTTTGGTTTATGGGGTTTAACTTCCCAAAGCGACTAAGGCTATGAGAGACGCCGTAGTGGAGGGCTCCGGAAATTTCGACCACCTGGGGTTCTTTAACGTGCACTGACATCGCACAGTACACGGGCCTCTAGAATTTCTCCTCCAAAGAAATTCTAGCCGCCGCGGCCGGGATCGAACCCGCGTCTTTTGGGTCAGCAGCCGAGCACCATAACCGCTGAGCCACCGCGGCGGCCAGGTGGGCGGATGAGATTAAGAAGTTTGCGGGGATACAGTGGCGGCAACTGACAAAGGACAGGGTTAATTGGAGAGGCCTTTGCCCTGCAGTGGGTGTAGTCAGGCTGATGATGATGATGATGAACCCCCCTGCTGTAGCGCCTTCGGGCTAAGCGGGGTAAAAACTGAACAAAGAAAAAATGAATAAAGACATGAATGGGTGCTGGAGTTGCAACTGTGCTTTGCTGAAACATTGCTCAAAACATCCGACGCATGCGCATTCTCATACACTCACATGGCACGCGCATTGACATCTTTAATAATCCTTATCTGCACTGTATGTAAGCACCTTTCCTTGTTCATTAAAGGGGCTCTGGGAGGGGTCTAATAAAGTCATGGTACGCCGGTGATGTTAAAAGACGCCGCTTCAGGAATATCCTCCAGCAAAAAAATGTTTGGTGTGCTTCGTAGAAGCTATGTGTAGTCAACTTGAGCATGCCTGTCCCTCCCATCGCCGGGGCCGGAGCTCCCTGACCTGCCTGAAAGAATCTAACCAACAGTCATATCTGAACTGGTATATGCAGGAGCTGTGACGGTGAGGAAGGAAGGCCGACCAAAGAAAAAACAAAAAAACAGACGTTTCGGCTCCTGTACGGGAGCCTTGTTCACATTGAAATGAAGCAAGCAGCTGAGTGGCATTAAATATGCTTGAAAAGAGGGCTCAGGGAGTGTGCGTAGATTGGATTAAGATTTCCATTGTTGCGGTTGAGGATGTGAATAGTAGTTTGGATGATTAATGATTCCATGTGCAGGCGAGGGCGTAGCTTCTTTTCAGTTTAAAGCACGTGTGCCCGACCCCAGTCGATGTCATGGCCTGTAGGTACTGTGCGCTCGGCGATAGCATTGGAATCCACTTTTTTGTTACATACATCGTTACTATGTTCTTTTAGCCGCCTCTCGAAGTGTCTGGTTTCGCCAATGTATGCGTAGTCACAGTCCGAACAAGGAACCTTATACACTACCTGCTCCCTCTTTTCAAGCATATTTAATGTCACTCAGCTGCTTGCTTCATTTCAATGTGAACAAGGCAATGTGTTTCAATGTGTTTCGGCTCCCGTACAGGAGCCGAAACGTTTTTGTTTTTTGTTGTTCTTTGGTCGGCGTTCCTTCTTCACCGTCAGTATGTTTGTCCCCAACCAGACGAGTTTTCGTCCAACTCTCGACTTCATGCAGGAGCTGTGTGACGGAGGAGGATGTGAGCATGAAAAATTGCCGGAAGGGCTCGCGAATTTTCATGCAACTGTGGGCTCTCTGCTGCGTTCAGAAGTGGCTCAGGAGTTGATGACAACACAGTGCAGTAATTGAGGTGATGTGCTTCACTCGGACGGTGTTTCAGTCCCTTTAAACACAGCGATGTGTCACACAATTATCGCTCCGTTTAAAGGCTTCTTAGATTTCCTGCTCATATCTAGTTTCCCCTACCTAAAATGGCAACACACTCGAACGACAGCAGCACTTATTGTAGCTGCTGCAATGAATTTCAAGATGTGTACTTTGTCTGTTTTACATTTTTACAATCAGGTGGTGCTCGATGAAAACAGGAACACAATCCGCATGCATAGTCTGTGGAGCGTACCTTTATGCAGTTTGCGTCCCACGTTTCCAAGACAGAAAGTAGCCTGCTGCGGGCACATCCATACCTTCTGTCCCAATGTCGTCAGCAAAATGTAGCATGTACATTTCTAGAGTATTTCGTCGTGTAAAGTAGTAGCTTTTTGTGTATGTTCTCTCATTTGTTGTTTGCACACCTACACTAAGTTCACATCAGATATGATGCAAATATATTTTTTTTTACAAGTCTGTCTTTCATGAAGAGTGGGACACACATGACCCACTTTTTCAGATGCTTGCTCAGGGTACTGGGACGCATATGTCCCACTTTTTCCTTGAGAACCATTAACACCACAGAGCTCAAATTGTGTATATTACATAATAAACTAATAGGCATGCCTATGCCACCTTTAATAGGCAGCGTGCATTGCTGACCACCTTTTGTACCAGAAAGGTACAATCGGTAATTTACTAAATGCATTAACTTTCCCAATTTTTATTTTGGGGCGCATGCTGGCTTAACTGTCCTCCATAAAGTCTAGCCAAGAAAAAAATTAATTTTTCGCACACGTTACAAGCTGAGAGAAAGTCACCCTGGTAGGTAGCTTCACACCATAGGTCAGCGGCAATGAGGCCTCTGACATTGATCACTGCGCTTCACACTTTGCACCATACTGCTGATGTCACCTGGGGCCCATACGACGGGCCTAGCATTCTTTCAGTTTCACATGGTCGGATGCCCCTGTGGGCTGCACACCTTCTGCATAAGAAAACATGGCGCAAAAAGGACGGCACAGAAGTGGACAGGACAGGTGCTATCCACTTCTGTGTCGTCCGTGTCCTTTTTGCGCTATGTTTTCGAAGAACTGTTACCAACTAGCCCAAACCAAGCTACTTCTGCATAAGGAATGACAATGGCAGTATCTAAGAAAAAGAGTATGCTGGGACAAGCAAAAAAATTGAAAAATAACGTTTCCCGGGCTTAGTAGCTAAGCGAGGGCAGAGTAGGACAACACAGCCAAGGCAACCTGGCATATGTCGCCAACCTGCTACAGATTGCAAGAACACGAGCCCAATAAAAATACCGCATGATGCAAATGTACAGAAAGTTTATTGGGCACTTACCAAACAACCCCAATGCCAACATGCTTTCAGTTCTGACACCAGCAGTTCACACAGACGAACACTAGGCAAAAAAAAAAAGAAGGCAATGAGGGCTTGACCAATAATTTCTCCGTAATGACCAACAGAATTTTTCTGGACGTGTCTACGAATGGATATGAGAGCCATTTAACAATGAGCTGCCTCCAATTGAATACTTCTACGATGAAGCCATGGTTGGGTAATAGTCCTTTGAGTTCTGAATAGTCTCGACGACAGCATTGTATGAGGCCATATCTGCAAAGACAAAACAAATCGCAATAATTAGGGCAAATGCAACATTAGAACAGCAGCGTCACTTACGTGTGTTACTCGTAACCACACCTGCTCCAAATACAATTTGTTGTCATGGTTGATGTGCATATACCACTGTGAAGTAGACAGCAGCTTGGAATGAAATGACCTTCCAAACAAAGGCAGCGACCATAGAAGCTGCAAACAAATACCTGAATGGCTTCTGTGGAGCATGCATTGCATAATACACACACCCTGCTAACTCTTTCTTTACTGAGCCCATTAAGCATTGTAAGCCCGCTAATCATGATTTCACACTCCAATTTCAGAACCTTCCACCTTTCTTATGACCATGTGTGTCCAGCTTGTAGTCAAAGAACTGAAGTTTCGTTTATGAAGCAGCTTTCTTTTTTCCTGCGAGGTGGCATTTTTTTAACATGCTGCATTCAGGTGCAGGGTGAAAACTACAAAAAAGAAGTTTACCACCAGAATCGGTTGCATGAACTTGCAAAGGGCTAGAAAGGGAACGAAATGATTAGAAATCAAACAGCAGCTACAGGACAACGAAATAGGTTTGTACGCTCTGCGTGAGACACATCTCAAGGGAAGATCCACCGTTTATGAGGGCTGCAACAGCAAAACAAAGAAGGGGGGAGGGGGAGGTACATCAAGGAACAAATTGGCAAAGAATAAAATCAGCTTGCAAAATACACATCCGGGCATCAGGAACTGCTGGTAAAACAACATGTCTAGGGGCAGTTTATTTAGGGACAGGGGACAAATGCAGACAAGAAAACAAGGATCTAGTTAAGTGCCTCAATGAGCAGTTTGGAGACGGTGCTGATATTATTCTGCTTGGTGACATGAATAGCCCCATCAAGGATCTGGATGGACATACAGACTGCAACGGGAAGTTAGTGCTACACTTCTGCGAGCAGCACAACCTAGTCGTAGTAAATAGAGAAACTAAATGCAAGCAGCACAAATCATGTGGGAGTTCCGGAACAGGCAGACGACCACTGCCTAATGTCGCAGGCGATTTATAGCAATTCTAGAAGTGTGATGAGAGGCTAGTTGGTAAGACATTCTGAAGACAAAACTACGCAGGAGACAGGACACAGAAAAGATGCAGACAGGACGAGCGTAGACTAAGGTTAGTCTACGCTCGTCCTGTCTACATCTTTTGTGTCCTGTCTCCTGCGTAGTTTTATGTCTTCAGATTTACAGCAAGCTTGCAAAAATGGAAATAGAGGAAGAGGGGGAGCACAGTCTGGGAAGCATATTAGTCTGCAGTTGGGAGACCTGATCAAACAAGAAATGCAGCAAAGACAAAAAGAGAACGGAAAATTAAATGACGAACAAACAGCGCTATTAGCAGCAGGCATTGGGGAAGCAATACAGAAAAGCTCTATGGAAAGTGGGATTATAATGAACTATTTTTCAGTACAAATATGAAACAAAAGGGGTAAACAGCTGGAGAGGAGAGAAGCCATGAAGCTGGTTGAAAGAGGAAAGGCGGCAGGGAGGTTAACCGGTAGATGAAGCCACTTTGCTACCCTGCACGGGGGGTAAGGAATGAGGGGATATAAAGGTCCGTTAGTTACACTGATTTTAATGGCGCAAAAGCAACTGAGGCTATGATGCGCCAAACACAAGGTTAGAGTTTTTGTTAAGGTTTTATGCTTAGAGTTTGTTTCAGATGCTGGCTTCTTAGAGAAACCTAAAAATACATGAAAAATCAACCTCTGCTAGCTACCTAAAAGCAACATGGGGTGTAACGGGATGCATTCACTGTAAAATGTGAAATATTTCTTTCTTAGTTGTTTTAGTTCTATATATGAAATTAAAATGTGGTTCACTGTGAGTCCAGCACTTCACAGAGATTTGTCTTGTTTTGACTGCTTTTTTCCACTCCTCAGGCATTTTCCCAAGTATCCATATTTTAAATAATTTCAACTACGGCTGCGTCAGGGAGATGGGCAAGCACAGTGTAATGCATGTTGTCTGGTCCAGTTGCTGTCTTTTTTCCTTAGGATAACACCCCACCTGCAGTGTCATTGTGTTCTGTTGGGTTTAGTGGCGCACAAGCATCCAAGGCTATCATACGCCAAGAAGACTGTTTTCTGCAGAATTTTACTAAGAGTAAAAAACATCGGCGGTGTAAAGAGCCTAGAAAGTTAGTGGCTACAACACTGTGATGCTCGGAAGGATGTTTTAGAAGTGGCTGGTAATAAAACCTCTACAGAAGGTCGAGTAACCTCAGCGGCCATCCTTTTTGGGGCAGGGATCCCAAGGTTTCCCAACCAATCAAGTGAAGATCTCAGCATTCTTCTCAGGCATGAGAAGACAAGCTGAGGTGTATAAAACAGTGAAGCAAAGCAGTGCATTTTGATTTATAGTCTCGAGAGAAAGCCTGCTTGTCTTAAAAAGCTAAAAACACAAGATATGTCAACAACTGCATGGTCGCTTAAAATCAGTGCAGGGTGAAAAGGATTGTGTTCATTGTAAAATTGAGTGAAGTACTTTTTCCTTATTTTTTTAAAGTTACACACATGAGAACAAAATGCGATTAATTCAAAGTTCATCTCCACATTTTTCACGGACTGGTTTCTTCGTTTTGTCCGTAGGAAGCTGTGTGTGTGTCCACTGCGCAGCAGACATAAAATTGCTTCCACAAAACGCTGCTGGTGCCCAGAGGCCTTCTTCCATTCACCCAGAACGGGCTTTACAAAATGCAGCTTGTTGTTGAAGGGGCAGCGAAACACATTCTCAGTGCATTGTTTTGCCTGTTGGTTGCAAGGAATGAGTCATAGTGATGCTATTAGCATTGGTCGTAGTGCATATATTCCAGTTTTTAATATTTTAATTAGCTCGCAAAAACAAATTCATGGCGCTGATGGTGTCACCACACAGGGGCGGTTTTCAGCAGTGGATGGGACATTACCGGGCGGAAGCTTGATGACTGGACAAACAGTAAATATACTGCAAACTGTGTTAATAAATAAATGTGCATTCTGCCATGTTCTTGGGTTTTGTATTAGATCAACAAAACCATCACGCCTGCCTTACGGAAAAGCACTGCAAAGCAAGCAAAACAGAAAAAAAAGCACCATCAGAGGCTCTGGCCATCGTTCTGCATCGAAGGACTCTGTACACTTCTATGAAATAGGAAACAGCAGTTAAGGCTACTCACCCTCTATGTATCTGAGAACGGCTTGGTGGAATAGACCTGATCGAGCCATCTACAAGCGCTCGTTTCGGTCCCAACGAAGGATACAAAGAAGAAAGACATTCGTTCCACATTTACAAGAGCACATCGGCAGCTTGAGGAGGATCACCGGGCGCGGCCGCCAGATGGTACCATTTTCTGGTCATCAGCTCGCAGTGCCTGGGCACATGACGCGAGTGCGGTAGCGGCACGCGCTATGCTAAAAGGTGTCTCGAGTTTGGGTAAGTCAGGGAAGGCCATGGATCCTTTCTGCGCCATCGACGTGCTGATGAATCATCGCTATGCCAGCTAGGCGTCCACATGGTTGTTGTAACCAAGGAAATGACGCTGCCAGCCTTGGCCAGAATGAGTTACAGCGAACAGGCAACCATGATGTGCAAACTTCCATGACAGGCTCAGATAGGCTGTTTGATTGGCCTGTCCCAACGCAGTCATTGGGAGAGCGAAATGGGAAGCCCCACCAAAATCGAGTTAAGGCCAGCAATTTGTTTGCTTGCATTTTGAAATTTCTTCATTGAATAACTCCCGTGCCTATGCATCGATTCCTGTTATTCTTTTTGAGTCAGCATCTGTGTGACACAAAGAATCCACCTGAAATATATCCAGAACCCGTCACATCGCATAGCCGGAACCCAGGAACCCGTGGCATCGCTCAACCACCAGCATCCCCTAACACGGCTAAGCGCGGCTGCTCAGGTCCGTGGTGGCGCACTGCACCCCATCATCCCCCTGTGGTGGATGTCCTTCGGATGCTCAGGAACCTGTGGCATCGCTCAACTACCAGGATCCCCTTTCCCCCGAACACGGCTGAGCCACGCACGGCTAAGCGCGGCTGCTCGAGTCCGTGGTGGCGTACTGCACACCATCATCCCCGAAACTGTGGCATCAGTTCAACCACCAGGATCCCCTTTCCCCCGAACACGGCTGAGCCACGCACGGCTAAGCGCGGCTGCTCGAGTCCGTGGTGGCGTACTGCACACCATCATCGCCGAACCTGTGGCATCGGTTCAACCATCAGGATCCCCTTTCCCCCGAACACGGCTGAGCCACGCACGGCTAACCTCGACTGCTCGAGTCCGTGGTGGCGTACTGCACACCATCATCGCCGAACCTGTGGCATCGGTTCAACCACCAGGATCCCCTTTCCCCCGAACACGGCTGAGCCACGCACGGCTAACCTCGACTGCTCGAGTCCGTGGTGGCGTACTGCACACCATCATCGCCGAACCTGTGGCATCGGTTCAACCACCAGGATCCCCTTTCCCCCCGAACACGGCTGAGCCACGCACGGCTAAGCGCGGCTGCTCGAGTCCGTGGTGGCGTACTGCACACCATCATCGCCGAACCTGTGGCATCGGTTCAACCACCAGGATCCCCTTTCCCCCGAACACGGCTGAGCCACGCACGGCTAACCTCGACTGCTCGAGTCCGCGGTGGCGTACTGCACACCATCATCGCCGAACCTGTGGCATCGGTTCAACCACCAGGATCCCCTTTCCCCCGAACACGGCTGAGCCAAGCACGGCTAACCTCGACTGCTCGAGTCCGTGGTGGCGTACTGCACACCATCATCGCTGAACCTGTGGCATCGGTTCAACCACCAGGATCCCCTTTCCCCCGAACACGGCTGAGCCACGCACGGCTAACCTCGACTGCTCGAGTCCGTGGTGGCGTACTGCACACCATCATCGCCGAACCTGTGGCATCGGTTCAACCACCAGGATCCCCTTTCCCCCAAACACGGCGGAGCCACGCACGGCTAACCTCGACTGCTCGAGTCCGTGGTGGCGTACTGCACACCATCATCGCCGAACCTGTGGCATCGGTTCAACCACCAGGATCCCCTTTCCCCCGAACACGGCTGAGCCACGCACGGCTAACCTCAACTACTCGAGTCCGTGGTGGCGTACTGCACACCATCATCGCCGAACCTGTGGCATCGGTTCAACCACCAGGATCCCCTTTCCCCCGAACACGGCTGAGCCACGCACGGCTAACCTCAACTGCTCGAGTCCGTGGTGGCGTACTGCACACCATCATCGCCGAACCTGTGGCATCGGTTCAACCACCAGGATCCCCTTTCCCCCGAACACGGCTGAGCCACGCACGGCTAAGCGCGGCTGCTCGGGTCCGTGGTGGCGCACTGCATACCATCATCCCCCTGCTGGTGATGTCCCTGCGGATGCTCAGGAACCCGAGGGGTCACAACTCACCAAATCTGCATGTAGCAGATGCCCCTGCGGGGGGATATAAAGGAAAGATAAGAAAAACCAAAAGGTGTAAAGGGCTCGGCAAAAGTCACAGCCTGCCGTGCAGGCCCGAGAATCGTAAGAACTGCAGGAGGGCCTGGCAGGCCCTCACCGCCGATGATCGCCATGGCCAATGTCTAAGAATCTTAACTCCGTTAGGGGGCGAGGATAGGTGTGTGACAGCACATGACTTGGTGAATGTCTTGCAGATCTGTACAATGGGCATTCAGAAAGAACATGAGATGTGGTCTCATCATGGCTACAAATGTCCCATGCAGGGTTATCAGCCATGCTGATCACAGCAGAGTAATGGTTTGTGAATGCGACATTAGGCCACAGGTGACACAGCAAAGTTGCCTCACGTCGTGGTGGGCCAGACGGAAGCCGTAGCTTCCAGTCAGGATCCAGGAATAATGGATGGACGAAAGGCCCGAAGTCCGCAAGGCAAGCGTGATCTCTCGTGCCAATGCTCAAGCTGATTAATGAAGGTGGTCCAAGACGTAAGGAAAGGTTGTTAGAAGCATTGGAACGAGTCATAACAAATAAGCGAATTTTGCGCAGGCAGTGACAGAGCAATATGAATTTGATTTAAAAGAGAAAGGATATAAGTTTGGTTTGCTTCATGGGGATTAACGTCCCAAAGTGACTCAGGCTTTGAGGGACGCCATAGTGAAGGGCTCCGGAAATTTTGACCACCAGCAATTCTTTATTGTGTACTGACATCGCATAGTACACGGGCCTCTAGAAATTCGCCTCAACTGAAATTTAACCACCGCAACCGGGATGAACCCGCATCTTTCAGGTCAGCATCCTAGCGCCATAACCCCTGAGCCAGCGTGGCAGCTGGAAAGGATACAGGATGCACATAAAATCCTTCAGACCGAACATGATAACATCTGCATCTGTTATATACACGCCGGCACTGCAGAGGGTGAGAGAGAGAGAAATGAACGGAAAGGCAGGGAGGTTAACCAGGCGATGCCCAGTAGGCTACCCGACACTTGGGGAGGGGAACAAAGGGGAAAAAAAGAAAATGAAGGCAATGAAGTGAATTTTCCAAGTGTCCAGCGACCACTATGTCACGGGGACAGAGGGCGCGCACTGAAAACTTAAAGATTAAAGACAGGAATACAACCCAGAGTCCCTTAAGAATCTCAGGAGTGCTTTCACCGCTTTCCTTTGTGAGAAAGGTTGTGTCCAAGGCCCCACAATGTTGGACTCTGTTAGAGGACGCGAGTCCAAGCGGTACAGAGTAGCAATCAGGAAACCGCGCTCTCGCTCAAAACGAGGGCAGTCACAGAGGAGGTGTCCGATCGTTTGCTCGCAACCGCACTGCTCACACGCTGGAAAGTCTGCCATTGCGGTGAGATTGAAATAGGCTTTTGTGAACGCCACTCCCAGCCACAGGTGGCACATCAGCGTAGTATCACCGCAGGGGAGGCCGAATGGTATATGAAGTTGAAGCAAGAGGTCGAAGTGGTGCAAGCGGGGTGACCAACTTCCAGGGGCAGACCAAGACTGTACAGTCACGTTTCGGGCGAGCAGTTGAAGATGCCTTGCTGCGTCAGCTCTTGTTAGTGGTATGCGGACAGTGTTAGTTGTATCGTGAGCCGATCGAGCAACATCGTCAGCTAAGGGGTTACCAACAATGCCGCTATGGCCTGGTACCCACTGGAAGATGATTTTGCGATCCTGTTCAATTGCCTGGTGGTGCAGATATTGTATCTCCGCTACAAGTTGCTCATGGTCGCTATGTCTCAAGGCAGATTGAAGACATTGTAGGGCAGCTTTTGAATCAGAAAACAGCCCATTTTTGAGGTGAAATCAAAAATGCAGTCATGAGTAGAAAGTAATACGCTGTTCAGAGAGATTCAGAACGGGTTCAGATGGAGCAGGCGCTCAGATGATAACCTGTTCATGCTTACCCAATGCACAGAAATTGCTAAGGCGGAAAACAGACCTCTGTATTTAGCCTTTCTGGACATAAGCAGTGCCTATGACATGAACAGGAAACTCTTGTGGAACATACTAAAAGATAAAGGTATCAATAAAGCAGAAAGTTGGGCTAGTTGGTAACGATCCATCTAAAAACGGTGCACAGAAAAACACGCAAAACACAGGGAGACGGGACAGGACAAGAGCGCACTAGCAACTGAAGCTTGATCAAAAAACACTTCTCACTCGGTAAGCATGCACCAGGAATTCAGCACGTGTCAACAAGATAAAAACCCAAATAAAAACGTAACATTGCTTTACGATAGACATACGGACTAAACCAAGAGAAAAAATAAGTAAGACAAGAATTAAGACAAGAAACCTAAACCCCTGGGGTGACCGAAGCACATAATCAGCACATGCGAAAGGCGAAACCTGCATGCAAGCGCTACCACTTCTGCTATCAGGTACCGAGGAACTTGCGTTCTTTTTCCAGCAAAAACACCGAAGTGGAACTGACACACAAGTCGTTACCTGCGGCGATTATGTTCGAGGCCTCCAATATCTCTCTATCCACTCTTTTTCTACCGTGCCCGATGATACTTGTCGCACCCAAGTTGGGCAGACAGCCACCTCCGAAATCCTTACATTTTTTGCAGTGCAGGGGAAGGCTCGAACCGTGACCTGTCTTTAGCGACGCTGCATGTTCGCGCAACCTTTCATTCAGACACTTCCCCGTCTGGCCCACATAAATCAGCTAAGGGGAATGCAATACACGACACTTGTCGCACAAGGAACAAACTTGGTCTGGTGGTTGATCCCACAGGAAGTTTTCTGCGCGCGCCCTTCGGCAAAAAGCTGCACAGCTTGGAAAGCTTATGCGGTGCGGTAAACACGAGACGACCACCAGCCTTCTCGGCTACCTTCTTAAGGTTGTGTGACACCCTGTGCACGTAAGGTATCACCTCGAAGGCCTGTTTGGAGGGATTCAGTTCTTGAGCACCCAGTTCACTCTCCGGTTTCTTTTTCTTTCGGTGGCGCTTTCAGAAATTACTCGGACACAGCACTGATTAGGTCCAACGGGAAACCCGACTCTTTCAACCTACTAACTTGTAAGTCAAAACTTTCATCAACCTTGTGTGCACACGACTTAGACAAGGCGGACCGAAGACATGAAGACGCCAAGCTCCTTTTGACTAACTTACCATCGTACAGCAACGTCACGTTTTTATTTGGGTTTTTATCTTGTTGACACGTGCTGAATTTCCTGGTGCATGCTTACCGAGTGAGAAGTGTTTTTCGACCAAGCTTCAGTTGCTAGTGCGCTCTTGTACTGTCCGTTCTCCCTGTGTTCTGCGTGTTTTTCTGTGCGCCGTTTTCAGATGGAAAGGTATCAATCATGAGGTAATTGATTTCCTACTGCAAATATACTGAGATAATAAAGTTGAAATTACGTAGGGAAGAGTAAAAAGTGCAATAACTGTCGAGGTACGCAAAGGATTAAGGCGAGGTTGTCCTCTACCACTGCTGCTGTTCATGCTTTATATGGCAAATATGGAAAGAAGGCCATAAGAAAGCAGTGTAGGTTCCGCACAGATTAGGCGGAAAGGTCGTTGAGCAACACACCCTGGGTTTAATGTATGCTATTAGCGGATAGCCAGGAAGATTGGTAAACTCTGGTTAATTGTCGTGGAGACAAAGGACACGCTCTAGGTTTCAGTTTCAGAGCAACTAAGTCAGGTGAAACGATTTTCTACAATACAACAAATTACCCAGAGTGGTAAAATACAAATATCTCGGGGTATGGCCAAACGAAGGGCAGACATACATGGAAAAGCAAGAACAGTCTCTTAGGGCAAAAGGACGCCGGGATAATGAAACATAGGGCATTATGGGGGTACAACAAATATGAAGTACTGAGAGGTAATCTGTAAAGGAAGAATGGTGCCAGGGCTTACTTTCAGGAATGCGGTCCTGTGCTTAAGGACAGAAGTCCAGTCGAGATTAGAAGTAAATCAGAGAGCTGTTGGAAGATTAGCGCTAGGTGCCCACGGCAAAACCACAGACCAGGCAGTACAAGAGGATATGGGCTGGGCATCGTTCGAAGCACGGGAAGCTCAGAGTAAAATACTGTATTTACACGCATAATAGGCGCACTTTTCTTCCAGAAAGTCCGGCTCAAAGTTTGTGGTGCGCCTATTACACGGGGTAAAATTTCCAGAAATTTTTTGACTCGCAAAATTGAACATACCCCATAAACGCACCCGTGTACGGGCTGCATCCTGTTTTCCCGGAGGAAATAATTAAAAAAAAAATATCCTGCAAGGGCCGCACCCAAACTTTCCACGACCCATGCGGGAATAGCCTTCGAAATGCACGCGCCATGGCCTCCGCGATCAGCTCCAGCTACGAGCAACGTGCGCTTGGTCGCGGAGGCCACACACACGCACAGGAGCTTCCAGGTGCCGCCCACGGATGGCGCCCGAGGTCAAGCTCATCATCATCATCATCAACATTTTCGTCCGCCGCAAGCTTTCGCTATCCATATCGACATCAGCATCACCAGCTCCAGTTTTTTGATGGCTGTCAACGGGCCGGTTTATGTTGTACCGTGTTAGTTCATCGTAGTTGTGACTTTCTTGCGCTGCCGCTGAGCGTTGCTATTTTAACACGACGGACAAGCGCCTCAATAGCTACACGGCTGGGAGTTAGATCTCGAACACGGTAAGCGTGCTGCAGGCCGAAAATTCAATGTGGACGAGAAGTGCGGCAGTTGCGACTGCGGCGTGCCTAAATTTTCGTATGCGACTCCTATCGCCACGGTTTTCGGGGTCCTAAGTCGGGAAGGTTTCCGGCTGACGAAGCTTTCCAAACAGACGTTTAAAGTGAGCATCCCTGAAAACTGTGTGCGGCTATTCCACGCGATGTCGTTGTACGTGCTGTGAGTCCGCAAAAGCTCTGTTAAAATAAAGATTGTGGGGGTGGGGAGGCGTCGGCTTGCAATCTTGTAAATATAGTATTGATCACAGTGCCAAGTTCAGGGTGCGCCTATTATGCGAATAAATACGGCAGTATATGAAGAACGCCTGAGGATATTGGACAATAACAGGTGGACACCTAAGGTGTTTAAGTATTATATGGAATGAGTGTTACAATGGTGGAAAAGAACTAGGAAACTAACCAGTAAGCATGCCGGACACAAGGACGAAGAAGTAGAGCTTTAAACAACTGGATTATCTCAATGGAAAAGATGCAGAGCATAGAACTATACCTAAATCAGGAAGGAATTGTTCTATGATAACTCAAGAGGCAGTGCCCCTCTCTTTCAATGTAGATCAGCGTGCCCTAGAGTGCACAGCTACAAAAAGAAATTTAACCCAGAAAATGACACATGTTGTGTGTGGTAAATCTGCAGAAACAATTGAACATCGTATTCTGAAATGTGACAGTATCCATCTGGATGTTGATGCAGGCCAGTCACTCTCCACCAGAGGCCCCAGAGATAACAGTGGTCATGTTAATGAAACTACAGTGGAAGTCCCAAAGCGACTGAGGCTATGAGGTAGTGGAGGGCTAGAAAATTTCGAACACCTGGTGGTTCTGTAACGTGCACTGACATCGCACAGTACATGGGCCTCTGTAGCATTTCACCTCCATCGAAATTCGACCACCACGGCCGGGATCGAACGCACCTCTGTAATGTTTGAAGTGTAGGATTAAAAATGCGTTTAAAGAAAATGGCGATATACACACAGATTTATAACACCACTAAAGAAATATAAAAAAAGTTTAACATCACAACACATTCAAGTAGACAAAGAAAAGACCCTTCAGAATCAAAGATGTACAGCCAATGCGTCCTAGAAGCTGCCCATGCATGTACAGAGCCGATACTGAGTCATAATTGCCAGCAAGTAATAGAACCACTTCTACAATTTGGGCAGCTTACCTATGTATTAGTATGCCCAGATCCTACGACAGTAAGTGCCCGAGGTGGTCAGGATAACAAGACTGTTGACTACACTTGTTGTAGAGGTGAGGCTAAATTTCTAAGCTCAATACATGAGACTCTACTGTGCTTCTGGCACCCTGTGAGCCGCACCGAAGGTTTAACGACTGGTGCACCACTGAACTGCCCTTTCAGGTGCTGGAAAGGTCTGGAATATTTCCTTCCTTTTTTCAGCTGACAGTATGCTGCCACAAGCTTACCAAAGTTCTCTGCCAGTGCAGGCGGGAACAGCACATAGCTTTCACAAACAATCGCCAACTTGGCAGTCACCTCGCCAACTACTTCAATGATCCCCTCCAGCGGCTCCTGAATCTGCAAGTAACAAAATGCAGACATTCCAAGGTTGTTTCCACGCCACAGAATGCAAAAAACAGAAAAAACAACGAAAACACTTCCAATGTGGGGCACAAACCTGTTGTTATGGACAGAAAACGTAGTGCCAGTAAGCATGGATTCACCCTGACACAACCAGTGTGCGTACAACAATGGAACAGCCGTTCAGTGTGGATGAAAGCATTGTCAACTGGGCTGGCACACAGGAAATAAACACCGAGTGGCGTCGACATTCATGTGGCCCCCAAGCATTTCACCCAAGGCCAACCAACCTTCTGCCTGCCTTCTCTCCAGTATGCCAGTCAGTGCATTGACAACGGCAGTTACGCTAGTCCAAGACAGATCAGGCGCATGCGAAACATTATCCTGGGAACATACTTGCAAGAAAGTTTGCTAGATAAAGAGCCACTCACTGTATGAATTTTGTGGCCCAGCAATACAGTGAGAGCACACAAGTTTCCTGCTCTAATGGAACGCACCACTGCAAGCTATTGCAACAAACACACTTCTTAGCGGGCACCGAGCCCATTTTTCGATTTGCCTGGACTATATACACATACGAGACGCTACTTTTCAAGCATCACTGAAAACGCGACTAACACACACATTTCAAGACTTAAGCTGCTCAGCTGTTCATGGAAAGTGCAGTGATGCAATTTTAATTGTATTTTATTTTGGTGCCTTCTACACTTCTTTGCTGCCGTACTCGCTAGAATCAGCACTGAATAAAATGAATTTAAAATAATTTTCTAACAGCTGCCTTACATTCATTGCACAACTAACACAACACAGCATCGGGTGATCCGATTTTTCTCCCTTTCCGCCCGCGCACATGACTGTGTTGGGTTTGGTTTAACGGCACACAGCCAGCCAATGCACAGGGTGTGGAAAGATTTTCTGCAGAATTTGATACAGAAGCGATAGCTGGTGTACAGGGCCTAAAATGTCCCCCATTACTGGCGTCACTCATGACGAAGGAAGGACATTTTAAAAGTGGCCACCGATGAAAGCTTTGAAAACGATCAGGCAACCTCTGTGACCATCCTTGGCTGGGCAACGACCTCCCAGCCAGTAAAATAAAGACCTTTTTCTCGGGAGTGAGAAATTGGCTGAGGTGTGTCGTAAGATCAAGCAGAGCAGTCGGTAACGACTCACAATTTCTGAAGAAAACTTGTTTCTCTTACAAAACAAAAAACATAAGTTGAATTATCACTTAAGAGAAGGTACACATTCACTGTAAAATTTAGTAAAATACTTTTTTTTTTGTTTTGAACAATTGAATAAAATATGGCTTAGTTCAGTAGTAAGAGAATATCTCTACTTAGGGCAGGTAGTGACTGCAGATCCAGATCACAAGAGGGAAGTAACTAGAAGAATAAGAATGGGGTGGAGCGCATATGGCAGGTTCTCTCAGATCATTAATGGCAGTTTGCCAATAACCCTCAAGAGAAAAGTATACAACAGCTGTGTCCTACCGGTACTCACCTATGGGGCAGAAACGTGGAGGCTTAACAAAGAGGGTTCAGCTTAAGTTAAGAACAATGCAGCGAGCTATGGAAAGGAAAATGATAGGTGTAACGTTAAGAGATCGGAAGAGGGCGGAGTGGGTGAGGGAACAAACGCGGGTTAATGACATCTTAGTTGAAATCAAGAGGAAGAAATGGGCTTGGGCAGGGCATGTAATGCGAAGGCAAGATAACCGCTGGTCCTTAAGGGTAACGGAGTGGATTCCAAGAGAAGGCAAGTGTAGCAGGGGGCGGCAGAAAGTTAGGTGGGCGGATGAGATTAAGCGCGGGTGCTTAGGTGGCGCACTGCTCACCATCATCATCCCCCTGTCCCTGCAGATGCTCTCAGGTACCCGTGGTGTCGCAACTCACCAACATCTGCATGAAGCAGATGCGCTGCTGCGGGGGGGTCTACCTCATACTACATAGGCCAGATGAGCCAGTGCCTGAACGAAAGGAAGCATCGAACAACACTCACAGCTCTGGTGGGCGGCCCATTGCCCCCCCCCCCCCCCCCCCCCAAGTGCAGAATAAAGAAAGATGGTGCCAGAGAAGAGTGCACCCGCATGCTCAAGTGGTTCGACAAGCAGGTCAGTAGGGAAATGTCTCAGGCTCAGATGGCGCCACGGGTACCATTGCTGCGATGCCTTTCGGTTTCGGTCCGCCGTCACCGCAGACGACGGGGATTTCCAAATAATTCTGACCCGAGTCAGGCAAGTACCCCACCTAAATGCAGTATAAAACAAAACTGACCACCAAATGCAACCTCTGTGCCAAATTTGAGCCAGAACAAACGTGCGGTTAGGCCGAGAGAATTTTTTTCGATTTATTTATTTATTTATACAAATACCTCACAGGTTCCACACTTGGAACATTGTGTGAGGGGAGGGGTTACAATATTTAGCAGACAAAAGATGGTACAAAGCGGAAAGAACAAAAGTAATCAATACTAGATACCTTGGACTGCAAACAATTATTACACCGTACTTGAAGAAAACCGTAATATATTGACACAGAGGAAAAAAACAGCAAACAAATAGCGGCACTGCATAGATTTGACTACACATACGAACACAATTTATGTACAATATCTTGGATGCATAAAGGTGTCCAATTCGTTTTTGAACATTAATGGGTCACGTATGGTAGCAATGCAATCGGGAAGGCCATTCCAACACTTGATAGCACGTGGCAAAGCAGAAGAATTAAACGCGAGTGTTCGGCCGAATAGACGTTGGAAGCTAAGATTATTATGTAGGCGACGTGAAGTGCGCATTGGGCGTGTCAGTGGCAGTGTAGACGCGTGATGACTGTATATCAGTTTCTGTAGTAAGCAAAGAAGTGCGATATCCCTACGTGTCTGTAAACTTGAAGCTTGATAAAGATAACTTGATGCTTGTTACGCTGGAATGACGGCTGTAGTCGTGAGAAATAAAACGCGCTGCACGGTTCTGAATTGCTTCGAGGGAATGAATTAAATAAGCCTGATGTGGTGACCAGATAGCTGATGCATATTCTAGTTGGGGACGGGCAAATGTTAAGTATGCTAGCTTGCGGGTAGAAACAGGTGCGCTCTGAAGATTTCTTTTCAGGTAGCCAAGCGTGCGCGATGCTTTGGCAGTTATGTATTGAATATGCTCCGCCCAAGAAAGATTAGAAGTCAGATGAACGCCAAGGTATTTATAGGAAGACGTGCGGGATAGCGTGACACTGTTAAGGGAATAAGTGATAGCGAGTTTGAAAGCTTCCGGCTAACTGTCATGATTTTACCTTTGTCAGTATTAAGTGTCATTTGCCATGATGTGCACCAGTTAGTCACGCATTCAAGGTCCTGCTGAAGAATTGCATGGTCAGTGGTTGAGCAGATTTGGCGATAAATTATGCAGTCATCGGCGAACAGTCGGACTGATGATGTAAGATGCGATGGCAGGTCATTTATGAAAATTGAAAATAATAAGGGACCGAGAACAGTTCCCTGAGGGACGCCAGAAGTGACGTCACTAAGGGGTGATGAAAAGTTTTGTTACCGTGAACTGCTTTCGAAAAGATATGAAGTTCCGGATCCAGGAGACAGTTAGCGAGTCTAAATTAAGCGACGATATTTTAGCTATAAGGCGACAATGGGCAACACGGTCAAACGCTCTGGAAAAGTCAATGAATATGCAGTCAGTCTGGTAGTTTTCATCCATGTTCTTGAATAAATCACTAGTACGTTCAATTAGTTGTGTATCACAGGAAAACCCTTTTCTGAATCTGTGCTGGCGTGGGAAAAAGAAATCGTTGTTCTCGAGATGGCTCACGATGTTAGATGCGACGATGTGTTCAAGTAACTTACATGAAATACTCGTTAGTGATATGGGGCGGTAGTTACTTTGTTTTTGTCGCCAGATTTGTAAACAGGGATTATTGTGCCAATCTTCCAGTCATAAGGAATTTCGCCAGTTGCTAAAGATTGCCTGAAAATATGACACAGAATGATACTAGAGGGATGTATGGTGAGTTTGAGAATTCTTGTATTCATTCCGTCTACCCCTGAGGAAGTTGATACCTTAAGACTGTTAATTAGAGATGCTACGCCTTCTGCTGTTATATCTATTGTAGTCATGAATGGGTAATTGAGTTCTTGGGGTTGAGGTAGGTTGGAATAATCTTCGGTAGTGAATACTGATGTGAAGTAGTCATTAAACGTGGCTCTTGGGGTATTGGAGATTTGTTTTTATCAAGCAATGAAATGGTGTCCGACTTGCGTGACGGGGAAATTGTTTTCCAAAATTTTGCGGGGTTATTTTTTATGAGCGATTGAAGGTCCTGTAATAAAAATTGATGTTTGGCCTTCCGGATGGCATGGCAGTATGATACTTCACACAGTCTGTGCTCAGCATGCGCAGAATCAGTGCGCAATCGTTTCGCGGCTCTGAAAAGACGTTTTTTCTTGTTTTTCAATGCTCGTAAGGAATTATTGTACCAAGGTTTAGATATGTTTACCTGTAATGCTATTCTCGGAATGTGTTTGCGCACCAGTTTCGCTATTTTTTCTTTGAACAAAGTCCAGTTTTCGTTAACAGTCCGGGATGAAAAATCACGCACAAAAAATTCGGAGAAATGCTCGAGACAACGATTAATAGCGTCAAAGTCAGCCTTCCTGTAATTTAGTATCTGTTTTGGTTGGGTGCGGCGTGAGTAATAAGGGGCATTAATCGATAACTCAAGAAGCTGATGATCACTGAACCCGTCATTATAAGATATATCACTAACCCTCTCTGGAGCAGATGACAGAATAAGGTCTAAAATATTAGCATCGAGTGTTGGAGCATTGACTAGATGAACAAAAGAAAAGTCGAGTGTTAGCTGCATGAACTCATTGGAGGCAGATGAATGTGAAGATAGGCTCAGCCAATCAATGTCTGGGTAATTAAAATCCCCGAACAAGAAAATGTCCGATTTAGGAAATCTGGTTCGAATAGCCGTGATATTGTCATGTAGGTCAGCAACAAACGTGGCAGGGGAGTCCGGGGGCCTGTAGCAGATGCCTAAGACAGTGTTACCGAGGCGGGATGCTATTGCTACCCTTCTCTGATTTACGCAACACGCGATATAAGCAGCACTGATCCGAACGTACGCCAGGCATGCCCGAGAGTTCCCGCCTCCTCCAGAAACGAGAAAAGTACACAGCGCAGCGACAACAACCGAGCAGCTTAGAAAACGAAGCCCAGTGACGGTTGGACACTGCTATCCCCAAGCACTGAGAGAAAAAAAACTGACACTCCCCGAGCGGAGATCGAACTTACGGGCTTCTTCATGATTACGTGGACAACCTGCTTATCCGGGGACTCCATCTTGAACGACATGCCCTGCGGCTCGCACTGCAGGAGAAGAATACGACAGGGCCATAAAGAGCGCGGAAAAATAGAAGCCAGGTAGAAACATGCTCCAACGTGCATGTCAAGGCGCGCCACTAGGGCTTCGAAAAAAAAAAGAAGTACCTGAAGGACCCTGCCCACTAGGCATACGGTCTGCCGCTGGTAGTTGGCCAGCAGCTTGGCATTAACTCGCATGATGATGGGAACTTTAAACGAAGTTCGGACCACAACCAGAGCCTCCACAACGAAATCAACAAAGTCGCGCGTAGCTCGACAACAGTGTTGCCAAATGCCACAGAAGATCCCACCCAAATGTCGGCGAAAAAAAAAAGTAATTGACGAAACAAAAGCTAAAAGCAGACTTCGCTGACCAAGCGCTCGATTGGCGTTTGAGTTGGTCGACTATTGGTTAACAGATAAATGGCTAATGCGGTCAAACTGGGAAAAAATACGAAACGTCGGACTGTTGGGCTCAGCTAGCCTGATTGTAAACAGTCGAAGCGGGTGACCGCGTGTTTCAACGCGTTTCGTGAAGATCGAACTAGATTTGCGTCATGAACAGCGTGTTGGATTCATCTGGCGTGGAAGTACGCCCCGTCGACCCATTCAAGGTAGCGGGGCCTGCTTTGATGCGTGCGCCGGTGGTGGCTTTGCTGCTGCGGAATTTTGTAGGCGCTGACATTGATTGTCGTGCTAGAAAAACTAGCCACCCTGTATACACAATGCTTTATGATCTCCAGAGTACCAGAAGCTTGGAAGAACGCTAGCATTATCTTAATTCGGAAAGGAGTTGTCAAGGACTTGAAAAAAAATTGCTGAGGCTCAGCTTGGCTAAGCCTGGGGAATGCGAAGCATATTAGGGCTTAGCTTGGTTTACCTTGGTTATGTTGTAGCTAGATTAATCCACGACAACACCAGAATGTCATTCATCATCGTTTATTTTTTGCAAACCAATGAATACACTCTTGTGATCTGTAAAGCTGTGACTCTTAGTTTGTACATCAGTTATTCGGTGTAGTCTTCCTCCATTTCTATACAGAACCAAGTCCAAACTGCTACCCCATTGGGTTGTACTCTTTGGTTGTAACTCACACAACCTAAGATCATACGTGTCCTTAACACCCTGGACAAATGTTTGGTGTCTCTTCGGATCCTTGTTGAAATCTCCTGTACAAACCAGCATCCTTTTATCATTTCGCTGTTGCAGTCCGTCAGCCAAGATATTTATTGCATCTTGATTGCTTGTTTGAGGCGCGATATATACACCGGATACAACCAAGTCCAGAGTTGCAATCTCCACACACATCGATTCCCCCCGTTCCATCGTCACTGGAGGCGTCACGATGTTAGTTTGCAAGGGCTGTCTGACGTATATTGCTACACCAGCATTCCTCGTTTGTGCAAGACGTCTTGCAGCTCCAACCAGGCTGAAGCCATTTAAGAATACGGGATAGTCATCCATACTAAGTCCACTCTCTGTAAACACCAAGACATGAGCACGCATAAGAGCAGAGTCAGATGGAATTTGGCAATTATGAGTAGCTAACGATCTCACATTCAATGTAACTATAGTGAACACGCTGTTCTCCACTAGTCGCTCACATCTGCTGAACGCCGTGTCCAGGTAGTGTTTCTCCAACCGTTCGAACTCTGTTTTGCGAAGCTTGTCTGGATTCGGCCCTTTGTGTTTAAACTGGTGGATCCCATCTTTGTTAGTCAGGTACAGCCCCTGCGTAGCTCTACTGAGTGCTAGATACACCAGCTTCTGGGGGTGGTTAGCCGAATACTCATACACAACCGCATCAAAGGTTCCCCCTTGCGATTTGTGTATGGCCATGGCACTGGCCGGCACCAAAGGAAACTGCGTGCGTTTAACTGACATGTGTTTAAGCAGCTTGCCTCTCAGCTGAAACTGCATAGACATTAGGCTTATAGGTATCCAACCGTTCATGTTGCGCCTATATCCACGCTTGAGCAAGCTTTGCTTTGGCCAAGATTCCAACTCCAGGAGGACAACGCAGCCAAACCCTACACGGTTCACCACGAACATCATACTCAATCAACTTTAGCTTGCCGACCATTCCATTTACGAGTCCATCCATTATATCTATGTTTTTCAGCAACATGTATGGCTTTTCAGGACACAGAGCCACCGTCGCAGCCAGATTTCCAGTCTCAACTGTACTGAATGTCTCCACAGCTTTAATGGCCAAATCCTCCTCTTGGCATGACCTATGGCCCATCACCGTATCTCTAGATGAATGTATGACCTTGTCTAGGCATTGGTGTGCAATCGTGTTATTGTAGACATCAACGTCGCCGTTGCTATAGAACAGCCGTACGGCGTCGTAATGGTGTGCAGCCAATTCGGCATTTACAAATCTCGACTCGAGTAGATCCACTTCAAATTGCTCCAGAACGGCACCGTCTCCAATCTTGGTCAGAAGGTTTGAGAACACTGCGTCGCTCTGGCGGACAACTTGAGTCAAGGGAAAGTAGTCCAAGTGATGCCACGGTATAACTTCGGTGCTAAACACGGCCCCACTTGCTCTAGGGCGCTTGTACACCTCCGCTGCCTTCACCGGTGGTAACTGTCTCATGTCGCCACACAGAATGACATCAAAGCCGCCAAACGGCTCCCTCATCCCGTCCGCCCTGATTTGACGAAGCCTTCTGTCAATCTGTCGCAGCAAGTCTGATGGCAGCATACTGACCTCGTCAATTATGACACACCTGACTCCCCCGAACAAGGTTCGAAAGGTGTTTAGGTCAGATGCAGAAAGACCGTTGTCCTCACGACCAGCGGACATGACAATCTTGAAGGCCGAATGGACAGTCACACCGTTGAGGGCAACTGCAGCTTTGCCGGTCGTAGCGCAGGCAATGTAAGCATTTACTCCAGAAAGTACACCGTCTCCATAAGCAATCTTCTTACTCTTGCAATACCTATTGTACACATCCATGATCAAACGAAGTGTAAATGTCTTGCCGCACCCAGCTGGACCAGTGAAGAATATGCGGAGAGGCTCGGCGTCCTCAGTCGTGACGCGATGAATCACCTCTTCGATTATCAACCGCTGACGATGGTTAGTCATCTTCATTGTAGCATAGAAATCCTGCAAGGGCATACAATCCTCTCTTTTCTTTACGCCAGGGCATTTTGCAGCAACCATGACGCTTGTGACTGTGCCTTCGGGTACAATGTCAGTATCATCATTGGGTTCCACCACCAGTCTGGCTTTAGTTGCATCCGCCGCTTCGTCTCCTTCTTCGTCTTCCGCATGTCCACTACTGGCCTGTAATCCGATACTCGCGTTGATGTCTCGAATGTGCTGCAAGAGGTCATCCTTTGTAACACCATTTGTAAACTTCTCCTTAACTTTCATTATACTCTCCTCGTTGCGGTCAAAGATGTTCTGAAATTCATTACGATCCAGAAAGTCGTTCTCCTTTCTGAACGGAAAGTAGAGCATCACGTGTTCTTGTTTGTAGTTAACGACATCGTTGATGCTGTAGTCTCGGACCCGAAGTATTGCAGTCTTCCTCCGTTTCACCAACTTGTTGACGTTGTATTCTGTCATGAACTCGGCGAATGTGACATTTTCCATTTCGGCAGGTCGCTCCTCGTATTTTTCGATTGCACTCTTTCGCCAAATGTCTGTGCTGGTCGCATCCAAGTGCTGCTCGTCCATTTCACGCTTCGTTTTCCTACTCCGCACTCGTTCTTCAGGCCACGCCGTATTCACAAAGATGACATCCGTGCTCGTTTGACTCATTTCAAACTGGAGCAACATCCAGGCAGCTTCCTGGGCAGACATTTCGATGCCGTTTAGTATATGCACTCCTAGTTTTCGCATCGTCTGTTCGTAGGTTAATTTACTTTCGTCCTCTTCCTCGAGCATTTTCTTGACAGCTCGGCTGAGAGAAGAGACACCACGGGCAGCCTTGTTGACATACTCAACCACGTAGGCAGCACAGGCATATACATTCAAGATTATCTGGAGGTCCATGTTTGAGTTTAACACTTGGGCTACCCACGGGTTGAAGACATTGACGTTGCATTGATCCAGATCCCGCTTCATCATCATGGTGCGCCTCGTAAGACCCGATCGAATCACCATTTGATAGTGCTCAAAGTCTCGAATGTTGTGTTGTTCCCACATGGCTTCAAACGACTCGTAAACCGTAGCACCCAAGACATCGTGAAGCTCATCCCGTATCTTCTTGAGCTTCTCGAACTGCTTTGCACCTTCAGGATCTTCGGTCTCATCGGGTGCACCCAGTGGTGTTAACACCTTGGTGTAATGCATCGGCCACATGGGGAAGTTAAATCGGCAAGTCTTTCTAGATCCCTTGTAACACGTGTGAGTATGTTCGTGACACTGACTCCTAGGCCTGGCCAGAGCATCGTTGTTCAGCGACAAGAGACGTTCAGCCAGTGCAACCGTCTCGGGCATTCCGCCGTTTTCCACTTCTTCGTTGGGAGCATCGGCCATCCAGAGAAGGATATGCGCGTGGGCACTGCCTCAGTGCTGAAATTCGATACGTTTAAAGTATTCGACAGCGTGGTTGGGTTTGAATGGACTTATGCGCTTGTTACACAGTATTTGCATGATCACCCTGACCATGTGCTCAAAGTATATCACGCAAACCACCGGATCCTCGTTAACCAAGACGGCTGCGTAGTAACTGTTCATGTCCTCTTCGTTCACGTCGACTTCGGAGGTGGAAGTCTTTAGTCTCTTCAAGAGTTGCAAGAGTTGCGGCCAATGCATTTCCGACGCCGAAAGAGTGAGAAACGCCGTCGGTTTACCCAATTGTTGGATCATGGCAAACAGCTCGGACTTGCGGGTGTGCCAATATTGGATCGTATTAGGTACACCTCTCAGAAATCCCATGTCGCGTTCGATTAGATTGTCCACCTTTTCGGGATTCTCCACATCCGCTCTGGTCAACTTCTGTATACTCTGAGAGTTCTTGAAGACGGCATTCAAGTTGTCTCAAACGCGATGACGTATGACCTTCATGGCCATATAGAGAACGTGCATCGGTAAGGCCCCTCGTCTGTCGCTGCGCCTAATCTCGGACGTCGCCATGGACGTAACGGTAGGCTTTGCTTCGAGTTTAATGTATCTGGCATGACCAAGGTATATCTGAGGGAACGACAATTCCTCGGCATAAGTATCGAAGAGAATACTCACTGGTCTCTGACCTTCTCCTGGAGCCATTGTCACAGTACGGTTAAGAACCTCGTCTTCGTCAAACATCACGGTATGCTGGTCCATCGTTAACGCAACTGCATCAGACATCGGATCATCTCCCCCGTCGTCACATTCCTCAAGTTCAATCTCATTGTCTTTTGCTGCATCAATCAACTTGTTGATCTTTTCGAGATCAATCGTGATTTCATAGTGTTGGTACAGAGGGGAATTTTGCAGCACTTCTACCCAAGGCAGCAACACCTCGCGGGAAACCTCGTTAGCCAGATACACTCCCCTGTCGATGCGACGTCTCTTAATGTTCACGAGTATCTGCTGTTGGTCATCCACGTCTCTCGGCAAGTGTTGCAGCATGTGATCAACATTCACCGGCACATTCACAATCGGACCCTTGATGCCATACTGCCCGTTTTTCCAGTTCATCAATCTTGTAATCTGCACGAACGGTATACGCGGCGACAGAAGTCTCTCGGCAACCGGGTTCAAACGCGGCAGTCCCTCCGGCATCGGCGGGTACTTGTAGCCATTAGAAACACTATGCAGTGGAATCTTTTGCTCCCTAAGTCTACCCTTACACGTATTACACACTACAGCAGTGGTCAAAGTTTGTTCGTCCCACTCAGGATAAGCCAGAATTAGAGTAGAGAACATCACATCAGTCACCGATGTAAGCTTGTCTTTGTGCCACAACCGATCACAGACCGAACACGCATAACCGAACGGATTGTTAACGAAGCGTCTGGTAAACTCACGCGTTGCAGACTCAAATTCACCCACTCTTCTCGCATGTTCCTCGAGACGTTCTTCAGCAACCGCTTCATCCACTTCTAGGCCACTGTCTGCAGCACGACGTTTGCTCGCCCTTTCTTGTTCATATTTCTGTCTCTTTTCCAGCCGCTGCTCTCGTTCTTCGGAGGATTCCATGGCGCGCCTTTGTCGTCTATAGGCATTCCGACGCTCCAAACGAGTCGACATACTACTACACTCACTACCGTCCACACTGATTGAAGCACAGTTTAACTGTTGCACAGTTTAACCGCACAGTTTAACCGGCGCTTGCATGCGCCGGTTGGTCTGCAAACGAGTCGCAAAAAATAACTGATGCCAGTGCCTGCTCAATGTTTATCAAGATATCGGTCGCGTTGTGCGTTTGATAATGCACGGAATTATAATTTCCGATTTCTAATAACGCGTGCAAAAAGCACATAAATGCCACGATACACTTCGTTGTCATACGTGATCTCTTAGGTGATCTCACGGTGCCACGTGGTGTGACGTCATGGTGTCACGTGGTGTGACGTCATGGTGTCACGTGGTGTGACGTCACGTGGGGGTCCCAAGGCGACGGCGTGAGTGGTAGCTCCAGCAATATGCTTCGCACAAAAAAAATTGTCTGTAGTTTGGCTCTGGTGACGCGATAGCTACAGCTGGCCGAGTGGAACTCACTCAGTCGAATTGCAAGGTCAGTCTTTCGCCGCTCCGTTTCTCTGGGCGTTCCTCCTCCATCTTCGTCCCTGGATGTGAATTCATTCTCTCCACTCCTCCCCCACTCGGTTTCGCCAGCGCGCCACCCGGCACTTGTAATGTCATGGAGGTTATGCTCAGAAAAATTGGCGGGGGCTTAGCTTTGGTTAAGCCTGGTAGGTTGCGAAACCAAAAGCGCAGCGCCTCCAACTGAAGGAACGCAGTGCGCCGCGTCTGCAGGTCACGCGTGGCTACCGGCCGCCGCTGCGCGACGACTCAAAGCGTCTTCGGTATTTTTTTTATATTTTGCTTTTGATGATGTTGCGACTGAGAGAATGAAAACTACAGCTGGTATGACGTCACAGCGGCAGTAGCGCCACAGGGGCGCAGTGCGGCAAACTCACACCGTAACTGCAGCCGGGCTCTCTGAAGGAGCGAGTTGGTAGCCCAAAATCTACAGCTGATATTTATTTATTTATTTATTATTTATTACAATACCCTCAGGGCCCACAGGGCGTTATAGAGGGGGTGGGTGGAAAAAGAAAAAAAAAAAACATAGTAAAAAGTACAGGCAAAAGGCAAATTCATGATGCTGACGCTTGTTCGATGATATGCTTGGTGATAAGTGGCTTGAAAGATGACGCATCTTCAATGCAGGCGATATGGGGTGGAAGGTGGTTCCACTCAGTGCTAGTCTTCGGTATGAAAGAATTAAAAAGTACATTTGTTTTACAAGTTGGGATGGAAATCTTATGTGGGTGGTCAACACATGATGACAGGTATGATGGCGTAGAAGAGAAAAATTCCTGTTTTAGTGTCTCGTTATGAAAGAACATGCTGTGGAAAAGACTGAGGCGTGAAATATTTCTGCGAACTGCAAGATTAGTCAGACCAAGTTTAGTTTTCATTAAAGAAACACTAGCCGTGCGAGAATAATTGGAAAAGATGAAGCGAGCTGACCGGTTCTGAACAGATTCTATAGCATCGATTAAAGTGAGTTGTGCGGGGTCCCATATTGATGATGCGTATTCTAGCTTTGGCCGTATTAGTGCCTGATATAAAAGTAACTTCAAATGGGATGGAGCCTGAGAGAAGTTTCTGCGTATGTAACCAAGAGCACGGTTTGCATTGCTAATAACATATTCTATGTGCATGCGCCAGGATAAGTTGTTAGTGATGTGAACACCCAGATATTTATGAGATGAAACGTTCTCTAATGAAACTCCGTTAATCTTGTAATCGAATGGTGTAGACGGATTAGATTTGCGTGAGATGGACATAATTTTGCACTTTGATGGATTGAGAACCATGCACCTTCTCTGACACCAAATTAGGACTTTATCAAGATCGGACTGAAGGAGGGAACTGTCGTTAGTGTTATGTATTGCACGAAAAAGAACACAGTCATCAGCAAAAAGCTTAAGGGAAGAGTTAATGTCAATCGGAAGGTCATTAATATATATCAAAAAAAGGAAAGGACCCAGAACAGAGCCTTGGGGAACACCAGATGTCACGGCACATGGGGATGATACAGAGTCGTTAGCTGATACAAACTGGGTGCGGTTAGTCAAGAAACATTCAATCCGCTTAAGAAGATTAGGGTCAATATTCAAGGAACTCATTTTAAGAAGGAGTAAGTGATGAGATACCTTATCAAAAGCCTTAGCGAAGTCAAAAAAGATGCAGTCGGTTAGTAAACCAGTATCTAAAGACGACGCTAAGATATTAGTGAAAGATAAGAGTTGAGTCACGCAAAAAAATTTTTTCGGAACCCGTGCTGACAGGAGCTTAAGAAAGAGTTACTTTCCAAAAAGAAGCGAGGTTAGAATATATAATGTGCTCTAGAAGTTTGCAAGGAATGCTTGTTAATGAAATTGGTCTGTAGTTAAGGGGAGAATTCGGATTACCTTGCTTGAAGAGTGGAACCACCCTTGCTACCTTCCAGTCAGCCGGCATTGTGACATCACAGCGGCAGTAGCGCCACAGGTACGCGGCGCGGCGTAACTGCAGCCGGGCTATCTGAAGGAGCGAGTTGGTAGCCCATAATCTACAGCTGGTATGACGTCACAGCGGCAGTAGCACCACAGGTGCGCAGCGCGGCAAACACACACCGTAACTGCAGCCGGGCTCTCTGAAGGAGCGAGTTGGTAGCCCATAATCTACAGCTGGTATGACGTCACAGCGGCAGTAGCGCCACAGGTACGCGGCACGGTGTAACTGCAGCCGGGCTATCTGAAGGAGCGACTTGGTAGCCCATAATCTACAGCTGGTATGACGTCACTGCGGCAGTAGCGCCACAGGTATGCGGCGCGGCGTAACTGCAGCCGGGCTATCTGAAGGAGTGAGTTGGTAGCCCATAATCTACAGCTGGTATGACGTCACTGCGGCAGTAGCGCCACAGGTATGCGGCGCGGCGTAACTGCAGCCGGGCTATCTGAAGGAGCGACTTGGTAGCCCATAATCTACAGCTGGTATGACGTCACTGCGGCAGTAGCGCCACAGGTATGCGGCGTGGCGTAACTGCAGCCGGGCTATCTGAAGGAGCGAGTTGGTAGCCCATAATCTACAGCTGGTATGACGTCACTGCGGCAGTAGCGTCACAGGTATGCGGCGCGGCGTAACTGCAGCCGGGCTATCTGAAGGAGCGAGTTGGTAGCCCATAATCTACAGCTGGTATGACGTCACAGCGGCAGTAGTGCCACAGGTATGCGGCGCGGCGTAACTGCAGCCGGGCTATCTGAAGGAGCGAGTTGGTAGCCCATAATCTACAGCTGGTATGACGTCACAGCGGCAGTAGCGCCACAGGTACGCGGCACGGCGTAACTGCAGCCGGGCTATCTGAAGGAGCGACTTGGTAGCCCATAATCTGCAGCTGGTATGACGTCACTGCGGCAGTAGCGCCACAGGTATGCGGCGCGGCGTAACTGCAGCCGGGCTATCTGAAGGAGCGAGTTGGTAGCCCATAATCTACAGCTGGTATGACGTCACTGCGGCAGTAGCGCCACAGGTATGCAGCGCGGCATAACTGCAGCCGGGCTATCAGAAGGAGCGAGTTGGTAGCCCATAATCTACAGCTGGTATGACGTCACTGCGGCAGTAGTGCCACAGGTATGTGGCGCGGCGTAACTCCAGCCGGGCTATCTGAAGGAGCGAGTTGGTAGCCCATAATCTACAGCTGGTATGACGTCACTGCGGCAGTAGCGCCACAGGTATGCGGCGCGGCGTAACTGCAGCCGGGCTATCTGAAGGAGCGACTTGGTAGCCCATAATCTACAGCTGGTATGACGTCACTGCGGCAGTAGCGCCACAGGTATGCGGCGCGGCGTAACTGCAGCCGGGCTATCTGAAGGAGCGAGTTTGTAGCCCATAATCTACAGCCGGTATGACGTCACTGCGGCAGTAGTGCCACAGGTATGCGGCGCGGCGTAACTGCAGCCGGGCTATCTAAAGGAGCGAGTTGGTAGCCCATAATCTACAGCCGGTATGACGTCACAGCGGCAGTGGCGCCACAGGTATGCGGCGCGGCGTAACTGCAGCCGGGCTATCTGAAAGGAGCGAGTTGGTAGCCCATAATCTACAGCCGGTATGACGTCACTGCGGCAGTAGCGCCACAGGTATGCGGCGCGGCGTAACTGCAGCCGGGCTATCTGAAGGAGCGAGTTGGTAGCCCATAATCTACAGCCGGTATGACGTCACTGCGGCAGTAGCGCCACAGGTATGCGGCGCGGCGTAACTGCAGCCGGGCTATCTGAAGGAGCGAGTTGGTAGCCCATAATCTACAGCTGGTATGACGTCACAGCGGCAGTAGCGCCACAGGTGCGCAGCGTGGCAAACACACACCGTAACTGCAGCTGTGCTCTCTGAAGGAGCAAGTTGGTAGCCCATAATCTACAGCTGGCATGACGTCACAGCGGCAGTAGCGCCACAGGTGCGCAGCGTGGCAAACACACCCCGTAACTGCAGCTGTGCTCTCTGAAGGAGCAAGTTGGTAGCCCATAATCTACAGCTGGCATGACGTCACAGCGGCAGTAGCGCCACAGGTGCGCAGCGTGGCAAACACACACCGTAACTGCAGCTGTGCTCTCTGAAGGAGCAAGTTGGTAGCCCATAATCTACAGCTGGCATGACGTCACAGCGGCAGTAGCGCCACAGGTGCACAGCGTGGCAAACACACCCCGTAACTGCAGCTGTGCTCTCTGAAGGAGCAAGTTGGTAGCCCATAATCTACAGCTGGCATGACGTCACAGCGGCAGTAGCGCCACAGGTGCGCAGCGTGGCAAACACACCCCGTAACTGCAGCTGTGCTCTCTGAAGGAGCGAGTTGGTAGCCCATAATCTACAGCTGGTATGACGTCACAGCGGCAGTAGCGCCACAGGTGCGCAGCGTGGCAAACACACCCCGTAACTGCAGCTGTGCTCTCTGAAGGAGCAAGTTGGTAGCCCATAATCTACAGCTGGCATGACGTCACAGCGGCAGTAGCGCCACAGGTGCGCAGCGTGGCAAACACACCCCGTAACTGCAGCTGTGCTCTCTGAAGGAGCAAGTTGGTAGCCCATAATCTACAGCTGGCATGACGTCACAGCGGCAGTAGCGCCACAGGTGCGCAGCGTGGCAAACACACCCCGTAACTGCAGCCGTGCTCTCTGAAGGAGCAAGTTGGTAGCCCATAATCTACAGCTGGCATGACGTCACAGCGGCAGTAGCGCCACAGGTGCGCAGCGTGGCAAACACACCCCGTAACTGCAGCTGTGCTCTCTGAAGGAGCAAGTTGGTAGCCCATAATCTACAGCTGGCATGACGTCACAGCGGCAGTAGCGCCACAGGTGCGCAGCGTGGCAAATACACCCCGTAACTGCAGCTGTGCTCTCTGAAGGAGCAAGTTGGTAGCCCATAATCTACAGCTGGCATGACGTCACAGCGGCAGTAGCGCCACAGGTGCGCAGCGTGGCAAACACACCCCGTAACTGCAGCTGTGCTCTCTGAAGGAGCAAGTTGGTAGCCCATAATCTACAGCTGGCATGACGTCACAGCGGCAGTAGCGCCACAGGTGCGCAGCGTGGCAAACACACCCCGTAACTGCAGCTGTGCTCTCTGAAGGAGCAAGTTGGTAGCCCATAATCTACAGCTGGCATGACGTCACAGCGGCAGTAGCGCCACAGGTGCGCAGCGTGGCAAATACACCCCATAACTGCAGCCGTGCTCTCTGAAGGAGCAAGTTGGTAGCCCATAATCTACAGCTGGCATGACGTCACAGCGGCAGTAGCGCCACAGGTGCGCGGCGCGGCGTAACTGCAGCCGGGCTATCTGAAGGAGCGAGTTGGTCGCCCATATTCACTCCGCTAAAGGTCAAACGTAACTGCGGCCGGTTCATGCAAAGGCTTGAAAGTGCGAGTAGTATTGCTTTCGCAATAAAACACACGACAGGACGAGCATTACAAGTATCAAGCCAACTAGCCCAACATCTCTTGCTGCTCCGCACCACTTGACCAGCCACGGCACCGCTACGCTGAAGCATAGTCAATGGCTGAAGGCTTGAAATGCTAGCGTAATGTAGGCGCACGGTGTGCACACCAGTAGCGTGCTCTGACGTCACTCTGCGCATGCGCACAACTGACGAGGCAGGCGGTGTCTGCTGCGCCGTTGGTGCAGCGGTCAGGCGCGTGGCGCCCACACCAGCTGCGGGCTTTGACGTCACTCCGCGCATGCACACAGCTGGCGGAGCGGTGGTGCCACGGCTCAGCGCGCAGCCACGCTGAACCACTGATGTCCACCAGGTGGCTGGATGCTGCATTCCCACTTTCCGAGATGAGCGCGAGTGAAGCCACCGGAAGTTGGACGGCTTGTCTCGGAAGTCGAGTGTCTGCGTTTTATTTCAACACAAAAAGTCACGTCTTTCGCCCTTTCATTCTCAGTTTTTTGCGTTGTTCTCGTTTAATGTCTGCTGTTATATGAAAGGAACAAGCAAGCTGAACACGAGAAATGTGAGCATTGGGGGCAGAACCCTGTAATTTCTGCGAAAGCAAAGAAAACAGGCATGCAGGTCTCACCGTGTCGCAGCGAAGGAGTACGTGCATTAAACACTGTGTTCTTGTCCTCCGAGTGTGAAGGAGAAGTTGTGGAATGACAGTGAGGCTATGTCATCTTCAAACCGAATTTTCGTGCAGCAAAGATAAGGAACAGCGCGAGAGGAACGACTGACAAGAAAGACAAATGCTGCAGTGCGTGTGAGAAGCGCTGTTAGAAGTCAACTGCACCAAGCACCGCGATTACAAGCCCATTCAGGCTTAACTTGCTGCAATACGAAATAGTACATGACACGCTCCATTGAAAAAGCAGTACCAAGCCTTTTGGAGGCGCTAACATGAACCAACCGAACACCGTCGACACCTCAGCAGATAGTAGCCTAGCCCTCGTTCTGGTTCGGTCTGAACATAATTTGGTAAAATGGTCGCTGCAAAGTTAGCTGCCTGGTGAATGTTTGCACCTATACTTTCTTATATTTGTCCCCCATTGATAGCATAACTTGGAATTGAGCGTGGGAACAAGCATCACAGTAAAGAGCAGAGTTGACGACGCTAGCGCAAATGGATGACACCGGAAGTTGCAGACAAAGCTCCATACTTGCTGTGTGTAGCAACGTCCTGTCGTCTGCTAGTGTCGCCCCACTGAAATGCAATGGACCCTTTATTTATTTATTTATTATACCTCAAATGCCCCAGTTGGGGTATTACATGAGAGGTGGGCTTATTACTGGCTTTACGTTATTCTTTCGATGAATGACTTGAAGCGGTCTGGATGAATGTGGCGAACTGCTTCGGCAGGAAGGCGATTCCAGTCCTTTGCTGTCTGAACGAAAAAAGCGTTCAGATGCGCAGTGGTATGTGCTGATGGCGGGTAGACTGCTTTGCCGTGGTTAAGGCGGTGAGAGGCTCGATGTGCAGGGACGATGACACAGCTTCCAAGTGATGAGTGGTAAAACTTGTGAAAAAGGCATAGTCTGGCTATTTTACGACGCGAATCGAGGGATGGAAGATTAGATTGCAACTTCATATTAGTGACACTTGAATGATAGGAGTAGTTCGAATGAATGAATCTTGCTGCACAATTTTGAATGGATTCGAGGGCGAGAGAGAGATTTGACTGATGAGGGTCCCAAACTGCACATGCGTGCTCCAATTTGGGACGGACGAGTGTTATGTAGGTAAGCATTATTTTTGAAACGTCCTTCCCGAAGACTTCGCTGGTCTCCTCGCTCAGTTGATGGCACAGCAGGTGGGCACTGCCGTGGAAAAAGACGAGAACGGCGGAAAGACGAAACGCTAAGTGGGAAAACAAAACTAGAACTGAAAAACCGTGCTGAGGTCTGATTTCGTGCACTGCCAAAGGCTGACTTCCGCGACAAGGCCGCTCACTTCCAGCCCCCTGGTGGAGATTGGTGCACTGACCTCACGTAGCGTAGCTCTCGCTACAAAATTACAGACCGATCAGCTTCCTGTCCGCTGCCTGCAAGGGATCACAAATAGAATTAGGACAAACTTCAACCGACCAAATGATTAGGCAGACTTTTGTAAAGGATACTGGACAGTAGACCATATTCACGCAATCAAACAGTTGACAGAGTAATGCCCCGAAAAATACTAACCCCTATAGCGTTTACTGGTTACAAGAAAGCATTTGGCTCAGTGGAAACCTCCGCAGTCATGCAGACATTTCAGAATGAGGGTGTAGAAGAGTCTTATGTGAAAATATTGGAAGAAGTCTATAACAACTGCACAGCTACCATAGTCGTTTCATTTTTATTTCCTCAAAGGCCCCTTTTCAGGGGCATTACTCAAGGGGTGGGTACAGTGTTTTGCACGTAATACTTAATAGTCATGTGCTAATAATAGTGTATAACTTGGCTTTGCGCGTGAAGTTTGTGAGACAGGATGTTTGTCGTCGGGAGGGTGAATCCAGTCGACGGTGGTACGAGAAAAGAATGAAGATGCAACAATGATAGCAGATGATGGCGAGATGTGCGTGCCGGTTGGACCATGTAGGGTGGAGCTCGTAGGGGGCTGTAGAAAATGTTGTGGAAGAACAGGTGGCAGTGGGGCGGCGGAGCTCAAGTGGCTGGGCCAGTTGGTTCATAATGCGCAGAGACAGAGGGTGTTGTGTGCCTCCTTGTCCTCCTGCGTCTGCTTCCTTTGTGGCTCTAAGCCCGAAAGTGATTTCACCTATGGTGCTGTGATAGTGCAACAAGTGAATAAACCTAGCGGCACAGTTCTGCAGAAGTTCTAGTATCAAATAAGCTCGATGTGGGTGCCCAATGGGGGTTGCATATCCTGATTTTAATTTCATAAGTGATTCATGAACTAATAACTTGACATGCTTGGGAACTGAGGCAATGTGGTGAAGGGTTACATGCGCGGCGATGAAAAGATGGCACATTGCATTTGAGACAATCAAGCTCCATTAGCCGAATTTCGCTTGAACCTTGAATCGCATTAAGGTAATTTTGAATGGATTATTGATCAGACGTGCTTTCAACAGTTTGATAAATGACAGAATCATCAGCAAACACATGAATTTTACTGGAGACAAGTGAGGGCCAACAGAAGGACGGAACCTTGAGGGATGCCAGATGTTACATGGAGGGAGTTGGAAGGGTGGTGATCATTCATGAAGACAAGACTGGGTATGGTTGGTTAAGAATTCTATGATCCATTTAACAACATCAGAACTCATGTTCAGGTGAGATAACGGGAAGCAAGCATTTGTGGGAAACTTTTCAAAAGCTTTTTTAAAATCAAGGAATAGATTGGCATGCAAGTTGTGGATGAAAGGACTAGTTAAGCATCGGTGGAAAGGCCTTTCCGGAGCCTGTGCGGCACAGGATGGAAAAAATTGTTCGAATCTAGAAAGGCAGTGGAGAATATGACACATTCCATGGTCTTGCAAGGCACAGTTGTTAAATAAATGGGGTGTTAATTTGAGGGAGGATTGGCGTTACCGGATTTAAGGACTGGAACGACCTTCCTATCTTTCCAATCAGGAGGAAGTTGGCCTGTGGAGAGTGACTGTTGGAATAACACACACAAGCATTTGGGCACTGATGGCTTCAGTATTCTTAAGGAATTTAGCGGCTGCAGATAAAAGTCGCATTTTATTGATTAGCTACACAATTCCAGGGGCATTAAATTCAGCAGGTGGCATTCTGCAGTAGTGTTTAGCACGGGGAGTGGCACATCGGTTTGTCTGGTGAACACGAATTGACATTTCAGCACAGTCCGCATCGCGTCTCCGGCTTCACTCGTAATGGTAACATCACCTATGTGTTTTGTGCTAATGATGTTCCAGAATTTCCGTTGATTGGTACTAAGTACATTGTGCAAGACCTTGTGAAAAAAGAGCGCTTGGCATTCCGAACTGTTGAATTATGCACCTTTTCAGCCGTGTAAGACCTGTCCCAGGTAGGCTTGTTAGTGTGTGCTTTAGCTGTACAAAACAGATGCTTCTTTCGATTTTCCAAATGTTTTAGTGTTTTTGTGTACCATTTTTTTGTGAATTCTCCCAGAAGGTGAAATTGATTAGTTGGGTAATTTTAGAATGCAGTTTTGATGAATTGGTTGGTTGATAAACCAACCAACTAACTGGCTATGGAAATCAGTTTGGAAAGAAGGCGTTTAGTTCATGGTTAATCTGCGCATAGTCGCCCGTATCGTAAAAACAGATTGTCTTATTGGAAATTTTTCTTCGAAGTGGAGTTAAGGCTATATCAACGTGAACTACTTCGCGATCGCTTATTCCAGCAAGAGACGTAACACTCTCTGGATAGCTCATGAGTAGTACTAGGTCCAGGATGCTAGTGCTCATTTGTGTTTTGGAGTTGGTGCCAAGATAACTTGTTTTTTTTTAAGTAAGTAAGTAAGTATTTATTTAGCATAAAACATGAAATACAAACACACAATTTGAGGCGAACGTTGACACAACGAAATTTTTTGCTTCTAATGTGCCTGATGCTGTAATGGTGTTAGTACTCCATTGAATATCGGCGAAGTTAAAGCCACCAAAGAGAAGTATATGTGCACTTTGACGTTTAGCAGCAAGTTCACAAAGCAAATTTCTCGGGAAAGTCTGGGTTATTGTGCAGGGGCCTGTAACAAACACCTGGAAGCATTTATTGTGGAGTGCATTGGCAAAAAAGCCACATTGTTTCAAGATCAGAGGTACTGGCAGTGTCTGAAAATGGCAATCAGTACTCCGATGCTTCATTCGTCACGTCGATGGTGATCCATGGCCTTTCCTGACTTACCTAAACTCGAGACACCCTTTAGCGTAGCACGTGCCGCTACCACCCCCGCGTAATGTGCCCAGGCACTGTGCGCTGATGACGGGAATGTGACGCCATCTGGCAGCTGTGCCCGGTGATCCTGCTCAAGCTGCCGATGCGCACTGGTAAATGTGGAATGAATGTCTTTTTTCTTTGTGGCCTTCCTTGGGACCGAAACGAACACTTGTAGACAGCTCAATTAGGTCTGTTCCGCCAAGCCGTTCTCAGATACATAGGGAGTAAGTAGCCTTAAGTGCCGTTTCCTATTTGATAGATGTGTACAGAGTCCTTCGATGCAGAACGATGGCCAGAGCCTCTGGTGGTGCTTTTTTTTTTGTTTTGCTTGCTTTGCAGTGCTTTTACATAAGGTAAACGTGTTGGTTTTGTTAATCTAATACAAAACCCAAGAACATGCCAAAACGTTTATTCATTTAACACAGTTTGCAGTGCATTTACTGTTTGACCAATCATCAGGCTTCCGCCCGGTGATGCCACATCCACTGCTGAAAACCACCACTGTGTGGCGACACCATCAGCGTCATGAATTTGTTTTTGTGAGCTAATTAAAATATTAAAAACTGGAATATACATGCTACAATCAATGCTGATAGCATCACTATGACTCATTCCTTGCAACCAACAGGCAAAACAATGCACTGAGAATGTGTTTCGCTTCCCTTTTAATGGAGAATACCTTGGTAAATTGGGATTCCCTGATGACATTTCCTTGCTAAGCCGCTCAGGACATGAGCTGCAAAGCATGATCAGTTAGGCAGACAGGCAGAGCAGAATGGTAGGTCTTAAAGTTGACATGCAGAAAACCAATGTAATGTTCAACAGCCTAGCAAGGGAACAGCCGTTCGCAATTGGTAGCGAGATGCTGGAAGTAGTAAGAGAATATGTCTACTTAGGGCAGGTAGTGACCGCTGATCCGGATCATGAGAGGGAAATAGCGAGAAGAATAAGAATGGGGTGGAGAGCATATGGCAGGTTCTCTTAGAACAATGTGGAAGCTAACGAAAAGGGTTCAGTTTAAAGGACAACGCAGCCAACTATAGAAAGAAGAATGGCAGGTGCAGCATTAAGAGATCGGAAGCGGGCGGAGTGGGTGAGGGAACAAATGCGGGTTAATGACATCCTAGTCGAAATCAAGAGGAAGAAATGGGCTTGGGCAGGGCATGTAATGCGAAGGCAAGATAACCGCTGGTCCTTCAGGGTAACGGAGTGGATTCCAAGAGAAGGCAAGCGTAGCAGGGGTCAGCAGAAAGTTAGGTGGGCGGATGAGATTAAGAAATTTGCGGGAATACGGTGGCCGCAACTGGCAAAGGACAGGGTTACTTGGAGAGACATGGGAGAGGCCTTTGCCTTGCAGTGGGCATAGTCAGGCTGCTGCTGATGATGATGATGGATATTACACAGAGAAGTGCCAACACGAAGTATTATAACCATTTATCGTGCTATTACTATGCTATCTTTTTTCAGTAAACTGATTGAAAAACTGATGCTATCTTTATTTCAGTAAACTGATTGAAAACTGATGCCGTCTTTTTTCAGTAAATTGATTGAAAAACTGATTGTCGTACATCTAACAAATTGTTTTTAACACCCAACCAGTTTGGATTTAGACGAAACTACTCCACTGAACTTGCTCTAATAGAATTCACTGAACAAATCCATTATTCTCTTGATCATGGTTTCCTTCACCAGGGGGGAAATTTGGGCAAGTCGGTATTGATCCAAAACATAAGAGTAGCGCAAAACCAGGACAACGGACACAAGGGGAGAGAACACACACCAACACCACAGGCGCTAACTTCCGACTGACGAAGAAAGCCAAACCCAACCAAGTGAACGGAACCTGAGCAAAAGTAGCGCATGCACTGACCTAAGAGAAAAAATGAATCGAAAAAAGATGCGATAAAAAATGGGAGATCACGGATGTTTTGAACCCAAAAAGGCCAGCTCTCGTTTAGACGGGGAAATGGACGGAGTACTAACACAGTTATCTTGTAAGGCAGCAATCTGTGCCGCTTTTACAATTTCGCGAGTTAGCTTAGCTCTACTCTTAGCAACGACTGTGCATTTATCCAAAAAAGGCACGCACTTGCAATCTTTGCAATGCAAAGCTAGATTGCTGCCGGTATATGTCTTCATGCTGTTATTGTGCTCCCGAACCTACCAGAGTGCCCAATATACTGCTTGCCACAGGAGAGCGGAATGTTGTACACAATGCCCTCAGTGCATTTAACAAATCTTTTCCTGTGGCGGATGGTACACTGCTGCTTTTGGGAGCGATGTGCGGAGGGCAGGGATAACACACTGAGTTTCGGTGGAGCTGAAAACACCACGTGAATGTTTGCCTTTTTTCCTCTTTTCTTGAGGTTGTGCGCGAGACAATGGACATAAGGAACGACAGCCACCTTGCTCCTCGTTTCTTCTGTGGTGTCGCGTTTTTTCCGGAGTTTCTGCACACCATCGAACCTCGAGGCGGTTACGTCAGACGTTTTAACCATTGTACAAAAGTGTTTTCACCCGCTACTATTGACTGCCAAAATGCCTACTGACTCAGAGATAAGATTTCTTGATATTCGGCTTAAATTCATGGACAACCACGTTTGCTGGTGCTGTTCACCTTGCGCCAACAAACTGCTTCTACCTTATACATCAGCTCATTCTAAACTCGTGAAACGAGGCATTATTAACCTCTGCATGGAAAACGCCTTTGAAAAGTAATGTCCCCAGCAATGCACAACTAGCTTTCATGAACGACTCGCAAGGTTCCTCGAAGTAGGGTACCCTAAGAATTTCGTGGGTTCAGTCGCCGAAAACCTCCTGAAAAAGAAACTTCGGAAAAAACGTGACACCACAGAAGAAACGAAGAGCAAGGTGGCTGTCGTTCTTTACGTCCATTGTCTCGTGCACAATCTCAAGAATATAGGAAAAAAGGCAAACGTTCACGTGGTGTTTTCACCTCCACCGAAACTCAGTGTGTTATGCAAAAGATCCCTGCCCTCCGCACACCGCTCCCAAAAGCATCAGTGTACCATTCGCCACAGGAAAATATTTGTTAAATGCACTGAGGGCATTGTGTACAACATTCCGCTCTCCTGTGGCAGGCAGTATATTGGGCAATCTGGTAGGTGCCTGAATGATAGGCTTCGGGAGCACAATAACAGCATGAAGACGTATACCGGCAGCAATCTAGCTTTGCATTGCAAAGATTGCAAGTGTGTGCCTTTTTTGGATAAATGCTCAGTCGCTAAGAGTAGAGATAAGCTAACTGGCGAAATTGTGGAAGCTGCACAGATTGCTGCCTTACAAGATAACTGTGTTAGTACTCCATCCATTTCCCCATCTAAATGAGAGCTGGCCTTCTTGGGTTCAAAACATCCGTGATCTCCTATTTTTTATCGCATCTTTTTTCGATTCATTTTTTCTCTTAGGTCAGCGCATGCGCTACTTTTGCCCAGGTTCCGTTCACTTGGTTGGTTTTGGCTTCCTTCGTCAGTCGGAAGTTAGCGCCTGTGTTGTGGGTGTGTGTTCTCTCCCCTTGTGTCCGTCGTCCTGGTTTTGCACTACTCTTATGTTATGGTTTCCTTGTTGGGGCCCTCTTTATTGATTTAACAAAAGTACTCCACACTATTGACCATAGCATTCCCTTTCAAAAATTAGAATCTCTGTGCATTTGTGGTCCTGCACTTAACCTGATCCACAGCTACCTAACTGATAGGTTGCAAGTTGTTGAATTTGGTGGTATATTTTCTGACCCAAAATTAATGGAACATGGTGTCCCAGAGGGATCATTTTAGGCCCTTTCCCATTTCTTATTTTTATTAACGATTTTCCTTAACTACTCTAGCTCAGTTGTTTATGCAGACTGCCACTTTTAACAGTGACCTCCTGAATATTCAAGACTGGTGTCAAAACAGCCATCTGAAAATTAACCGACAAAAAAACCACCTTTATGGTCTTGTGTTCCTGCAACAAAGAACTAATTCCTGCTCCTCAGTTGTACTGAGGCATGCACGTTATATGCCCGTCAGATTCCACAACATTTCTTGGTGTCTTTTTAGATAATTAAAATTTCATCATCACACCACACTCATTAGATCTAAAACAGCTGTTGGTATTCTTGTGATCATTAAAGCCTGGCATTACTTTTCTCTACCTATTTTCTGGGTGCTGTATTTTTCCTTCATGCTCTGCATATTGCATATCATCTTGGGGGAACCCACATCTTTCATGTACTCGCCACCTTCAAAATCAAGCCCTCCGTATAATTACATTACCGTGCATATATTCTTAACTTCTTCCTGGTAGGTTGGCATCAATTATATTCAGAGAATGTAATAATCATATTTTTCTTAGTAGCTTTCAGTCCTTAAAGCTGTTTAACAATAATAACACCAGATTTGCTAAACAACATGACCTGCTATTGCCGAAGGCCAAGACTAACCTTGGAAAACATACTGCATACTTTTCGGGCATCTCATTAGGGAATTTATTGCCATTGGGAATAAAAAATTGCACTCATTTCAGCACTCACTAAAGACTTACTTATTTTCTACTATGTTTTGCTCCACCATCATCATCATCAGCCTGACTAGGCCCACTGCAGGGCAAAGGCCTCTGCCATGTCTTTCCAATCAACCCTGTCGTTTGCCGGTTGCAACCACTGTATCCCCACAAATTTCTTAATCTTACCCGCCCAACTAACTTTCTGCTGCCCCTGCTACGTTTGTCTCCTCTTGCAATCCACTCCGTTACCCTTAAGGACCAGCGGTTATCTTGCCTTCGCATTACATGCCCTGCCCAAGCCCATTTATTCCTCTTGATTTCAACTAAGATGTCATTAACCCGCATTTGTTCCCTCACCCACTCCGCCCTCTTCGAATCTCTTAATGTTACACCCATCATTTTTCTTCCCATAGCTCGCTGCGTTGTCCTTGACTTAAGCTGAACCCTTTTCGTTAGCCTCCACGTTTCTGCCCCATAGGTGAGAACTGGTGAGATACAGCTGTTGTATACTTTTCTCTTGAGGGATATTGGTAAACTTGTCTTGTGTCTTGTTCTTTCTTCATCTGTGGTTACATTCTTTGGCGGTGGTTTTTTTCCTATATTCAAGGATGTTGAAGGATGCCGCTGCACAAATATCCTCCAGCAAGAGTTTTTTAATGCTTGAAGGAATTGGTGAGCGCTAAAAAACACGGAAAAGGGACGAACACACAGGACGAAGCGCTTTCTAACAACAGTTTAATCTCAAAAGGAACATGATTATATACACACATCTGACATCATTCATGCACAGAAGAGGGAGGGACGCACGCGTTGACAAGAATGAAGGAAAAGAAAGGAAAACAGGTAAAAACTACGCGCGCTTACAACAGCCGAAGATTGCTATTCTTGAGATAGGTTAATTCAGTTCCCCCTAACACCACCGAAGGGGAGCTGACGCATTGCTTATCTGGAGCAACGTGCATTGCGAAAGCTTCGATAATTTCCTGTTCCCGTCTGTTTCTAGCCCTACCTATAACTTTGGTGTTTTTTAGCAGTGGTATGCATTTACAATGTGCACATTGAGGTGCCAGATTCCCGGATTTTGCAATTTGTTCACATGATCTTTCGTGCTCCCGGAGCCTCTTGTTAAGGCATCTGCCCGTTTGCCCAACGTAAGTTCGTTGGCAAGAGGCTCCAAGAGGCTCCGGGAGCACGAAAGATTTTTAGCAGCACCACTGCTAAAAAACACCAAGGTAATAGGTAGGGCTAGAAACAGACGGGAACGGGAAATTATCGAAGCTTTCGCAATGCACGTTGCTCCAGATAAGCAATGCGTCAGTTCCCCTTCGGTGGTGTTAGGGGGAACTGAATTAACCTATCTCAAGAATAGCAATCTTCGGCTCTTGTAAGCGCGCATAGTTTTTACCTGTTTTCCTTTCTTTTCCTTCATTCTTGTCAACGCGTGCGTCCCTCCCTCTTCTGTGCATGGTATGATGTCAGATGTGTGTATATAGTCATGTTCCTTTTGAGATTAAACTGTTGTTAGAAAGCGCTTCGTCCTGTGTGTTCGTCCCTTTTCCCTGCTTTGATAGCGCTCACCAATTCCTTCAAGTATGTATTTCCAACTAGCCCCAGTGGTAGCTCTGTTTTGATGCGTTCTGTGGAAGCTGAGTTATCAGTGGCTAAAATTTGAATTCCCACATTTTCGCACCTTTCTCTCTGCCCTTGTTCACTCTGAACGGGATTTCCTCTGCTGCTTCCGGCCATGGCAGCTGTGTGGTGTCAGCTGGCACGACAGACCTCCTCCGCTGCTGACATAATGAGCACTGCACGATGCATTGCACGCGGATTCGGGCGAAAGCCTGGCACCGATGGTCACCCCTAGGCGTAGAAGTGCAAATTTTAAAAATTATATTGTAAATTATCGGCTCGCTACTGAGGTCTTTTAAGCGGCAGGAATGCTCGGTGGCCTATACTCTGTATAATGCAAGCACATTATAGCCAACCTCAAACACCCTTTTTAGGGACCGTTTAAGCGCATGAAATCTACATGTTTGTCCCAGAGAAGTAACCAGACATGAAGCTGGTTTTGAAAGCTGGCATAACTTCAATTTGATGAGAAGCATAGGTAATGGTTATTTTGTTGTTCAGGCAATTCATGGCACTGTCCATGGGGCCGGACAAAAGGAGAGGCCCCACTGGGCGCAAAGGTTGTGAGCACAAAATACATGCACGCAGCAAGCGCATACATAGCTATAGCAAACAACACCGTGGGAAAATACACACAAAACATGTTTATGGAGTTCAAAACAAAGTACAACAACACATGTTATTGCTGACATTTTCTATACATTGGTGCATTCTATGCAGCTTAACAATCAAAGCACAGCAACATTGCAACTAGAGATCTGGGTCAGTCATATGTATTCAACTCTGTATTTTAGATAAAGACATTGAATTCTGCATTTGAAAGTTGGCACATGTTCTTGGGATCTCGAGGATGTGTGGATAACTTGGAACAACTTCTTGCTGTGTGAATTGGTGCACAGCTGTTGTTAAGAATGAGTTGTGTGCCACAATAAAAGATGAACACAGAAAAGTGATCTGTGATCGTTTTCCTGTGTTGGTCTTTTATGGAAACAGATAACTTCCTTTTATAATTATCTTGCATATGTTGAACATTATGTGTTTTCATGAATGTAACCATGCCTAAGCATTCTCTATATAGTGTTCCAAGTGCTCTTTGCTGCTGGTTTATCGTTGCAGTTCCCCCCCCCCCCCCCCCCAGGCTAAGGAGCAGGCGGGAATGCGCACGGGAGGGAGTTTAGCAGGGGGAACTGCCTGACATCCCTGCTGTTCTCATTCTTATGTTACCCACCTGGTGGTACCACACTAAGTTCGACTGGCATGTAACACCTGAGAATGGGCATCCAGCAGTGTATCACTTTAGCAAAGGCTTGTGAATTGGCATCTGTTCTGTGGGAAATATCATTCTCTGTATTTATTTCAAGTTTATTGGCAGACACTCAAAGTGAGCTCATGCAATCACACATTCAACATCCTTCAGATTTGCAACTCCAGCAAAAAAGACACCTGTGTCATCAACGTACCCTGTCGAAATGCTCATTTATATGCGTAGTAAATAACAACAGGCTGAGTATGGAGCCCTGAAGAATGCCATATTTAAGGGCACCTTTGCCTGATACACAGTGCCAGTGAACTGAGACCTAAAACGCAGGTAACGGAGACTTTGTGCTGCGTTATCGCTGAGTTGTCTGACTCTGTTCACCTGTTCCTTTCTTTCGCCGGTTTTCGGGGCACATGTGCCTGTTTGTGCCGTGTTCACCCGACGTCTCCTCCAGTCGGAAGTGGTCCCCTGTGTTCTTCGTCCTCTTTGCGCTACATATCATCCTTGGCATGTTTTGTTGCAGCAGTAACAGGCCACAGTGTCATCGGCCTGTGGTTGGTTGTGCTTGTGGGTGGTTTTGGTGGTTTGGACTATCAGCTGCGGTGGGAGGCCCCCCCCTCCCGCATCGCAGTCCCCTAGTGCTGTGTCTAGCACAACTCGGAGACTGCTGAACGTATTCTCGATCAACTCTTCTCAGCCCAGCTCACTTCTTCCCCACACAGTGGCTGCCCATTCCACCACCGCATCTTGGCGGCGGCAGCAGCAGTGTCCACTTGGCACAGAAGAGAGACAAGCAGTTCGCTCTCCTCCGGTGCAGGGAACGAGGAGGCTGTTTGCCCTCCGGCACTTTGTGGAGGGTGAGGCCGTGGTGGTGGAGCGCCCCGTGGCCTCCTGCCAGCTGGCCTGGAACCGGGCCTGCCGCTACGCGGCCTGCGACCTCTGCCTGCGGCCCCTGGAGACGGCCGAGGCCAATGCGCAGCGCCTGGCCGCCCAGCCCCAGCTGCGCCTGCCCCAGCCGGGATGCTGCACCACCCGCCCAGCAGAAGAGCAGGCCTGCTGCCCTGGATGCCAGGTGAGAGGGGCGAAAATTGTGGCAAAGGCTGCCATCCTAGGCAAGTTGTTTTGAGCTCTTAGTGCCAAGATGCTCGAATCGTTGGAATAATTGGCCAAAATGTATCAGGTTGCTCTGTTCTGAATCGACTCAAGGTCTGAATCAGCTCACGGGGTGTGGCTCAAGAATAGTGCATACTCCAGCTTGAGTCACACAAACGCGTGGAAAGCAAGTTCTTGAATAGGGGAAGAAGCGAGGGCAAACGTGTGTAACCTAGGGCACGGTTAGCAAAATTTATTATGCGGTTAACGTGACATGTCCCAGTTAGGTCTTGCAAAACACGCACCCTGAGATATTTAGATGATTCATTCCAGGGGGTCGAAATTTGCGAAGCCCTCCACTCCCTCATAGCCCATTGTGGGGTGTTAAACCCCATGAACCGAACCATTTGTTGCAGTTGCAGACGATTCCTGTTCTGGAGAAGCCATTCCCAACACCTAATGGCCCAGCCAGGGGACTTGTTCCGTTTACCATATGCTCAGGCAGGCCGTGTGCCACTGAGTGCATGGAGGAAGGGAAACTCCGAGCTCCACCAGCAGAAGGTGTGCACTCTCACAGGGGGGACCCTGCGGCTGCACAAGCACGCTCAGACGTCAGCCAAGTTGGGGGTGCACGAAGGGCTTCAAAAAATGTGGCGCCCCTCCTTTCCTTCCTCCGTGGGGAAGGCCGCCAGAACCAGCCTGCCAGCAATCACGGAGGGCAGATGCTCTCCCTAGCTTTGCGTTCTCACTGCTGCGCACACGTGCGGCAGAGACAGATTGCTTGGGATCGAAAACCTCAGGTTATTGGGAGCTGTCACAGTCTGCAGAAAAAACAGCTCACATACATCGGAGATGACAACGCAGGCCTTCTTCGGTGCACCGTGTGCTGTCCTCAAAAGCATGCAATGAGCAATCACAATCTAACGCCTTTCAGTCGGCACCACATCAGGGGGAAAAACTGCCCACGCATTGCTCATAAAATGACACGCCGTGTTCTCGGATTATTGGGTATTTGTTTACTACGCAGCAAGTATGACTGGTATGACCCTGCATTATGACTGACTCTGCTGGTCGTAGCGATTTCTACGTTCGCAAACTGTTTCCTGTGGGCTGTAATCAGAAAACTATCAGGATGCGTTCCGTTCAAATAAAGTCTGTCGGCTTTTTCTGCGGGCAAGGAATGCACGCATTATCTCGACAAAAGCGCATGTCAGCTGGTTGAACGTTCATCTAGAGCAAGCAGGTGTACTGTACAAATTTAGCTGCATATCGTATCTGTAATGCTGCAGCTTTACCATAGAGGGCTGGCACTCGAGGGAGAGGCGCTACAATGCGACATAGCGTGTTGGTGCCTCACGTACCACGTGTTCTTGCCTGCGCTGCTAAATTCTTCTCTTTATCTCTTTAATAAGCCAAACGTGTGCGGTACTTCCCAGATATTTTAAGCTTTTGTGGCAGAAGGCACGACAGTCGGCGAAAACAGGATCAGCACTTGCCTCGGCTGCCGTAAATTATGGTGTGGCCACACACAGTGGTGTGCACCTTTATTGGGAAGACCTTTCACACCCTGAACCGCTGGCTCGTTTGCAGTGAAACTGTGCACAGAGAGCTTGCATGCTCTGATAACTGTTATCTCGTAGCAAGCTTAAGATGCAAACCCGTAATCATTTGCACCGAGAACCAAAAGCCGCCAGTTGCCGTTGAGGGGCAGTGCTGGCCCCATCTACAGAGGCCAGACAAGGCGAGCGTTGCTAAGTGCACGGGTCCTTTGGTGGCCGCCATTTGCGGATTTTAGCTCTACAGGCGGATTATTAATGAGGGAAAAAGGAGGGCCTGCTACTGAGCAAAGGGAAGTGCCAATGACGGCATAACACAGCGAGTTTCATGGGGGGTAATGTCCACACACACACACACTGGCTGGCACTCGCGTGGCAGTGAGCAGACGCACGTGAAATTCATGTCTTGAACACACACCGCTGCATCTCATTAACACATACTGGAGTTGGGGCTCCATGAAAACACAAGTGTCACGCATGTCAGGCCGTAGATTGTGTCAACTGTGTAGGTACTGCACAGGCGGCCACAGACGGGTATTCAGGCCTGTTTCACACAAAACTTTGAGCTCGGCCTTTGTCACACGCCACCATTCAGCACGTGTCACCCTGGCGCCTACAAGAGCCTCTTCAGAGAGAGGGCAAGAGTCCAGTTGTCTCACAGTCGCTTCCAGTGTTCTCCTCTCATCAGTGTAGTTCGAGCACTCGCAAAGAAGGTGTCCAACAGTCTCTGGAGTGTGGCACTGTACTCAGTTTGGGTTAGTTTCTAATCCGATGTCGTGAAGCTAGTGTTTTGTGTAGGCAACGCCAGGCCGTAACCAGTGGAATAAAGTCTCCTGATGTCGCATCACCCTACATGACAGATGAGCCAGCATCAAGCTTAGAGACGCGGTCCTGTTGATGGCTCGAATCGCTGCAGTACCACTGCATTGCAGCTTGCATTAAATGCGCCAGCAAGGCTCCAATGTCAGATCTGGAAAAGGCTATTTCAATGAAAGCACCATCATCATGTGCTAACCGAGCCTTGGCATCGTTTTGTGCCGGATATTAATGTGTGGTTGGTGGTGGCCATCTCTCCACAGAGTGCACATGTCGGTTTGCCTTTCTTTGCAAGAATGAAGTTATCTGTGACGTGCGTGTGTCTGATATGAAGGCGACTTAAAATACATCAATGAAACGCTCGTGATGACTGCATGTCTCCCATTCTTCTACAACTGGCTTTACTACTTGTTGTTTACTTCATTATCCTATGCTCCCTCCCATTTTTCTCGTAGTTTATATTATCTCTCTATACGGAATTTTGACCTTCTGCATTACGGGCGGCTGTGGCACAGACATCAGCTCTCTCAACACCGCAAATTCCTACATGACTTGGTACCCAGCAAAATTTAATTTTAAGCTCTTGTGTTTTGGTCGCTCATATGTTGTGGACTACGTCTCCTATTAAAGGCTCTGTTGCATTTTTAGGATGCAGTGATGTAATTATGCTGGAGGAGTCTGTACAAATGATTGTGTTTTTAATGTTGTTCTTCAGTATTTTTCCTACAGCTAGGGATACGGTGCAGCGTTTGACGGTAAAAACTGATGCACAGTGAGGCAGCCTTTGCTATTTTTTCTCGTTTGTCTTCGACAGCAGCACAGCAAGTGTTCCCTTGGAACCATCCGTATAAAATGCTTAATGCTGAGCTTTTCTCGTTCAGTGCTAAGAACTCTTGTATAGTGTGTTCATGAGGTGTTTTACGAATGTGTGTTAGTGTGAGGTCACATAGACACAGGGAAGTTGTGCCAAGGTGGCAATGGGGCAGGTCTCTGTGCAGTAACTCAGAATGTTGAATTCCTGGCAGTGCTCTTCAAAACGGGAGTATATGAGCGGTCTGATGGCTTGGGGTCTGCTGTTATACAGTGTTCTAGAGGGGCATTTTGTAACTGTGGGATAACAGATGTGTTTCGGTAATGAACGCGTTTTCAGAATGTATGAGCATGGTCCCTCTGTCAGCTAGTGACAGTTCATTTGTTTCTACATAGAGACTAGTCACAGGTGATGCCCCGGTCCAAAGACGTGAGCCTAGGTTATGTACGGGATCCAGTCGTTTAAGGCTTGATCGTCTGGCTGAACCATAGACCTAACACACGCCTGTAATCTAGACAAGAGTGCCCGACAGATATGGAGAAGACTTATCCTATCGGAGCCCCAGTGTTTTTGTGAGAGCACTTTAAGTATGTTTAGAGATCAAGAGGCGAAGGGAATGTGAGCTTTTTGTCGAATGTTGCGCCTAAAAATTTCTGCTCATTTTATTGGTTTTATTTAAGTACAGGGTGGGATTGGGCTGCAGGCCTCTCCTGAGAGAGAAAAGAACGGCAACTGTTTTTCTTGGGGAAAACCTAAATCCATTTTTGTTTGCCTGATTACCAAGTTTGTTTAATGTGAGTTGTACCTGTCTTTCACACGTTGAGGAGCTGGATGATGTGCATGCCATTTGGAGTTCATCGACATAAATTGAGTATGTAATGGAGTTTGGGATTACTTTGGCTATGGAATTCATTTTTACGTGTAGTGCTCAAAATGCATCCCTGAGGTACACAGTTCTCCTGAGTGAAGAGCGTTGAGCTGAGGCGGATGTGAAATGTGCGGTTTGCGAAGAAATCTTTCAGGCAGTTTAAGATTCTGCTGTGGATGCCCAGATCTGCCAGGGGATCCCAAACCTCTAGGTGGTTGCATAAGCTGTTTCCATGTCAAAGAAAACTGCCAGACAGGGTTGCTTATGTGTGAATGCTTCTCGGAGAGTGTTTTCAAGTCGTGATTTATGAGGCACGACTGCCACTTCAGGCCAGATAGCACGGTGTCCATCATTTGCTGAAATATGGCATGGGAAATCAACACCAGTATCCATGAGTGCAGTCATGTCACCACCATTGGCGGTTACTAAAATTTCAGCGGAGACCAGTTTTTCGCTGCTTGTCGGTGAGGTCGTCAGATGGGGCCATCACGTCAAATTGGAGGCTGTTGGCTCTGCGCAGTAGTGGCGGCCCTACGCCTGAAGGTCTTCAGTTTTCCCAGTGAGGGAATGCGCCTCTGAATTGACCAGAGGACGAGGGCCAACTGGGCGAAGCAAAGCACCCTGGGGATGGTGATTGGGATTGGCGTTACTGTGAGGCAGCACATGAGCGCTTAGGTACTCCTCACTATAGCGCACCCGGTGGGAATCCTCTTGAACCCAACGTTTATAGATACTTTTTTAGTTCCATAACTCCTCCTCTGAAAGCGGGCGCTGCTTGTACCCGGGCAGTGAGAGGGCGCTGCAGTCGAGGTTTGCGCGGTCGCCGGCGCGCGCGCTGCTACTCTCCTGCGGTTACTACTTAGCCCGTGCGCGGGATTGTCGTTGCCTTTTTTTTTCCATTTGTGTTCCTGTGCGCTCTGCGAACACGTGGTCCCCATCGTGCACTCAGAACAACAAACGCTGCTGGCCGTGAAGCAGCTTTCGAGCGCGACGATGCCCACTTGCTTCGTGCCCGGCTGTACCAGCGGGTACAAGAGCAACCCGGAGAAACGCCATCCGTACGGAAGCAAGAGGAAATATCAAACTCATTGCATCAAATCAAACCGTTGAGTCCCTGAGGGTGACATTGATGTCAGTGCTGTCCATTATAGACTTCCTACACAACAAGAGCCTCAGCTATATATACTCACAGCGAAGTTAAACCAAGACCCGCTTGAGGTAATTATACTGGCACGTTGAAAAAGCCTAGAAATGCTCATATATAATCTGTTTTTTTTTTAATTCAGAGATTTTTTGGCCTAGTGAGATCATTAGGAGGTGACGAAGACCACCCTACAGTGACCAAGTTCAGCCAATTATTTAGGCTGCTTTCTTTTACACACCTGTTGAAGTAGCTGTGAAAGGGAACTGTGAGACGGGAACTGATCGTGTCTTAATTAGTGCCTTCGAGAGCCTCGGAGAAAAGCGTCACGACACCCTCATCCAGAAAAAGGCTAGAAAGAATAGATCTGGCAGGAACTGATGACGATACTTTTCAGGGACCTCTCCGATGCCTCCAACGACCACAGATACTGTGTTCCATCACCAGAAGAAACAGCCTTGTACTATTTGGCAAGCTATGTGGCTTTCAAAATGAAAAATAAAGCGCAATATGGACTCTGTGATGCAATGTGACGCACTTGGCAGGCAGGATTCTCTGCCGCGTGAGGCTATGCTCATTATTGAGCGCGAGTATGTCAGTGGCAGACTCGCGTAACCTTCCGAAAAGATGTTTGCCTGTGTAATTGCGGTAGAGGGTGCTATAAAACAGGATTGAAAGGGCGAGTTGTTCGGCGACCTGTTTTGGAACGTGCTGGATTCTCTTGTAAAAAAAGGCACGAATGGTGTTGGTTTACCAGAGCATGCTGAGGTGTTCACAGCTCAATTAATTTGCTTTTATTTAGTGACGCGCATGCACTTCTTTGCGCGAGCAAAGTGCTTGGAAAATAGTAGCGCTGTTAGAGCTCGAAGAGAGCGAAAGCAGGCGAAGCTTGTCTGACAAATTAGTTGACAGAAAATCTGTCAGCAACAATATTTAGTGGATTTGTGAATAAAATTTTTCTATTTAAATGCCAAGGGCCTTGAATTACTCTTGCATTTCGCCTACACCGGTATCGAACTCGCGGCTTTCTGGAAAGCAGCCGCGGGCCGTAGCCACCGAGACAGCAGCGGGTTTTATTTGCACCAGTATTGCTGTAATAAAACGTAAAAGTAATTTTGCGCGAAATGCGAGACACAACAGCCAGTCGCGAAAAACTGGTTCGGCGGATAATCCGAATCTATTGAAGTAGCAAGGTTAGGTTCATCTCACGAGAAGCAGAATCGAAGCATGCATGCATTTCGTCATTGCCCGTACAAAACGGCCGCTTGTGACACGGCTGAGAATACCGCTCTTAAGTTCGCAAACGCGCCAAGCACACATATGTTATGAAATACCTCCGGGCAAGAGCCGGAAACAAAAAACAGCAGTCGCGCAGCGATGATTCGAATGCGAGTGCTCGTGCAAAACGCTGCACGCTAGCAGACGACTCTCGCTCTCCTAGCTCAACCCGCGATTGCAGCGCCGCGGTGGCGGGGACGGCGACCGGCCGCCTGCTCCCTACGGGCGCTGCGAGGAGTTATGGAACTAAAAAAGTATCTATAAACGTTGCTTGAACCCATCCTCTGGTACTTGCAGTTCCGAAGAATATGTTTGGAAAAAATAGTGCACCCTTAGGACCCAAACTGAGCAAGATAGGACGACTTAGCACAATGTCGCTCAGTCCGTGTCTTAGGGTTGCACTGTTTTTAGAGCGCAGTTCTTTGGTGCTCGCTCATTTCTGCATTTGGTCCTGTAACCAGCAGTGGACACGTGAGTCGCAGTTTAAGCTGTGAAACCAATGGAGCGGGAGCCTGGAAAGCAGAGGGAAGGCGCATAACTGCCCTCTTGGAACAGTGGACACCTCAATCGTGCTAGGTGGCAGTAAAATGGGTGAATTGGTTTTTGAGGAAAGGAAATGGCACAAGGTCTGTCTCAGATATCTTGGCGGACACCTTGGGTAGGGAAGGGAGGAAGGTGGGAGTGCAAGAAGAAAGAGGTGCCACAGTGGAGGTCTCCGGCCAGTGGGGATCTTGCTAACTTGCACTGACATCACACAGCACATGGGCGCCTTTTGTGTTCCGCCTCCATCCCGAGTACTTCGGCTCAGTAGAACCACCGAGCTAGGGTGGTGGTAGTGACAGATGTGCGCTGCATGCGTTGGCATTGAGCACGTTGTGCCAGAAATGCGGCACTGAAGCCATAGCCCGTCGGCGTTCATTGTGTTCGTTGGCGTTGACAATGTTTTGCACTCCAGTGATTTTAAGGAAGTGCGCATAACTGGCTCCCTGGGTCAGTGGATGCCTGAATCGCGCTTGTAGGCAGATGGGGTGACGAGAGAGATATGTGGGCTGCATGCATTAGCGCTGACAGTGGTGAGTGAATTCTCAAGATCAACCATTAACTGCCAGGATGGCAGGGTGGGTGGGGACTTTAATGTAGATTAAAGACCAACAGGAATTTCTCACCACTTATGTAGGAGAGCATCCGTTCCTGTTGCTCGTAACGCCTCCCACAGCTGTGACAAACCTGCGAAATACTTGCACAGACCTCGTCTTTGAGAAGCAGGCACTGGTGCAGCAAGTGGAACATATATTCATTTATTTCTCCGTCCACAAAGCTTCCTTCATGACAGTCAAGAAGGGTTAGTGGAGTGTTTCTTGAAGAAGGAATACGTGTGAAAAATAACAAGTTGTCTGTAATTGTACATGCGTGTCTTGCTCGAATTCTTTGCCTCAATCTATCGAAAAGCTGAAACAGCTGATGAGCTTCCCTCAAATTTTGCATTAGGAAGTAACGTAATCATCGGCAGTTTTTTTTCCAAACTTGAACTACCCACTAGCCCGTTCGACCACCCTGCGAAGAACATGGCCTCCCCACAGTGGCAGCAGAGCGGTCGATTGTGCGCCACACATGCGCTTTGCTGATAGCAGGGCGCAGGGGCTACTGCTGCTACCCGATGGGGCGCAGGTAACGGTGGGGAGGTCCAGCAACAGGGCGGAGCACTTGCGGTGCGCGGGAAGGTTGGTGTAGGGCATCACTATAAGTCATGACGTACAGCTTCGTTAGTGGTGCTGGTGGTGGCTGCAACGTCCCCTGTGTGATGTGCACACCACACTGTCGAGGGACTTTTGGAACGCGGCAGTGGTGCGTCGGACATCGGAGCGCCGTGCGTGCCAGCCCCGCGTTGCGCGTGTGCGCGTGCGAGTGCAAGTGGTGTGCGCGAGGCAGGCACGAGGAGCGTAAGGCTACATGTCAGGAAACCGAGATGTAAAGGAAAACACCGCACCCCAAGTCTGGTCGTTCCAGCGTGGATGTGGCAGCGGTCGGACGTTGGGTTCGAGCTGCCGGTGGCTTCCCTTGAATCATCAACGCAAGACCATTAAGCCTCGTTCAACCATGGAGACCGTGGCAGCCGTCAGACTTCGGGTATGTGCTGCCGTGGGCTTCCCTTGAATCAACGACGCAGGCCTACTGCGATCGCCACTTTGCTGCCACGGTTTCCTGGGATAAGCTGCACAAGCCTACGGTGTTTGCGGAACGCCGTCGAGAGGACCTGGTTACAGTTTTCCTGCTGCAGCTGCTCATTTCTTGGAGGCGGCTGACATGAGTTTGTCAGCGTCTCCCATATCCGTTCCTCATCTCCTGGCTCTCTACCACCGCCTCCCTGAACGCAGCGACGCATCGCAACTTGCCAACCTGCATCTGTGCTACCTGCAAGGCATTCCCGCACCACCCGAGACGCTTTGTAGCGGGTGAACTCTCTCCTTTTTATCTGTTGTGTTTTACGAGTGCCTAGTGTGTGTTTTCCTTAGTGTTTTCGTTCCTTTCATTGGCTCCTTTCCTTTAAAATATAAACACGGCTTCGTTTTGTTTTGTTTGATTCGTTTCTTTCCTTTCTTCAAACCTGCATGCGAAAGTGTTCCCCTCCAGCAGTCAGGGACGCGTCACATTCGCGACACCCTGTAGGAGCAATGCTTGCCGACGGAACACCCAAGCAGTTCTTTGCAGACAAGCTCTCAGAGCGCCGCATCCCCGGCACGGATGCTCAGTGCCTGTATTGTGCACTCCATTCCTGCAGTCATGGCTTCCCTGGAGAAGGTTCTTGGAGGGTCGCGAATGCTCCTTCGCCCCATGTGCGAGGTGCCGTACCTTCGTTGCCTCAGGCACGGCAGGGTCGGCCCAAGTGAAGAGTCGTGCCACGCTCTCATTGGACTGCTGTGACCTGGAGCAAAGGACAATTTCAGCGTTTTCCTTTCGCTCGCTCAAGCTGCATGTGGTGAGCAACTCACAGCCCAAAAGCTGCCCAGTTGGAGAAGGATGGTTCTCAAACCACATCTGCCGAGTCTTGCAGTGCAAAATTCATCAGCTTCTGCTGTTGCTTGATTGTGGCCCCACAGTCAAAACTGGCCAACCAATCTTCCGCATCCTCGAAGGAGACCGAGGTGGGAGAAGGGCCAGAGTACTCACCTGTCTGGACGTCGTGGCCCGCACCAGCTCATACACTTGTTGCTCAGGTTGCACCCCTCACAAGGATATCGTCATAGTCACAGTGTACCCAGCACGGCTGCACACCGACAAAAGCAGCAAGATGCAGGGCAGCACAGCTGTGTGCTGGGGCGATTGAGATGAAGACATCCAAAGTTCGGCACATGGTGGCAGAATGTCAGCAGTGTGGAGTGTGAACCGCATCTGGCTGCACTGACTTGGTGAAAAAACATGCTTTGGGAGAAAAAAATGTAAACATGCAGCTGCGTTGTAGGCCGCTTTAGGGATAAGCTGGAAAAGGGTGGTGATCAAAAGTGATAGTCTACGCGAGGTGTGAATTGGGTGCACTAGCAGTTCAGTTTTCCCTTCAGTTCCAGTGTTCAGATGCAGTGTTCTCGGATAGCGATGATGGATATGTGCGGAATTGGTAATGCTCTCCATTCATACATCCCTGGGACCACTCTTAGCGCAGTGATGCACCAAATGAGCCTCAGACAGTGGGCAGGTGTACACAGTCTAGCCTGGTTATATATAGCCGAGGAGCCATAGAGAGAGAGGGGGGCAGCACTGGATTTGGTAATTGTCACTGAGGAGCTTGTTCCACCAAGGTCTTTTAACTGGTCGACCAGGGAAGTAGTGGGTTGCTTGCATGCCTTTTGCAAAGGCTAGTTGCATTAAGGCAGAAAGTTGAGCCAATTGAGCGTTGGCTGGTACACAGCAACCTGAATTTTCCGCAGCGGCTGTGTAGAGTCAATGTTCAAGTTTGCATATGATCCAGGGCAGTGAGGTAGTGCAGAGGCGACACAGGTAGGATGGTGCAGTGGTCCATCTTGGTCCTTCTTAGCTGAGGCACACTGTATACAGTTTCCTCCAATAGGAAAGGGAACAACCAGTCTGTACAACAGACCAAGCAGTAAAGTTGGAAAAGGATGTCAAATATCAACAAGAAAAGTGGCTTGAAAACAGTTAAAGGTGTACTTGTTGCACACATTATGCGATAGCATAAGGAACTTGTCCATCCATTTGGCAGCATCACAGTCTTGTGTCATTGTGGACAAGGCTTCATAGCCTTGTGCTATCTCAAACCAAGCTACGCATCAGTTATAGAGGCAGTCACTGAGTGCTCTGACTGTCCCATAATGGAGCTGCCTGTATGTTCGTCAAGCTGTAGAGTATTGCATTCCCAGTAATGGTATTGCATGTTTTGTTACTGTAAAATAACCTCTACTCACACACCATCTCCTCAGTGATGTGTCTGTGACGCTTACACATCTTTGTCTCTCATTGAGGATTTTCTAGTCTTTCATCATTCATTGTGGCCACTGCACCTTACGATATTTATTATGCATTATTGTGTAGCGTTCTTCTTGCTGTAGAAACCCCTAGTCACATATCATCAAGCTAGCATTGGTATTTACACATTTTATACATGCCAAAATGTTTTCTAGTCCTGAAAATGGATTATGTACACTGTACCATGCAATACTTATTGTACATGTACCTTCTGTATGACAGAAAACAGGTGCTTTGAGTTCAAAATGTTTTCTTAATTGCACTTGAAAATGCCTTATGATCATTGTACATCAAGGTAAAGCATGCTTGTGTATACACTGCGTCCTTTGAAATAGAAACACTTGTGTGATATGCTGTGGGTAAAAAAATAAACATGCTTGCTGAATGTATGTTGCGCTAAGAAAAAAAAAGCTTCGGTGGTGCTTTCTGATTCCAACAAGCATCATGAACATTTAGTGTCGTAATCTAGCATATGGGATACACTGGTATCCTTCATTGTTCCCGCACCAGAGGCGAACGCGCCGGAGTCACAAGACGAACGCGCGTGCCGCTGGGAATGTGGTGAGAGGGCACTCCGGCTACTCTGCCCGTTCCCTACAATGACGTGACATCACGACCACCCTCTGGCGCCTTAGGGCAGGGGCCTTGGGCAACCGGTTGACCCTAGTGAGGAATGCCCGAGGGGTTAAAAAGAGGAGCTTGCAGCGGGAACGCTCTCTCTTGCCGCGGTCCTCCTGCGAGCCGCCCTGCAGGACCCCTTCCTACCCACCGAATGCCGGTTGACGATGACGTGATGAGCGGCGAAGCTTCTACTTTATCGGATAGAGCATTCATCCGCACTGTGCTTTACCTCGCGTTAGGACAGTAAACTGTTTCCTAGCGTTCTCTGCCGTGGCTGGGACTCTGCGCCACAGGTTGGGGAAACGTGTCGTGTATGAGTAAACGCCTGCGTGTAGCCGGCACGGAAGCTCGCCTTCCCGGCCAGCTGGACACGGAGTGACCCCATAAGCACTACACTTTTGGTTTTATGCATGTCCATCACACGGGTAATGACCACAGGCGCTGTACCAAGGCGGAAAGTGGTAGCAGGGTAGGGGCAGGTGGGTCGACTTAAACATTGGCAAAAGAGGGTGCATAATGATGCTTGGGGCGAGCTGTTTCAACATCACTTTCTGAGACTATGCAACACAGGCAAACAGACTGTTAATGAAGTGGCAGCTCGTTGTGTGTCACTACAGGCCGCACACAACAAAAACACAGTGATGAAGGCTTGCACTTGGCAACACATGCAGGTGTGCATTGTGCGCCGACACGAGGCAATGACAGTGGTAGTGGCTGTGATATGGCTCTCTACGCCAGCATAGTCACTAGAGTTGCCACCACAACGGCACCATCCCTAGGTATGCCTGCCTCTGGAGATGGGTCGTCCTAAAGAGGCCGAAAATACAGTGTGTAGAGGTAGCCCGTTGTTATCTAGGTCAGTGGCCTATGCCCTACATGGGTGCACCCAAAGAGAGGTTGTCAAGTGCAGTGATGATGCACACTGTCCACTGGCGGTGGTATGGCCGGTGCCTTTGAAAGCACTGGGAGTAGCCATTCGGCCCATCGATGCAGTGCTCAACCACAAATGGCACGGAAGTATGTGGCCTGTTGTACAGGTCTTCAGCTGAGTCGTGTCTGTGATGCCCTGGTGCAAGCAGCCATGGCTGGCTCCAGTGAGTAGACGCTGTCTCCTGCATAACAAAGAATGACGCAGTTAAGCATGTCCTTTCTCGGTGGTCTCACGTTACTCAGGCCAAGCAGCTCACAGCCAGGCTCTGCTGAACGTGACAGACCACGCAGGATTGAGATGTTCAGTCTTTTACCATCATACTGATATAAATGATTTGCTGTTATTCCCTACACAACACAAACACTGTCAGGTGCATTTTGCCTTGGTTCTTGGACAGGAAATACCATGTATTTCAACAATGTTATATGTGTCCTGTGTTTCTGCTGCAAATATAAATAACAAAAGGATGACAATACACTGTGTTGTACTGGAGCATGCCTGCACTGGTGTAACGAATAACACCATCTGTCGGGCTAGTACTGTCGGGCAGGCATGCTCCAGCAGTGTTCGCGCTGCTGATACATATGGTGTAACGAACCAGGCTCATTATTGTAGCTTTAGCAGATCAGGGCAAATGCAGTGTGCTGGAGCTCAGTATATGTGACAGGTCGCCCGACGGCTGACAGTGCCTTTTTACTACTCACTCGAAAAAAAAACTTCACCATCATCCAGCAAGCCTTCCTCCGCCTTGGAGTGCCGCCAGACGAACGTGTTGTGGAAGGATCCGGGTCAGCACATATCCTCGGCCAGAATGCTCATGTTCACGCCACAGATCTGAAGAAAAACATCAAATCCTGGATCAAATACTGCGATCCCAGGAACGACGCGCCTCTGCTCCGACTATCCGAAGTGACGCATGCGCAAAGAAGCGGGTACCGATTCCGTATGCCCATGGTGTGAGTGAGACCCTTGCTCGGATCTTTTCAGATTATGACATTCATGTGGCCCACGTTCCGTCGTGCAAACTTCTTGCGAGTCAAGGATCCTCTTGACCTCGATATCTTCCCAGGTGTGGTCTACAAGATCCCCTGCCGTGATTGTGACGCCTTCTATATCGGAGAAACAGGAAAATACAGGACAAGGCTCAAGCAGCACCAAAATGACGTCGCCAAAGGAAAATCTACCTCAAACGCTTTAGCGCAACATCATCAAGAAACTGGCCATACCATCGACTGGGACGCAGCACGTGTAATTGCAAAGGAAAAATCTTTACAAAAACGCCTTCTTATAGAATCATTGTGCATTCAATCCACGCCAAACACGATTAACCGGACCCGTGGCAATCTCCCAGAGAATACCTGCGCACCCTTCAGAAAACCGCCCATATATAGCTCTCCTGCCCGTTCTTCGCATCTTTGTGATCAAGGCACCCGTACGGGCGCCGAAACGTCAATTATTTTTATTTTCTTTGAACCTTGGCGAGTGTATGTTTTCTTCGATAACTATAAAAACATTCACAGCATGAACTTTCTCTTGTTGCCGAGGCCTGCACTTGTAGCCGAACTCATGTGGTCAAGAACAGTGGCCAAGGTCTACTCACTATCATGGGCGCAGCGTAGAACCCCTTGCGGCTTGTTCACAGCATTGCCCCATGGCACCTTGATGCAGATGAGTGCACCATCGACACACCCAACGACTCCAGGGATGCTGCCACGGCGAAAGCTTAAGCGAAGGAAGCCCTCCTGTGCCTCCGCCTTCTCTTCGAGTCTTGCCAGAAAGTGAACACACCCCTTCTGCGACCCAACGTTGACAATGGTCACCGCCGCAAACACTTGCTCACAGTCGGTTGGGCTACGCCAACGTTTGCTTCATTTCCGACGGCGTCTTGAAACCCACCGGCGGCGAAGGCGCGCACTCACCCGCACACCTCCAAGTTCAACGGCGAGTTCGTCGCACAGCCATTGTGCTCCTTCCCATGTCGAGAAAACTCGTCCGGCACGTCAAAACCGTCTTCATGCACCCTCTTACACCGTTGCTCGCGCAGAACAGCCGCCATTTTATGGGTTACCTTTTTCGCTCGCAAGTTTCAGCCCGCATAATTAGGTGCACAACGTCATCACTTGAGGCACAAAATTTCAATATGTTCACTAACCAAGGCCGACCAGAGGAAGCGGGGCATATGGCGCCATTGTGAGCTTTTTATGCTTTAGTGTTGAGAGCGGTACGCATGGTGTATTTACTAGTGTGCTGTGACAACGACTTCGTTGGCTGGGACTGCGCAGGTGTCTGCTTGGCCATGTTGGTGGCAGGTGATGCTGTCGATACGCTTGGCATTCAGGCATGCCCCGCTCCGTTGGCGACATGAAGCGAATAATTCGCATCTCTGCTCCCAAGGTTAAATATCATCAGGAGGTAAACATACGCGCAGTGAAAGTACCACGTTGGCTCCTGCATGGTAGTGGCCATGGCTTAAGTCGTCTGCTAGCAGAGGAGTGCGGCCTGTTATCAATGTGGCTGCACTTTCTGCACTAGTTCACTAAAGTGCCGTGCCAGTGCAGTTCTTGCAGCATGAGTGTAGCCTGAGGGCGTTCGTCTCCTTCCTTCTCGGGGGGCAGCTGTCCGCACTGTGCAGAGAAGTCTTTGGACATCTGCCACATGGTGTGGGCCTGCCCCCTCACCCCAGCATCACCCGGGAGGTGACCCTGCTCGGACCTGCAGACCCAAAAGGCTTACCCAGGCTGCAGCCAACGGCACTGTACTAGGGACCCCACCTGGTGTTTGTGAGGGCCCCCTAAGAGTCGGTCCAGTCATACATTCCTGTAGTAATAAAAGTATTTGATCATCATCATATGCCTCGGCCATGTGTTGGTGTTTGTCGCACTAAATTTGTTAATTCCAAAAGTGGCAAAGAACTTAACACCGCCCTTTCCATTGTGCAAAGTGGTGCAGGCTGGTCAACTGTCACTGATCCAACAAGTACTTTGAAGACGCAAGAAACTTTGAATTTGAAATGTTATTCCGACTATCACTCGACACAACCTTTGACAGCTCAGTTCAGGCTGTTGCCGTTTTGTCGAAAAGGGACGGCAGTTGTCTGCCAATTACAGAGTTGCCTGATACCTTAATGGACTATATTTTAACTCAACAACTTGCGTTCACTGGCGATGGACAGTGATGGCAGAGTGACTATCACAGACTAACTGGCAGGAGAAGCTGTGGGCTAATAGCGACCTCAAGGCCAGTCGATTGCTATTGTAAGCGGAGGTATACTGATGCTGCAGCGAGTCATCACAAATGTTGTGATCACCCTTGTATTAAAAAAAACATCTCACCATCTGCCTGTTATGGAAGTGCCCCATTGTGCTACGTGCAATAATAATATTCGCACAAAAAGAGTAATGGTGTAAAGCAATGTGCAAGGCTGGACAGAAAGATGAGAACCCATACGCAGTGTGCCATGCCAGCCAGTCGCTTACGTACGTACACAGACGCACGCACACTCCCATTTTAGCTGTTTGGTGAAGGCATAGTGCAGATGCCTTGTCTAACATGGGCATGCAGCCGACTCAGCCATGGTCTCAACTCGGGTCACTAAAACAAGCATGAGTGCAGAGCCGTCTGCAACGGAGCGCGCCAAGCTCCTTGCACTAGTTGCACGAGAAGGGAACTTGCCGGACGGCTAGTGCGGAAGAACTTGTGCAGCACAAATCGAGTGCCAAAGTGAAGGGGGCGCTAGCTGCGCTGTCAGATCGAGACAGGCAGACAGGAAAACTTTTGCAAGTGAGTTTTAGACCCCGCTGGGTCCCCCACTGCACCAGATTGGCCGTGTTGGGACGTCGGCAGCTGGAGTCAGCGCAGCAGGCTGTGAGGTCTGGTTGTGAGCAGGAAGTCCACCCAGCTCGAGATGGCGTGCTCTGAGGGCGAGGAGGATCAGCAGGGCAGTCGAAAAAGATGTGGGAGAGAGTAGCGTGAGGGTTCCCGCATAGGCAGCATGCAGGGGACGGGCCACAGTAGTGGGATAACAGCTCAAGGAATCGCAGAGCGTCTGAAGAGGATCTGTTGGGAGTGCATTAGAGAGGGGAATGAGTCCTACGTCCCAAACAGGGTATTTGGGTGAGCTCTGCAAAGGTGTGCACCTGCTTCGTCGAGAATCTCGGGTCGAGACTGTCCTGAGTCCAGAAATTAAACTTCGAGTCAGGCCTCTGACTCCTGTTTTTACGAGACAAATTTCACTGTCGCACCGTACTGAACGAAGATGCCTATCTTTTACCACCTACATACATTCCCCAGTGTTGAGATCACCCGCATAAGATTAAAAAGATATCAGCGCATACCTCAGTCTTTGCACATTCATTTTTTCCACGCACAATCAGTTCATGGAATAATCTTCCCCACGACATAGCTGTGGCTACATCCGATTCAGAATTTCCTGTTGCGCTAAAGGCTGCTCTGGTTTAACACTGATTTCCGTCGTCTGTATGTCAACTTCTTCTGTGCTTGTTCTCTTTATCATGTTTTAAACTTAGCAAATTTTAGTGCGCGCGGTGACATTACCATGTATTTCCATTCAATTCGCAGTGTTCATTTATGCTGATATTTTGTCGCATGCTTTTCCTATGTCCTATCGAAGTGCTTGCATTATCCTCTATTATTGTTTTTATTTATTTATATATTTGTTTCTTCGGCGCTAATGTATGAAGAATACTGTGGTACACCCTCCCCTACTGTAATGCCCCTGCTGGCGAATGTAGGTACATGTATGAATAAATAAATAAATAAGTTATCGGCAGCCTCCATTCCAGGGTTTCCAGAGTGAGTCGGCACCCACTGGTGTTCTACCCTGCATGGTAAACTTCGGGTAGGGGTGTTCAACAAGTGCCAGGCAGGGATGTGAATCCTGTCTCTGGCAAAGTTGAGCAGAGCCTTTTTGTAGTCGCTAAAGATGTATTGAGCGTCCAAATGTGCAAGAGCTAGGGTGATGGCGAGTGCAAGAGTTGCACCTCCTGAACTATGTGGGGATGCGCTTTACTCATCCCCTGGTTCAGCAGGATGCGTTGTTGGGCAAGTTCCATCCCCTGGGGTTCGCTTCCCCGCAATGCACCCTCAACTCGTCCCTGTGGTTCGCTTTTCCGCGATGCACCCTCCTTAGCTGTGTTATACCCTTGTCACACTAGCAAATTTAATGTCATTCGAACCTAATGGCATTCGATGCATCAAATGTCATTTGGTCTTTTTCGGTGCTACACGGGAAAAAGTAATGTCATTTGAAAATGATGGCGTCGACGATCAATGAAAAAAAAAAATAGTCCAACTGAACGACATCAGCACGCATAAAAGATGTTTGAAATTGTTGTGCAGTGTTTCAAAAGCGGGTGAGAACATTTGTGCGCCATATTATAGGCTTAAAATATTATTTGCGGCCATTCTGCACTACTTTAGCCATCAAAAGCCAAGCCAAGTACAAAGTCAACCACAAATCCGACAAATGTAAACAAACAAAATGGCTGACATGGCGGCGCGTGGACACGCGCGGAGCTTGGAAATGACTTCCAAAAGGTGAACTGCTCAGTAACGTCTTTAAGTACTTTCGAGCTTAACGAACATGGCACGCCAACCAGCAAGAATCGCGCATCTCAAAATGACCGACGGTTGCGGGAAAGACGCTGCTTCGCGCTCGGCCGCTGCTGTAGGCTGCTGAGACCGAGAGTAATAGCTATCCACGACAGCATCTAGTGTGAGCAGATTCACACCAACATTAACGTTTTTTCAGCTGAACTAAATAAATGCACTTTCTAGGTTTGGCAGTGTGCGCATTATTTTTTCGCGTCGCTTGTTTCTGCTACGTATCTGGTGTCCAGAGTACGCATTCGGTTCGAGATCGAATGCGAATGAGTTCCCCTAACTCATTCGATGGCGAATGTCATTCGAACCTAATGACATTACATGTTCCCGTGTAGCAGTCGATTGATGACATTAGGTGCTAATGTCATTCGATTTGAATGACATTAAATTTGCTAGTGTGACAGGGGTATTAGTTGCTTTAATTAATAAGGGAGGGCGCCGGTGTCGCAGCAACATGAGTGCCATGGACGGCGTGTTTGCTGCACGTGCGAAAGGGAGACGGCCCTCTGGCTCGGGAATGGGGACACGCAAGGCTTTTTCTTTTTTTTTTACGGCGAGGCTCCGCTCTTTACCGGCTGGCGCGAAGCCTCGTGGGGAGGAATGTTCCCCCCTCATCTCGTCCTGTCCGGCCGCGGAGTATCCCTTGCCCTAGTGTGGGCGAACATTCGCTTGTAACCGTGCTGGTGAGTCGGACGTGCTCGATTCCTCAGCGCATTTTGTTGCTAGCTGGCTTTATTGTTGTTCTAGCACTAAATGCCTTGTTTGTGTCAGCCAGTGTGTCGTTCCTTTGTTCCCTGGGAGCAAGGCCCGCCGTGGTCGGCGTGCGCTCGGTAGCAAACGCGACCACGGGGTGGGGTCCGGCACTCTTGAACTTTGTCAGCCGCGGGGGGGGAAACATATTTATCTCTCCCTATTCAAAACCCCACGACTGGTGCAGACAGTACAGCCAAATTGAGGAGCCCTATGGTAACCGAGGTGGAGCCCGGCTCTGGCTGTGAGTCTGCAAGTCATCCACAAGGTGGTGTGACCATGACGGTGTTTCCTGTCAGAGCGGAAGCCGAGACCTGTTTGCGAGTAGCTGGAAAATCAAATATGCCCATTGTCCTGATTACTCCGGAGACCCCCACTGCGGCATCTCTTTCCTCCTTTCTTCTTTCACTCCTACCCTTCCGAGATATGTGAGACAGTTAGTGCGCCATTTCCTTTCCTCAAATTTCATTCATTGTCCTCACGGTGGCCTCCAGCAGTGCGGATTTGTGGGCTGTCCCATGTGGTCATCACTTTTTTGAGCTGCATGGCGAAAATTCCACTCATCACACAGTAGCCTGCTCCTATGTCAACTAGGGTAGTAGTTTTTCAGCCGTCAATTGAGACTTGAAGGTCGGCGATTCATGCTCTGGTATTGCAGGTTAAGCTTGGAGTTTGGTCTCAGCTTTTTTGGGTGCTGTGATCGAGGCTGACGTAGGGTGTTTTCATTTTTCTGGCGATGGCATCATTTTGAAGTTGGGCCGTGTTTAGCTGGTCCTCGTGTGCAGCATCATCGTAGTGGATGCAGGGGGCTCCTGTGTTGTGGTCAGTGGAGGATCTTGGTCGGCAGGCAGCCTCACCTCCAAAGGTCCCTCCGAGAGCTGGGGCATGGCTTGGTGACATGCTGCTCGAGGCTGACGGTGATGAGCAGGAAAGGGTTTTTCGCACATACTCCTCTCAGCACAGGTAGTCGTTGATTTCCTGTGAGGGTTGGCTGGAGCGAGGCCGTGGTATGTCAATGGCAAACCCACAAAGACTGTTGCTTTGGTACGGTTGTGATGAAGGTTGTGGCCAGCCTCACCATAATGGAAGCATCATCATCATCAGCCTGACTACGCCCACTGCAGGGCAAAGGCCTCTCCCATGTTTCTTTAATTAACACTGTCCTTTGCCAGTTGTGGCCACCGTATTCCCACAAAATTCTTGATCTCATCCACCCACCTAACTTTCTGCCGCCCCCTGCATGTGCATGTACTTATTTGCTCATATTTTTGAAGTGTAGGGCTGCAGAAAACTGTGATTGCAAGCTTGCCAAATACAACATGTATTGTGTAGAATTTATAGTTGGTATGTGTATCCATTATCTGCCAGCTGAGGGGCCCTAGCCAAGCATCTCTTTGCCCTGCTGTACTGGAAGAGTGAAGGGAATGTGAACAGACCCGCCAGTGAAAAATTTACGCCAGAGAGTACAGTGAATGCGTCCTTTCACGGCAGAAGACCAACTGGCGCAGCCATGGGTGCTGCCAGGGGGAGTAGCACTGCTGTCTCCAGTGCTGGCACCTCTGGGACAGCTCTGTCAGAACTGCACCACAGGAAAAGCACAGACTGTAGAGAACTTAGTGTGCACGCTGAAGAGGTTTTTGTGGCTTTCCTGCTTCTGGCACTTGTGCTTGCAGTTATGGCATCAGCTTCATTGCACTCTTCTAAGCTGGCAGGCCTGGTAGCCAGAATGCTGCATTTTAAATTTTACAAACTAATTTTACATTTCGGGCATTTCTTTAATATCACACCTTGTGTCTGCATGTGGCACAGGCACTGGTATTGCACTGAATGCAGCCACAACATAATAGTGGTCTGTCCTTTTTCCGTATCTACTCGCAGCCTCGGGTGTCTTGAAATTCCTGTTCACGACATGCTTGATTTCAGTTGTTCTGGCAGAAATGCAACAGCCGAGGTGGTGCTTGACAATCGCAGGTGGCGTACTGCAGCGAGGCGTGCCGGCTCCAGGCCTGGAAGCAGCACCACCAGGTGCTCTGTGCAGCCACACAGCCCCTGCAGAGCCTCCTGGAGGCCTGGAAGTGAGCTCCCCCTCCTCCTCCACTCCTGGGATGCCTGTCACAACATGCGCTCTGGGGAAGGGAGGGGAACAAACATGGTTTATATCATTGTCTCTCCAACTGACTTTGCCAGCTGCAGCCACCATATTCCCGCAAACTTCCTACTCTCATCCGCCCCCTGCTACGCTTGCCTTCTCTTGGAACCCATTCCATTACCCCTAATGAGCACCAGCGGTTATCTTGCCTTCGCATTACATGCCCTGCCCCAGCCCACTTCTTCCTCTTGATTTCGACTGCGATGCCATTAATTAACCCGCGTTTGTTCCCTCACCCACTCTGCCCTCTTCAGATCTCTTAACGTTACACCTATCATTTTTCTTTCCAGGTTTATAACATATGGGCGGGCACGTAGTGTGAAGGCAAGGTGGCCACTAACAATCACCCACTGGGTTGTACCATTGTACTCTGCGCAGGTGACCTTGATGGGGATCCCATACTTCTGAGCACTATTCTAATGATACCTGATTTAGAGGTCTATAGTTTGGGATCAGGGCTGGCAAGAAACAGACAGTGTTTAAGACGGCTCAGTTTTTCTAGCACTCAGGGGGAGATATTTTGTGTGGCTATGTCCAGAATCAGAAGAATGCGTGAATAGTTTAACATTGATATGCACTCATCAGCACTGTTATTTATAGTGTAGTGGACTGACAGAGTATTGCAGAAAGAAAGGAAGAGTAATCTGTTTGCTTGTTTTAGCGTTTATTTTCATCTGCTAAACCAATCTAGATCTGTTAGCAGGGCAAAAACATTGTTAGGGTTAGCTATTGCTTTGTAAAAAATAGTTATAATACAGTTAATACAGTAGAACCTCGTTAATTCGAAGTCCGTCGGACCGCGAAAAATCATCGAATTAACCGGGTTTTCGAATTATCAAAAATCGACGAAAAATGAGAAATAAACGTACGAAACATGGCTGCATCAACACTGCACCTTTATTTTGCCTGAAAAACGGTCACTTGAAGCAGTCATCGATGCACAACTGCTTGGTGCGGTAGTTAGAAGTGCGTACTACATACTCCGACGTTCTCGGCGCGCGGGCGAGAGCCGGTTGTGGTCGGATACGTCAGATCGGCGACGCTACGCCAGGCGCTCCGACAGGACTGCTACTTGTGGCTGCAAGCTGCAAGCTAGATGATTCTTTGATGAGGCGCTTGTGCGGCACACAGTCAAAGAAGTCACTAAAAATTGTGTCAGTGGTACGGCTCGACTAAGAAGGGCCAGAAAGGAAGTTGTGGTGTCCCATTCAACCGGCTGGAATGCTTCGGCCCCGAGATTGCAGTCGATGTGATGAATTTGTGTCACGGATCCTTCTGGCTTTCCCTCCTTTGTGGGGCCGATTTCGGCACTACCCTTGGGGAGTGAAGTGAAGTTTATTTTTGACATCGATTTGTCCGAGGTGACGGGACAAAAAACAATTCACTTTTTGCCTGACGTGGCCCCGTTACATTACTCAGGGGGGTGGCAAATTACACAGCAATGTACACAAAGCAAAACAAGAAAAGTAATGAGTAATCAATGAGTTACACATAATTAACACAGATGCGATGGAAAATGAAGGAAACAACAACGCAAACAAAAAATTGAAATAGCAAACAATGAAATACACAGAATACATACAGGCAAGGGGAGAAATAGCATGCAAACCAAAAACAATGAAAACCGCATCGCATACCTCCTACGTCTTTAGGACAACAAGACCAAAAATAGCGAACCTGGACATACACCCAGCGAGTAAAAGAAAGTAACTATAATAAAAAAAACTAGAAACTGGACACTTTATGGGGGAGACAGGGACGGAAGGTACATTTTAACATTGTTCTTGAAGTTACGGGGGAAACGAGGCTGCTGCAGAAGTTCCATAATACGTGGGTGTTTATTATACTCCGTTTCATACATAGCTGTCAACGCTGCCAAAGGTGCGAAAGTAGTCTGCTGCAAAAAAACAAGCAAAATGTATCCGTCCGCCTCGCGTCGTGGCTGAGTGGTACGAAGCGCGCCTCTGTGTTCATTTTACAAAGGGCCTAGGTTCGACTCTCGGCTTGGCTTTTTTTTTATTTATTTTTTCTTATAGTTATCGTTAGGTAGAAAGTCGAAACTGTCAAACTCTAATGTGTACTTTGAAAAACACTGCGCTATTTACTTGCGCTGCTTACTTGTTTCGAAGGGAAAAAGCAGTGTAGCGTATTGGCGACGGATCTGATTGCGAAGTGCTGTTCTCGGGCGTTCAGTGACTCTTTTGCATGCGGCACACAATGAATCATTAATTGTGTGGTGATAGAATTCAGTGCGGCGTCGATTATTCCGAGCAGCCTCGGCTAGCGGCAACCCGGCTAGCGGCTTTAAAGTGAGCAGCGTCTGATTCGGGAAGTCTCCACTTTTGAGCTGTTGTCACAAGGAAAATTCTTTCAAGTGCTTCCGTTCATAGTAATGTTTTGTATTAGATGTCGGATTCGGTGTGTTATGGGTGTGAGCTAGTGCGGTGAGATGGGGATTGTTGAAAGCTGTGTATTTGGGCCGTGAGCAGAGATTCCACTGCGCAGGTCATCGAACGCAACAAGTGGTGTCGTATATTAGCGCACTTGCCGCTGCAGTTGACATTGTTATTGTGAGAAGCCAACGACGCGGTTCCGTGGTTCCTGAATAGGGCGCACAACGAGGTTGACGAAGCTCGCTGTTCGTTCTCCACACAGTAGCTCGTCATCGTCCTCTTGCGGTAACGAGTAAAAATTCGGGCTTCTTACACATCAATGAGATGTAAGCGCAGCGTGAGTGAACGTTGTGGCTGGCATTTAATTGTTGGCATCCGCTCTCATGTTTTTAATCTTTGTAAATATCATCTTTGTAACTAAAGTTGTCCATTTGCTCGATCGTAATCTACTATCGTTGTTTTTCACTGCTGCCACAACTCACAAGAGTGTAGAAACTGGTGCTGTAGGTTATGGAATGGTATGTATAACATTTGCTACGCGTATCATGTGAGTGGCCTACAGCGGTTGTACGGTCGGTGATTTTTACAGAAAGAGAACAGCACACCAGGTCTCGGAGGAAGGAAATACTTCAGGTGAACCACTCAAGCAGACGACATGATCGGCTGGCCTGCGCGGCCGGCCTAGCTGCGAAAACCTGATACAGGAGGGACAGGAAAAAAAAAAAACCAAAAAACTAAGGCACTCTGTTTTGTAGAACATAAAAGAAAAAGCAATCTTTTTGCAAAATAAAACACCGTTATCATTATACTGCAATATCATCCAACATTTACTTTAATTTTGAGTTCACTACAATTTTTGCTTTTGACGCACTACATTACGATGCGGACGAGGAGTGCAAACAGGCCTTGGCTGCGTTTACTGCTATGTATGAAACGGAGTAAATCAGGAATTAAGTAATCAGTGTGCTGCATACCATAATTCGTTCTCATCAGAGGCATTTGAAAATGACTATACCTGAAATCATAAGGTTTCTTGTTAGGGAAGTATAAAGCATAAAAGGAAACTGGGTCACGGGTGACTTCATGATAAATATGATATGCAAGCTTTAGTTGAAACAGTCCGTTTATCTTGAGTAAATTATGTTTTAAGAATAATGGGTATGTATGTTCTAGCGGAGCTACATCTTCTATGCAACGCAGAGCTCGTTTTTGCAATATCTCAAGCCTGCGCAAGTTTGTCTTGGTAGTGGTGCCCCAGATTAACAGACAGTAATGTAAATGAGACTGTACTAAAGCAAATACAACTGATGTTTAATAGAGCTGGGAACCAAATATCTCACTTTATACAAAATGCCTAGAGATCTAGAGATATTTGTGCGAACCTTATTTATATGAGAAGTCCAGCTTAAGTTTTCCTCAAATAGGACACCTAAGAACTTATAAATGGAAACACGTTCAAGGGCTGAGTCTTGGTACGTGACCTGGATATTAAAATTGTCAGGTTTATTTCGCGGCTTAAACATTACGTACTTTGTTTTCCGAATGTTCAATTGCATTTGGTTTATCCGGAGCCAGCATGAAAGCTCATGTAGCCAGGTGTTCGCGAAGGTTTCTAGTGTAGATAACTGTTTCCTGAAAAAAAAACACACTGGTGTCATCTGCATAAAGTATAATATCGGGTGTATTTGATATGAGGACAATATCATTAATATAAATTATAAACAGCAAGCGTCCCAGGATTGAGCCTTGTCGAACACCATATGCAATCGGTTCTAGAATAGAAGAATGCTGGAAGAGTGCTGGAATTACATCCAGGGTCTGGCTATGCAGCACTTTAATCAAGTTTTGAAGGAAGCTGTTTACTGAACATTGAATGCATCATTGTTCGGCCACGAAAGCTAAAAAGTGTGCCAGCATTTTTGATTTTGTCAAGCAAGGCCTCAATGTCACGGAAGCCATTGAAGCCAGCCACACCTAGCTGTGCCTGGCTCAGTCATGTCTCTGGAGTGGCAGCAGCCGCTGATGGGTTTTGAACTGTTTCTCTGAATGTATCCGATTCCAAGGGGGCCTAAGCTTAGCAGGGGGCGGCAGAAAGTCAGGTGGGCAGATGAGATTGGGAAGTGTGTGGGGACACGGGGTGGCTACAACTGGCGAAGGACAAGGTTGATTGGAGAGACATGGGAGAGGCCCTGCGGTGGGCGTAGTCAGGCTGATGATGATGATGAAGTGATGTAGACATGACGTCACACCAAAAGCTTCTCTGGGGCAGGGAAGCCTTCTCGATTGCCCAGACAGCATCCCGGAACATGTCCCGTGCGCACACACACATCTTTGGCCCTTCTGCAGGTGGCAGATGGCACCACCCTTGAGTTGCACCTTTACGGAGATGGTTGGTGGCAGGCAGAGCGCTCTAACTGGAGAGAAGGCAAGCTGCTGTCTAGTGCAGAAAATCTGACACAGAAACGCCAAAGCACGAGAGCACCTGACGCTACAGACGGCATAGAACTGGCAGACCTCTCTCGTAGTCATCTTTAGCACTATACTCCATGTATACTAACGCTTTTAAATTTTCTTTTTTTTCCTAGAACGATTGACTAATAGAACGCCCTACCTCTACAAGTGATATAGGCTGTTGATTTTGACGAGGCACTTTGTGAGCTATTTTAGATTATATATATGCTACATTAGACAATTTTATTGTTCTTCTATTCAGTGAATGTATTTTTCTGCCCTCCCTGCCTGGACCGAAATGAGGGTCTGCAGTATTGTGCAAATAAGTAAATAAATAAAAAGTTCATAAATAAGCACAAGGTGGCCGACCGAAGGAAGTTTAACATGGAGAAAATCGAGCATTCTGTAAGGAGCGGAGGTAGCCTAAAAGCATTGAAGAGAAAACTGGGCATAGGTAAAAGCTAGTTGTGTGCGCTAAGAGACAAAGAGGGCTATGTCATTAGCAAAATGGATGAGATAGTTGAATTAGCCGAAGAGTTTTACGCAAATCTATACAGTAGCGATTGTAATCAGAATATTCCTGAGAGAGGCGGTAGAGCACAGCAATCGGACATCCCGTCAGTAGCGAAGGAGGAAATAAAGAAAAAAAAATGCCTTATGAGCTCGAGCTTGCCAGAAGCTTTGAAGAACACTAACGTTATCTATCTTAATTCATAAGAAAGGAGACTTCAAGGACTTGAAAAATTACATACCGATCAGCTTACTGCTTGTTGTCTACAAGGTTCTCCGAGTTCTTTTAGCGCACAAAAAGACAAGAATGACAGGACAGAGCGCTTCCGTCTTCGCATGTTGTCTTTTGTGCGCTGAAAGAACTGTAATGGACCAACTAGCCCCAGAACGCATTTTACTGGCCTACAAGGTATTTGCTAAGGTAATCGCAAATAGAATCAGGACAGCTTTAGACTTCAGTCAGCCAAATGATCAGGCAGGTTTCCGTAAAGGATACTCAACAATGGACGATATCACACTATCAGTCAGGTGGTAGAAAATGCGCAGAATATAACCGACCACTGTATATAGCCTTCATAGATTACGAGAAAGCATTTGAGTCAGTGGAAACCTCGGCTGTCATGCAGGCATTGCGGAATCAGGGTGTGGAAGAGTGTTATGTGAAAATATTGGACGATATTTATAACAACTGCACAGCTACCATAGTTCTCCATAAAGTCAGCAATAAAATTCCCAATAAGGAAAGGTGTCAGGCAGGGAGACACGATCTCGCCAATGCTATTCACTGCCTGCTTACAGGAGGTATTCTGAGGCCTAGAATGGGGACGGTTTGAAATAAGAGTTAATGGAGAATACCTGATTAATCTGCGATTCGCTGATGACATTGCCTTGCTGAGTCACTCAGGACATGAACTGCAAAGCATGATCAATGAGTTAGACAGGCAGAGCAGAATGGTGGGGCTAAATATTAACATGCAGAAAACCAAAGTAATGTTCAACAGCTTAGCAAGGGAACAGCAGTTTGCAATTGATAGCGAGGTGCTGGAAGTGGTAAGGGAATACGTCTACTTAGGGCAGGTAGTGGCCGCTGATGAGAGGGAAATAACTAGAAGAATAAGAATGGGGTGGAGCGCATATGGCAGGTTCTCTCAGATCATGAATGGTAGCTTACCAATATCCCTCAAGAGAAAAGTATACAACAGCTGTGTCTCACCGGTACTCACCTATGGGGCAGAAACGTGGAGGCTAACAAAGAGGGTTGAGCTTGTGTTAAGGACAACGCAGCGAGCTATGGTTAAAGAAAAATGATAGGTGTAACGTTAAGAGATCGGAAGAGGGCAGAGTGGGTGAGGGAACAGACGCGGGTTAATGACATCTTAGTTGAAATCAAGAAGAAGAAATGGGCTTGGGCAGGACATGTAATGCGAAGGCAAGATAACTGGTGGTCCTTATTAAGGGTAACGGAGTGGATTCGAAGAGCAGGCAAACGTAGCAGGAGGTGCAAGAAAGTTTGATGGGCGGATGAGATAAAGAAGTTTGTAGCTGGCCAGGAACAAGGTTAATTGGAGAGGTGTGGGAAAGGCGTTTCCTCTGCAGTGAGCATAGTCTGGCTGATGATGATGAAGCTGCTGTCGCAGAATGTGTCGTTACACAGGCATGCTAAATGCTGGGGAATTGTTTTTTGGGGGTGGGTACAAAAATGTTGGACGGTCTTTGCACTGAGCTCCATGATGGGTGGCCAGTGTGGAAAATGCTCACACCAAATGGCAAGCCTGTGTTGTCGTCGGATTTGTTGGTGAAGTGGCTTGGGGTTATTTTGAAATGAATTTAAGCGGACAAGAACAAGCACACAAGAAGAGGAAACACACAGGACATTCATCTGATTTATTCGCAGGGAAGAGAGCAAAAATATATGCATAGAGGGAGACATGCGCAGTAAAGAAACACATCGTCAGTTCACAATGCGTGCTCGAGATACCTGTACTCTGCCTGCAAAAGATTAACAGACGTGTCACTCACACAGTCATGCCCCCTCTGCCGGGCGTGAAAGGCTTCTAATAGTTCACGTGCCATCTTATCACCGCCTCTGCCAAGTATCACTATCTCCTTCAGCCACGGCTGTCCTGTGTGTTTCCTCTTCTTGTGTGCTTAAGTTCATTTCAAAATAAGCTGTGCACCGTCTAGCGCGCACAGAAGTGTTGTTAGATTGCCTTGTGGTGTCTGTGGCAGGAGCATGCACTACCCTCCGGAGACCACGTCAGTGGAGCTGGTGGTCCGAATCCTGGCCTGGCTCACCCAGGACGGGGCCAGCGCTGCTGGGGCCCTGCTCGAGGGCTGTGCAGGGGGGGAGGAGGCCATCGTCCTGTCTCGGCTGCTGGGCGACCAGTGGGTGCAGAGGCTGGGCACCCTCCGGGAGCTGGTGGCCCGGCTCTTCCTCCCTGGGCACCACCCGTGCATTGACCCGGTGAGGGCGACCATTGGGGTCCACAAGACAGACTGCAGCAGTGGCCCGTAGATTTTCTTAATCTCAGAAATGCAACATTTTGTGCAGCAGTGGCTGCTGCACCATTCTGCGCCCGTTGGCCATTTTTTCCCTCCCCTATTCCTCCTCCTCTGTGTTCTCAAGGACGCTCATAGGAACTCTCTCTCTCACCAGTGCAGGCCTTAATGACCAGGGCCTTTCCTCACAAGGCCACGAGGCACCCTCTGAAGCGGATGACAAACCTTTGCACCAATATCGCTCTCGGCAAGTGCGTCACTCGTCCTACCAAAGGGCCACGCCGCTTGAGGCACACAGCTTGCTAGGGCAGATGTGTGTGTCAGCAGAACTGAGTGCATTAGCAGGATGGTGAAAGGAGAGAGGCATGCTGGTGCCTGTGGCACAGAGCAAACAGAGCTGCTGCGACACACACATTTTTTCCCACCAAGGTGGGAAGGGCTGAGGCTGACAGGAACAGTCACCGAAACTGTGTTGGCACAGGGACCGGGGCAGCCTGGCACAGGCCCCTCGTCTGTTTGTGTTCTGTGCCTCTGGTTTGCGTAGCAGTGCAGCACCAGTTGGTAAATTTGACAGCTTACGCATGGGTCACTCACCTCTGTTCTCAGTCTCTGCAATTGCCAGGCATTGGTAATGAGCACAAGTCGTGCCGTCAGAGTGAATCTTTCTATCCTGCAGTTGATAGGTAAAACAGTTTGATATAGCTGAAGCTCGTGTGTGATATTTAATCACAAATGTGCACGCAAGAGCAGCGCACCATTTAGTCAGGGGAGCAACAGTAATTTGGAGAATCCTTACTAGATACACGGGGAGACTTTTTCCCAAGTTTTAGCGCCATTTCAAAGGTGGACACGCCAATTCCAGATCCCACAAAAAACCAGCCTATACCGGTTTGATGGACTTTCCAGCACAGCACTGCTGGCACTCTGGGGGGAGGACTTTTCCACATCACAGCCTTGTCACAGGGAACTTGGTGTGTCAGAGCGAAAGCTACTGCCCACTTTCACCACCTCCAAGACAGATCTAGCACATCTCTAGCACAGCACATCTAGATGTTAAAACACGCACTTGGGCGAGTTGGTATGACATTTTCCTGAAGAGCAGTGCGAACTTGGACGAGGACTGAAGACACGGCAGACGGGCACCCGTCTTCCTTCAGTCAGTCTCCAAGTTCGCGCTGCTCTTCAGGAACACCAAGACTGCTGCTGCTTCCAGGGGTTTACAGGAGGTATTCAGAGGCCTGGATTGGGAACAGCTAGTTGAGAATACCTTAGTAATGATTCAGTGACGACATTGCCTTGCTAAGTCACTCGGGACATGAACTGCAAAGCATGTAGGCAGGCAGAGCAGAACGGTTGGTCTAAAAATTAGCCAATGTTTAACAGCCTTGGAAAGGAGCACCAGTTTGTCGTCGTCAGTTGTGCATCACCTGGCAATGCTAGGTGGCAATATATAATACGTGCATCTTGAAGATATGACATTCAAAGCACTTGGACAGTGTTCTAAAACATTCTGGGCTGTTTTGTTTCCTTTTGACACGTCCAAGTTTCTCTCTTCCGATATTCCCCAATTGTGTGTTGTTTGTGACAAGTTTCCGTCTTCCCTTGTTTCAAATGACAGTGTGGGCTTTATTTGTTTTTTGTTTACCTCACCATCACTGTATATGTATTGTTATTACTCCTGCTGGATAACTGAAACTGCATTTGTGATTGTTCCTTTTGTCAGCTGCCCTATCACTATGTATCTCTTTTTTAGGTTTCTAATACATCAGAAAAATTGGAATTCTGTAATTACCTGCTCTTGCCCAATCCCACCATATTTGTGTCTGTAACATTTACTTTAAGAAAGAGAATTTGTAACTGTGAACATGTATTGTACTTTTCTCCTCTTGTAAGAAAACGAGTTCCGCTGTGACGGTGTTTAGTGTAAGGGAGGCCTGTGGCTCTGCCAAGCTGTCTTACATGACAGCTTTTGCTGCTGGCCTCCAGTGTCCTGTATGTGACACAAATAAAGGATTATTATTATTATTACATCCGTGTTGGCCCACCAAAAAACATTTGGCGTATTTCGCTGTGTTCATGTTAGCATCATTTGGAAGTAGCGCCTGCCCGTGTGGCACCACCACTCTGCAAGGAACCACCCCCCTTCCCCCTTCCCCCCCCCCCCCCCCCCCCCCCCAGTGGCTGACGCAGGAGGGCTTCCGGTCCCTGATGGCGGCGGTGGCCAGGAGGGGCCAGGTCATCGGCACCAGGTGGGTCCCTTCTTCTGTGCCCCAGAGCTGGGCATTGCACCCCAACAGAACTGCACAGGTTGACAGGAACCATTTTGAATTCTTTTTTTACACTCGTGGTTTTCCAGCGCAATGGCACACGGCCAAAGAAAAGAAGCAGGAAGAGAAGAAAGACGAACACAGCGCTGTAGCAGGCGGCAGTAGCTCTAAACGCTTACAAAAATCCGCGAATTTGCCTTTAATCTGCGTGTCCCGTTTTTTCACTGCCACGAAATTTTTCTTCACTGCTTGCAAAGCTTTCTCATTAAACATGTCTCTAGGCATGGCAACAAAACCAGTGACCTTGTCTGCCTGTAAAAGACAAAGCTCGTTATCAGTGAAAAAATTCACGATACCAGTCAAACATTTTTTAGCCTTGTCTTGTCTCACAAACTTGACATTCTTTGCCAGACACATCTAAAACGCCTGAGCTGCCTTCTCGGCTATTCAGGCGCTCCTGAGGGGGCACACAAGGTAACTCCAGGCCGAATTTCGGGCCCTTGTCAAGCAAGTGCAGATGTTGGCAGGGCCAGTCCACCCCTGCTTCCACCGTTGCAGAGCAATGGCCGTGTGCCGTTGCGCTGAAAAACTGTGAGTTTAAATCAAGTATACCAACTGGCCCAAGAACTGAATTCTTTTTCGCCCTCCAGTGATGTTTTTCTTATTGAAAGCATTAAGTGCAGTTACACGACAGAAAATACCACACAGTGTGGTCAGAAGTACAGTCAACAAAATAACAGGACTTGTGTATCATGACCCACACATCTGAAACATGGCTCCACGAAGATATCAACGACGATGGTGTAATCACCGGTTCATGCAGTAATTATGGAAGAGGCAAGCCAGGTCATGGCAGGGGTGTAGCCACTATCCTAAAGAACGACATTTGTGCTTTGTTACTTGAAATAGACCACCACGAAAGCCTTTGCCTTCAGATAAACGGTCACAGCAACGCATTTGTATAGTTGGGGATATGGATTTCTTCTCTAAAATACAGGACCACCTATTTAAATGCTCTAATAGAAGCATTATAAGAGCTGGTGACTTTAATTTACCTAACATTGATTGGCCGAGTATGCCAATATTGTTGTTGATGTTATGCTAGCCTGTGATTTGACTCAAGCTGTATTCTGTATTCCTACCTGAGTACAGGAAACCTCAGCATCCTTTCTTGACCTTGGCTCTCTTAGCTGATCGTCGCTCTCCTCCGATGTGAATGTGGGCGTTGAAGGCGATTTGTCTGGCCATAAGCTCGTAATAAGGTGCTGTCAAACCTCGATATAACAAACACGGATGCTACGAATTATTGGCTATATCAGACTCTTCGTAAATGTTTTTGACAAATGCATGCAATTTCTACTTTATATTGCAAACACGGTTGGCCATGAAACGGATATATCGAACTCCCCAGCGCCAAACAGTGCCCGTCCGCATGGCAGGCGGCAGGCTTCCCCACACTAAATGAGCGACTGGTGGCCAAGGTCTGCATTTTTATCTCGCACTCGCCAACAGGGGGGTGTAGGGTTGCATCACAGTAGTCGGCACATGTTCTCGCCCCTGCCATCCATCGACAGAAGCAGTGGCAGAGAACACACACAAAAAAAAAAGAAAGGGGGAAAAATACACGGGGTACAAAAAGAGTACAATAATATACAAACTAAAAGCAAGAAATAAACATACAAAAAGAAAACAAGGCACAGTTGGCACTTCGGTGTCGCAGTATGAATATGTTTATGAGAAGTGATTAGCCAGTTTCTCGCGGAAAAGGCGGCGATCGGAGCATGTTATTATGTTGTCGGGAAGGCCATTCCAGAGCACTATGGCATCGGGAAAAAATGAACTGCTCATTGCGGAGGTGCGGGTTTTAATGCGTGCGATTGGGTTACTGTGGTTTAGGCGGGATGACGTATGTGGGGGTGGCTGCAGCAACAAATGTCTTGGTTGGTGATAAAAGAAAGAGTGAAAGAGGCATAGACGGGAAATAACACGGCGAGTTGCTAGCGTTTGAAGGCCGAGGGATCGTTTTAGTAATGTTACGCTGGTATTTCTTGAGTACTGCGATGTAATGAAATGGGCGGCGCGACTTTGAATGGCTTCAAGGTCTGAGATGAGATACGATTGCGATGGATGCCAGACAGATGACACGTACTCCAATTTAGGACGTACGAATGTTATGTATGCCAACTTTTTTACTTCAGGTGATGCAGATTTTAGATTGCGCCACAGAAAACCAAGTGTGCGTGATGCTTTGGAACAAATGGTCTGAATGTGTGTTGTCCATGACAGCGGTATTTATAAGATGTTCTGGTGACGGCGACCGATTTTATGTTGTAAGTGCTATCAATAACTGTGTTTTTGCGGGAGAATGATATGGATTGGCATTTATTTAGATTAAGAGGCATGTGCCATTTGTCACACCACGCTGAGATAGTGGTTAGATCCTGTTGAAGAGCGGCAATGGTGCTAGCGCCGTGGATGGGGCTGTAAATTACGCAGTCATCTGCGAATAAACGTAGCGTCAGCAGCATGGTGTTAGAATAGGTTAGGTGTGTGAACGGGCCGTTCCGCGTCGGAGAGCAAGTGGCGATAGCGAGGAACGAGTTTCCGCCGGCCGCCGAGAGATGGCGCGGACCGTTGGTGGCTCACTGGCTGCGAGCCCGTGGCACCCGCGTTTGTCCGTCATGTGCGTCTTTCGTTTTTCTCGCTGTGCACGTGGCTTTCGCTGCTTCTTCTTCTTCTTCTCCACATGCTGATATCCACGCATCGTTTTCTTCGATGGTGTATTCTGCGTTTGCGTGATGGGGAAAAAGTGCTGTGTGCCCCGCTGCAATACGGGCTACAAATCCTGCAAAGGAGAAGTTTTCACTTTTTTCGGCGCCGAAAGACGACGAACGGCTGCAGCTGTGGCGGCGGGCCATACCAAGAAAGTACCGAACTCTACAAACAACAGATTACGTTTGTGAAAGACATTTTGAGCCCAGTTGTGTGTCCAAAACCTGGACGGCAGAGTACAATGGGCATGTGCTGCAAAGCGCACCACGACGTGCGTTGTTAGCAAAGGACGCGGTGCCCACGAAATTCCCTGACTGTCCTGCCTACCTTTCGAAGACTTCAAAAAGCAGAAAGCGACCCGCCGAAAGGCAACCGCTAGAACCGAAAAAACTGAAGAGCGCCAAACCTTGCGCAGAAGTCTCAGAAGAAGGTAGCATGCGCTCCTCCTCGATTACAGCTGAGGCGTACAACGTGACAGCGGTTGAAGAAGAATCTGATTCCAACTCACCAACAGCGGCGATATCAGTATTCGCAAGCTTGTTCGAAAACGCTCCACTCCATGCTCCACTCTCGTGCCTACCGTCTACAGGCTGGGGTTTTCATTGACTCGAAATGGACGAAGTCAAAAGTGTTGTCTTTCTTCAACTAAAACGCTCCAGGAGATCTGCCAGCCAGTTGTCGTCGGATACCTCACTTGCTGCATCGGCGGACGACGTAACGTCGGACACGAATGAAGCAACGTGCTCGTAGGGCGCCATCTGCCCTGCTGCTTCTCTGACGGCTGCCAAAGTCATCAAAATTAATGACAAAATGGAGGTGAGAGTAGTGGTGATGGGCAAAGTCGTTTCCTTGGAGGATTTGAAATGTGCAAGCTGTGTGAGATCTTTGGAGGACGTTAAAACTATTCTGGAGCAGGTAGACAAAGTAAGGCTTTGTACTGGAGGACCAAGCGCCAAAGAGTATCCTAAGGCTGAGCCGCAAAGTGCGTTTCTTGATTACGATAATAAATGGCACCACAAGAAATGTCCACTAATCCTCAATGCTGCTGAATCGGTTTGCCAGAAGTGCTCCAGCCTCTCAGACACATTCCGAATTCGCCAGAAGAGGCTAATGAAGAAGCAATGCAAGTTGAAGCCTGGTGGTGCTCTTTTTTTCTGCGAAAAACTTGCAAAACCACGAAAAACTTGCAACGCTCAGGCGTGCGAACTATGCCCTCAAAAGATCCAAGAATCGCCTTTGGCTGAAGATCCTCACTGCCGAGCTTAAGCAAGCTCGTGAGCGCCTGCAGACAATTTCTGGAGAAGACCTTGAAACGAAGCTTTCTGAAGCTGAGCTACCAGGAATACAGCTGACAGCAGTGAAAGAGTGTTTGGCAGCTGCCAAACTAGCAAATAAAAAGAGCAGGCGCTACACCGAAGACTGGCTTTTGCTGTGTCTGCACATTCGAAGCCCATCGGCTTGCTCCTTCCTTCGAGAAAATGATGTTCTGCCGTTCCTTGCGTCACCACAGTGCGAAAGTACTTAAGTTTGGTGAGGGTGAAGTGTGGATCTGACACGCGATTTTTTGCCTCCAAAGACGAGTTCCAGCGACATGGGATTTTGGTGTTCGATGAAATGCAAGTGAGAAAGGAGATGAGAGTGCACTCAAAGTCAATGACTTATTGTGGATTCAGCGATTTTGGGGACAGCTCACCAACCAGCGATGACCTCGCCGACCATGGACTGGTCTTCGCTTTTCGAGCATTTGGGGACCACTACTCACAGCCAGTTGCTGACTTTGCGAGCAAGGGTCCTACAAAGGGGACGAAACTTGCACAGCTCATACTAAAAGCGATATTTCTCCTGGAGGAAGCAGGTGCGTTGGTCAATGCAATTGTGTGTGACGGAGCAGCTACTAAAGTGGAAAGAGTTTGGAGTGAGTGGGGCTCTTCTTTACTCATCCTGTTGACAACAAACGCAGTGTTTTTGTTTTTTCCAATGTGCCTCACCTCCTCAAATGTGTGCGGAACCGCGTGCATCGACAAAAGGTTTTGGTTGTTAATGGTGAACGGGTGCACTGGGCGCACTATGACAGACTGTTTGTTGAAGATTCCAAGCAACCCGGTCTGGCACGTGTCTGTCCTAAAATAACATTTTCCCATATCAATCCAACAAACACTGAAAAAAATGCATGTCAAGCGGGGGACCCGGTTGTTCAGCCGTAGTGTAGCAAAAGGGCTGGAGTTTTATTCGGGGAGAGGCACGCAAGGATTGGAAAACGTGAAAGGAACGATGGAGTTTACCATGAAACTCAATGACCTCTTTGACGCCCTCAATCGAAACTGCCCGCAAGAAGGTATTACTGTAGGGAGCAAAGATCTGCGAGTTCTGGCTTCTTCATTGCATTGGCTAAACAGGTGGGAGCAAGATGTATTATCTGGAAAGATTTCCCGTGCAAATTGCCTCACCGAGCAGACCGCAGAGGGTCTGCGCGTGTCAATTTTATCTGCACGGGAGCTGTCTCGGTATCTGCTTAAGGAATGTGGGTTCAGCTATGTCTTGACGGGCAAGTTTAACCAGGACGTGCTTGAACGTTTCTTCGGAATTATTCGCCAGGCAGGCGGCCAAAATGACCACCCCTCTATGCCCACTTTCCTGCAATTGTATAACATGCTCTCGGTGTACAGTTTGCTCAAGCCACCAAAGTTTGGCAATTGCCAAGTGCAAAGCGCCAGTAAAGCATATGCACTAACACTGAATGATATTAAGCTTGCGTTTAAGGCTGACACCGAAGAAAAGACACAGCTTCAGCAACTGAAACAAAAGCTGGATGGCTTAGTCGACGCGGAAGCTGAGTGTGAAGACGTTTTTGATCATGTGTGTACAGAGCCAGAGGTTATTGACTGTATAATTTATTACCTCGCTGGTTTTATGTGCCGAAAACTTAGGAAGAGTACAACATGCTCAAAATGTAGAGAGTGCCTTATTGGAGAAGCTACTGCACAGTCTCTAAAAGAAAGTGCTCTAGTTCAGTGCAAAACTCGAGGTGGACTATTGCACCCGAGTAGGACCATCTTCCACCTTCTGCAAGCAGCCGAGGCTGAATTTCAGAAGAATACTTTTCATAGAAATCTCTATGAATTGACAGTAGAAAGCATGCTAGAAAGCTACCATTTTTCTTTTCCCTGTCCGGAACACAAAGAAGAAATTATGGCAGGCCTTCTGCATCACTATATAGCAATGCGAATGCGACAGGTCTGCAAGCAAAGAAAAGCTGATGCGAAAAACAAAACGCAGCAGCTGCGAAAGCTTGCTAAACTTGTTTAATGCTTGATTTTTTACTTATCTGTGTTTTTTGTGTGCCAGATCTTTTTTTGTGAACTAAACAGAAGATAGCATAATGTAGCCGGATCTCATGCAAACTTTTGATGCCAAATTTTACGCAAACCTGTAGAATGTGGCCTTTTTTTGTGATTGCAGATATGTGTGTGAAATAAATGTTGATGTAGCATTGTGTTTATTTTTTTTTTCAGAGCATGAACGCAATAATCGGCGCTCAAAAGCTACGCACAAATTCGCGCGTATAATAGCTGCAAGCGAAAACACGAGAAACTCGTTTCCGGACGCCAACTTCCAGAAGTGCCGACAGTGTTTTGCATAATCAAGCGCAACACCGCTCGCATTATAGCTTAATATGAGGACAGACTATTAGGAACACTTTCAGACGTATCGCAGAGTAGGTGCTCTTACAGCCCGCATCAATTCGAAATTTCAGTGCGAGCGAGAGCGAACAGCTCTTATTTAGTGGCGTACGATTTTCACGACGAGCATTTAATACAAAGCGCCAGAAGGGGTTAGGTTTATTCCGACTAAGGCAGAATTGGCTCTGATAAAATAATGCAAGCAGCCAGCAGTGTGCGCGAATCCACGCAAGTCTACCCACGCGTTTACGGGCGCTGCGCCGTCGAGGGCCCCTAGGGCCCCAAGTTTGGCGCGCCGCCTGCCGGAGTGCAGGCACACTACGAGACTCGTCCGTACACCTAACCTATTCTAACACCATGGTCAGCAGTAAAACATATCCTCTTCCCTATCAGTACTCTGTAAAACACTCTCTGATATGTTCAACAGACAGTTTGAAATATCTGGGAGTAACAATCATTAATCGCTTGAGTTGATCAACTCACATCGATAAAATTTCTGCATAGGCCCATTGAAAGCTAGTTTTACTGAAGCATAGACTTAAGTCATCTCCTCCTGTGGTTAAATTGTCAGCTTGTAGTACACTGATGAGATCTAGTCTGGAATGTGCATGCAAAGTTTGGTATCCTTATATTAAGAAAGAAATTAAGAAGCTTAAACAGATTCAAAGACTTGCAGTTTCTTTTATGTATAATTCTTTCAAGCACCTTGATTCCCCATGTGAACTAGTAGTCATACAGAATAACATCAAGAGCTTAGAATCTCGATGAAATCTAGCCAGAATAAAACTACAGGGAGCCCCGATTATGTGTCCCCCATTTATGTGACAGCCCGCAGTGCACAATGAACTGGCGTGGGCCCGGCGAATGTCCCTCGGGATAATGCAATAACAGCCTCGATTATGCGATGGAAAAATATGCACGCCTTGCTTTGTTCGACCACCAGTATGGGAACTGTCCAGAATGAGAATTCATTGGCAGACGGGATGTCAACCAAGTTAGTTCCAGATCGGAATAAAGACGGAGGTGCGAATGACAGTTCTGCCAGTGGCCCGCATTCAAACTCCATGCCTGCGAGCTGGCTCGCCTGGCCCATTTTTCCACATGCTTCGCTGACGAAGGTGTTAGGAAAATCAACTGCTTGTTGATACCGGCATAAATTTATTGTAGGGGCGGTAACCATCGGCGGCTAGTTCGAAAGCACATTCCGCTTCGGCTTCAGCGGGGAGCACGTTAGGCCTAGTGACACCGAGCGAACGGTGCGCTGTCAGCCGCACATCACTGCAGGAAGCACACCACTGCTGCATTCTGGAAGCGTCTGCATGGTCGTACTGTGTGCTGCATAATGTCTTCGAAGGGTCAGAGCAGTCATATTTCTGGCACGTCGCTCATATCATTGTTTTTGAGGCGCATATGGTGTGTACTTAATGCACTGAAAAGGGAGCACTCGTGCGCCACATCTAAAGCCGCCTCTTTGATGTCTGTCTGAGACGCTGACGTGTGCATTCTCCGAACTAAATGTCACAGAATGAAAATGGGCGCTTTTATAATGCGCGCGGAAACAAACCTTAATTAATTTTTTAACGCCAGAGTGGCACGACGCGTTTATTACGCGACTGCATCACTTGTGTGAAATTTTCGATTATACGACAGTTTCGTGTGGTCCCCTGACAGCCATGTAATGGATGTTCTACTGTGTTCACTTTATGTCACCGCCAGCTTTGCCTCAACCCTTCATTTTACTTTCAGCCATTGTTGACCAGAATCGCAAGGAATTGCCATCTGCATAAGCTGACATCTTTTTTGCTCGTACTAACAACTTTAAATATTCTTTTTTTCTGAGAATCATAACTGACTGGAACGATCTACCTACTAATGTTTTTGTAACTGAAAGTATACTCAAAGCAATTCAGCAGTGTCTTAAAATGTGAGTGTGTCAATTTGCTCTAACGTTTTGCTTTGTTTGTTCTTCTCTGTGCTTGTTTCATTCCTATGATCCAGTGCTGTGTCAAGTGTAGTTCTACTAGCGTGTGTAACCCAAGTCTTTTGTGTGTATTCCACTCCTGCTTGGGCCATATTTTAACTTGCAGTATCTGATATGTAAAATAAAAATACATGAAACATGGTGTAATTCCTCAGACATGAGAAAGTTGTGTGAAGACGGGATGTTGTGCGTGTCCCGTATCCTGTCTTGTGTGTATTCTTGTTGAGCAGTTTTACCACATCTGTGGAGAACATGGTGGAGTTGTAGAAATCATCCTTTCTCAGCGGCAGGTGAGACTGCTGTCCTTTCACTGACTTCTTCTGCAGTGCCCTGAGTGTGTGGGTGAAGAACTGCGGGGACCTCCCAGAAGCAGAGCGTGCCTCCCTGGATGCGTTCATTGACCGGCTCTACGAGGACATCGAGAAAGGTGCTGCTCTCGTTTTAGTGGGCACTCCTTGGCTGTTTCTACATGACAGGAAAAAGCCATCGGTAAAACTCCCAAGAAAGAATGACAACTGAAACACTTGTTGAATAAATGCAGTGGCGATGCAGTATTTGGTCCAAAGTGGGGGGGCCAGGACGCTGCTATGTTGCCATCGTTGACCACGCCAGCCACGCTGGTAGCAAAAATGACAGTTTCATTTTTTCTAATGCTGTTTGGCATTTCTATAAATATAAATGAATGACCGCACAATAATATGACAAAGAAATGCTACAATGCCTGTGACACTTTTGTAATTTATTTTTGGCGTATATTCTCACCGACTCTCTGGCATCGAGGCAATACATTATTAGCTCAGAGATCGCTGCCGAATGAGATCTGTAAACTCATTCGATACCTAATGTCATTTTCATCGAATGACATTATACTGTTACGCGGCGGCCAGCCGAAGAATGAGGCGTGGTGAACGATGGCTATGAGATGATTTTAATGGCCGCTGGCCTAGCGCGAGCGCTCTGTCCCGCGCCACTGCCAGCTTTGTCTTCGTCACAATATTTTCTCATGTGGCAACAAACTGATGTCATTCTATGGGAATGGCATTAAATATACCGTGGGGGGTGAATTGGGCTCTCTCCAAGAAGGCCTGTTTCGCAATCCATGGAGTTGCATGTGCAGAAACTGCAGGGCCACTGGTCTACCACTTATTGTCTCCACTGAGTTCTGGCTGCACTTGTGCGGCTATGCCGGCACCTGAGACCACACAAGGCTACTTGGAGATCTCGCATATTCACCGAAACCTAAGGAAGAGGGCAGAGTGGCATGGGTTGATGGCATCCCAGTGGGCCTGGGGCAGGGCATGCAATGCGAAGGCAGGATAACCGCTGGTCCTTAACCCCTTAGGTGTTTTATTTTTTTTTTAGATTTTTCTGACGAAAAGTGCTTATTTTTTATTACTGATTTCTAATGATATTGTAATAAAAATCAGCTACTCAATGTTGACTGAATAACTGCACTGCATGCTAAGTCAGATTAGCACAACGAAGTTTACTTGTCAACACTGAAGCCTATTCACTATTCACTGAAGCCTAAGGAAGACGGCAGAGTGGCATGGGTTGATGGCATCCCAGTGGGCTTGGGGCAGGGCATGCAATGCGAAGGCAGGATAACCGCTGGTCCTTAACCCCTTAGGTGTTTTATTTTTTTTTTAGATTTTTCTGACGAAAAGTGCTTATTTTTTATTACTGATTTCTAATGATATTGTAATAAAAATCAACTATTCAATGTTGACGGAATAACTGCACTGCATGCTAAGTCAGATTAGCACAACGAAGTTTACTTGTCAACACTGAAGCCTATTCACTATTCACTGAAGCCTAAGGAAGAGGGCAGAGTGGCATGGGTTGATGGCATCCCAGTGGGCCTGGGGCAGGGCATGCAATGCGAAGGCAGGATAACCGCTGGTCCTTAACCCCTTAGGTGTTTTATTTTTTTTTAGATTTTTCTGACGAAAAGTGCTTATTTTTTATTACTGATTTCTAATGATATTGTAATAAAAATCAGCTACTCAATGTTGACTGAATAACTGCACTGCATGCTAAGTCAGATTAGCACAACGAAGTTTACTTGTCAACACTGAAGCCTATTCACTATTCACTGAAGCCTAAGGAAGAGGGCAGAGTGGCATGGGTTGATGGCATCCCAGTGGGCCTGGGGCAGGGCATGCAATGCGAAGGCAGGATAACCGCTGGTCCTTAACCCCTTAGGTGTTTTATTTTTTTTTAGATTTTTCTGACGAAAAGTGCTTATTTTTTATTACTGATATCTAATGATATTGTAATAAAAATCAGCTACTCAATGTTGACGGAATAACTGCACTGCATGCTAAGTCAGATTAGCACAACGAAGTTTACTTGTCAACACTGAAGCCTATTCACTATTCACTGAAGCCTAAGGAAGAGGGCAGAGTGGCATGGGTTGATGGCATCCCAGTGGGCCTGGGGCAGGGCATGCAATGCGAAGGCAGGATAACCGCTGGTCCTTAACCCCTTAGGTGTTTTATTTTTTTTTAGATTTTCTGACGAAAAGTGCTTATTTTTTATTACTGATTTCTAGTGATATTGTAATAAAAATCAGCTACTCAATGTTGACGGAATAACTGCACTGCATGCTAAGTCAGATTAGCACAACGAAGTTTACTTGTCAACACTGCATACAAAACCAGCTGCTTGCCAGTAATAAACAATAAAAAACACTTAATGAAGAAAACACTCACAAATGCCTTATCATTTTCACTTGTGTGGGGTGCCAACATCTTGGTATTTCACTTGGAAAGTGGCAGGACTGTGGGATATATTTCACAGCAAGGAATGACACAGAGCGGCTGGTTGCAGCTCTTTTTTTTTTATTTATTAATACTGTGATCTCTTACAACACCATAGCAGGGTTGGCATACAATTTAAAAGCAAACAGGTGCTGGAAACCATAGATACGCTCTTAAGATGTTAAAATAAAATTATAAATCAATTATACAAAAGAATAAAACAAGAAACAGAATTTCAAAATACAAGATACAAATGCTCAACAGTATCATGTGGTGGAAAAAGTATAAGGAAATTAAAGATGGGCTTAAAACATTTTTATTGACAGTTGTGATACTGCATCATTACTGGGATTATTGCAGTCTGTAATCATTCTAAGGAAATAGGAATACTTATCAGAGTTGATTCTTGCATTTAATGGTGTCACTGAAAAATCATGCCGTTGTCTTGTGTTATATCCAGATGAGTACGATAAAATGTTGGAGGGGTTGATATTGTATTCACCTTTGATTAATTGAAAGAAGAATTTGAAACGACAGATGCGGTTTCTGTGAGGGAGTGGAAGCTTCCGCATCACTGCAGCGTAAAAGAAGACGAGCACAAAGGAAGAAAACACTTACGACACGGACAACGCTGCTTTATAATATTGGAAATTAAAGCATCGACAGAAGGAAGAGCATCATTAACACAGAAAGAAGGGCCCACTGTAGAAGAAATATGCTTTAGTGAAACGAGCTTCTGGGCAAGTTGGTTACTTTGGTTCCACATCACTGCAGCGTAAAAGAAGACGAGCACAAAGCTTCTTCCTTTCTGTTTTCTTCCTTTCTGTTTTCTTCCTTTGTGCTCGTCTTCTTTTACGCTGCAGTGATGTGGAAGCAAAGTAACCAACTTGCCCAGAAGCTCGTTTTACTAAAGGAGTGGAAGCTAACCACTTTAAGCAGATGACTGTGTATGACCATATGAATTGTAAATAAGCTGTGCTGCTTTTTTCCAAACTCGCTCCAATTTAGCAGTGTTAGTTTCTTTTCTCACCTTTGTCCCATTTTCTCCTCGCTTCGGACACCAAATGAAGCATTTTCTGGTCTGGCTCGGAGGGATACAGGCAGGAGACAGACAGGGTCAACGACACCGGCCACACTTTATCTTGCTCGAAGGATCAAGGTACTACCTGTTCAGGATCGACTCAGTAAGCGGTAGTCAAGGTGGCTCATCTTCCCTCCATCTTTCTGGTACAGGACAAACAAGTTATTTTATTTATTTAGCAGGAGGGGCAGAGGAATCCACATATGGAGGGTGGAAGGAGGAGTGCAAGGAATGAAATCAGAATAGCTCGTCAGCTGTCACTGATTCTTGCAGCACACAGTGGCAACTGACCTGCTTGTTTCTTTAATAGCTCCTTAGAAAAGGGACGAAATTTCAAGCTAGGAAAGTTTATAAAAGGCATTTCAACATTGACCTGCCTACTGAGCCCCAAGGGTTCGAACCTGGCCGCAGCAGCCGCGTTCCGAGGGATGCGAAACGCAAGAGGCACCTTTGTGCTGTGCGATTTCAGTGCACCTTGAAGGTGTTCGAAATTTTTCTGGAGGTCTCCACTGCGGCACCTCTTTCTCTCTTTCTTCTTTCACTCCCATCTTCCTCTACTTCCCTTAAGACGCAGCTCAGGTGTCCAGCTCAGGTGTCCGCTGAGATATGCCATTTCCTTTCCTCAAAAAACAATATTTAGTTTTCATTTGAATATTGGGTGTGACCAAATTGCTGCATTCACAAGCTCCGTACCAGACTTTCATTTATGTTGGCAGTGGTTGTCTGTTCTCGCCAAATGATGCCTCGTTGCTATTGAAGAGTTAATAGTTTTTTACAGACTCCTAGTCAATAGTTTTCCAGATTGCTTGTTAGTTTGTTAATCTTTCCTTGCATGCCTCGAGCAGAATTAATCTTCTAAAGAGTTGTCTGTTGAACAATGTTCACTTCCCCAATGTACACATTGGGTGAGAAGTTGTACTTGTAAACGGGGCTGTTCACTGACTGTTTTTTTCTCTCTTCCAGAGTCTGGAGCATTCCTCAACAACGAAGGTGTGGGGCTGTTTCCTCTGCAGAGCTTGTGTGAGAACCTCTCCTTTTCCCTCTCTTCCTGAGGACAGCACTCGCTGAAACCAAGCAGAGGGAAGGTGTTTATGATAAAGTCAAGGGGGAAAATGAGTGGCATAATCTTCTTCAATAGCAGATTGTGTGACAGACAGTCCTAGAAAGCTTCTGCTTCTTTCTATAAATGATTACCCCACTAATTTCTCCCACTTTAACCAACTCCGCCATTAAAAAAGGAAAGGCTTTCTTTGGTTTCAGTGACTGTTGGCCTTTTTCACAAGCTCTTCCTAACATTTTGCTACCACCACCCTAGTGCTAGAATGTAACTAGTGGTGCAGCATGGTAGTTGTTTTAAACTACACTTTTCAGCCCTCTCTATTAAAGAAAGTTGGATAACTAGCAGTGACACAAACCTATCAGCAGTACTATGGTTAGTTGAGTCACTATAGATAGAAAAAAAAAGAACTGTTGTCGATTTTATTATCAATAGTGCTATCGATAGCATACAATTAACTGCGTGAACTCACTGCAGCACGATCTTGGTTTCCCAGGTGTGTGGTATGGAGGTGGTGGAAACTATGCTCTCTGCTCTCTCAGTGTACATGTTGCCAAGCTCTGCAGCAAAAGCACCAAAGTTTGGCCAGTTGGTATTGATCCTTCGTGAAAAAACGTAGCAGCACGAAAAAAACGGGGCCGAAATAGACACAAGTACGACAGGATGTATGCTGCACTTCCAACTGACTTTTATTGAGAAGACCAAAGCTTAAGTACAGCACTACTATCGCCTCGTGGCAACCAACTGCAGTGGTCCAAAAACGCCAGTTCATTAACAAGAAGAGACCAGGAAGCGGTGCTGACACACCGACCATCTGCTTTTCTGATGTGATATGCCTGAATAATCTCTCTTTCCATCCGATCCTTTCCACTCCCAAGAAACGTAGTTTGCCGAAAAATGGGTTTATACTTACAGTCCCGGCAGTGGATGGCAAGCTGACTGCTCTTCCCTTGTTTCACCAGATTGCGATGCTCCCCAGCCCTCTCATTAAAGCAGCGTCCAGTCTGACCTATGTACACTCTGTTGCAAGTGAGCGGAATGCTGCACACTACCTCAGTAGTTCAGTGGGTGAAACCGAGTTGGTGGTTGATAGTGCAGATTGGCTTTTTCTTATTAACCATCATGGGACAAATTTTTTATAGCTTGCTTGGGGCGGAGAAGAGCATGTTTACACCGTATCTGCTTGCTTAAGATTATGAGAAACCCAGTGTAGGTATGGAATTACTTGAGTTTCCAACCTCTCATCTTGCTCATCTGTCCCTGGGATGTGCTTTTTCTTTTGTCTCTGCAACAGCTGACAAAGAACCTGGAGGAAAGCCTGACAGTTTGCAATTGAACACTTTCTAACATTTTATGTGGACATGACTTTTCCAAAGCGGAATTGAGGCAGTTCATGGCTATTGCTCTTTTGATTATCTTCGAATGAGCACTACTGTAAGGAAGGAGTGCCTTTTGTGGCCTAGGACATATATGCCCATCCAAAAAATGAATTCTTGGGTCAAGAAACTATATACAATTTCCACTCGGGAGTTCAAAGGTAGTAAACTTTAAGCCTTTTGCTATTGTTTTGAGTGACTTGATCAAACTTGGGTGCTTTTGCACAGTATTTCTTCTACACTGGGCTCTTTCCTATCTCACCAAACAAGACAGAGTCCTATTGTTACATGTGTGAATATAATCGCAGTGATCACATGCCAGTGCGAGACTCTTTCTTTCTGCATCAAGAAAGGAGTTGTTTGCTTCGAAGTTCAAGCACTGCTGGGACTTGTGTCGCCGTCTCTGGGCCGTTCAAGAAGACTTCGTAAGATAATGAAGTCTGAAGGATGGCGTCAAGTTCGACTTTATGAGGATTGGCTTCATGTGCTCGCCCAAAAAGGAAGAAATCTGCACAGAGCGGCAAGACTGTTCCATGACTACAAGAATTTGGCTGCACAGAGTTTGGAGTCTTTGTGGCATCGGGTTCGTCAGTACCTTCTGGCAAGGAGAAGAAACCAGATGGTACCTAGAAAGGTTGACGTCGTGGGTGATGTGTAGCTCTCGGATGAAGGTCGTGGGGAAAGGTTCAAAATTCTGCTTTGAGTCGGTTGCCGGAACTACTGGCCATGGTGCGGCATATAAGAGCAAAGGAGTGAGACAGAGACATATCTGATGGCGCTCAGTCCGTGGCAAGCAACGAGACCCGAACTTCTAAGTGCGGGTCTGAGCAGAAAAAGGTGGTCGGCTACCTAAAACGGCACGGACTAATCATAGTACAGTCCGACAAAGAGGGTGGTTTTGTAGTGCTTCCCAAAGGAACGTATGAACAGAAAGCTACTCAAGCCATCGAGAAAACTAACCTTAAGAAGGGAAGGCTGTCAAGGTGTTGCAGCAGGACCTGAAATCACTGGAGAGTAGTGTTGAGAAGTGGGATCCCTGGAAGCATTCCTGTCATGTTCAGAGCTATTGTGTCCGAAAAGGGTAGCTGGCAGTCAGCTGTAGGAAAGTACCTCCAGAAGCAGCTGACGACTTTGACGACTGAAGATCCCTTTCTTGTCAGAAGCTCTCACAAGGTGGCAGAAGAATTGAAGCAAGGGCTCAGCATGACTTCACCAGCCACCATCGGGTTCTCCATTGACGTAGAAGATCTTTACTACTCCATACCCCACAATGAACTGCTTAAGGCTGTTAGCTCAGTAATTGAGGATGCGGGAGAAGTACTGTTTCAGAACAGGGCGGGTGTGAACAGTGACCGTTTTTTAGCCCTTTTAGAGTTTTATCTACAGTCAACTGCCATTAATTTTAACAACCGGTTTCACACGCAAAAAGCAGGAATCTGCATTGGGTCCTGTGTGGCTCCCTTTCTTTCTGACATTTTTCTTTTATGCATTGACAAAAGCTTGCTCTGCTTACTCCCTATCCTTCACATTTTTAGATATCTTGATTATTATTTGGTGATAATGAACAAGCCGCACGTTTTATGTATTGACGAGGCTGTTGCTGATGTTCTCGCATCATTCGCAAGATGAGAGGTTGGCAACTCAAGTAATTCCGTACCTACACTCGGTTTCTCATAATCTTAAGCCAGTTGCAAGCAGATACGATGTAAACGTGCTCTTCTCCGCCCCAAGCAAGCTATCAAAAATTTGTCCCCTGATGGTTAATAAGAAAAAGCCGATCTGCACTATCAACCACCAACTTGGTTTCACCCGCTGAACTACTGAGGTAGTGTGCAGCATTCCGCTCACTTGCAACAGAGTGTACATAGGTGCAGCGATGGCATAGAGGTAGAGCATCCGCCTCGCGTGCAAGAGGACTGGAGTTCGAATCCCGGTGCCACGCAATCCTCCACCTGATTAAAAAAAAACTCCGCGTGTCGATGGAATTGCATAACCAGGCTTGGAGTGCGGCCTGATTTCGGTGACCAGAACCGACAACGCACTTCCTCACCAGAACAGGATTTGGCCACCCTGGTGTAGTGCGTGGCCACAACCTTCTATGAACAACCCATTTAACCCTCGGCCCTCAGTCCCCAGCGGCTGCGGAGCAACTGACCAAGGCGGCGGTCAGACCTGTGACGCAGCGGAGGGTGCTAAGAATCTCTGGCTCCGGACAGGCCGCCATTGGAAACTGAACCTGGCAACGTTTAAGTGAGGCTAGCTTAGCAGTGCTATTCGAGGAATTAGCCGGTATTAAATGGGATGTCATAGGGCTTAGTGAGGTTAGGAGGACAGATGAGGCGTATACAGTACTAAAGGGCGGGCATGTACTGTGCTATCGTGGATTAGCAGATAGGCGAGAACTAGGTGTGGGATTCCTCATTAATCAGGATATAGCTGGCAACATCGAGGAGTTTTACACTATTAACGAGAGAGTGGCAGCTATCCTAATTAGGCTTAATAAGAGGTACAAGCTGAAGGTGGTGCAGGCCTACGCGCCTACACCAAGCCATGATGACCAGATAGTTGAAAGCTTCTATGAGGATGTGGAATCGGCAATGACCACAGTAAAATCACAGTACACTGTACTGATGGGCGACTTTAATGCAAAGGAAGGTAAAAAGCAGGCTGGAGACAAGGCGGTAGGTGACTATGGCATAGGTTCTAGGAACAGTAGGGGAGAGCTATTAGTAGAGTTCGCAGATAGAAATAATTTACGGATTATGAATACCTTCTTCCGCAAACGAGCAAACAGGAAGTGGACGTGGAAGAGCCCCAATGGTGAGACTAAAAATGAAATAGACTTCATACTGTGCGCACACCCTGGCATCGTAGAGGATGTGGAGGTCCTCGGTAAGGTCCGTTGTAGCGACCACAGAATGGTAACGTCTCGTGTTAGCTTAGATTTGAAGAGGGAACGGAGGAAACTGGTGAAGCGAAAGGCTATTAACGAGTTAGCATTAAGAGGAAAGATAGAGGAATTCAGAATGTCGCTGCAAAACAGATTTTCCGCTTTAACTGCAGAAGACGACCGTAGTGTTGAAACAATGAATGATAATCTTACAGCTATCGTTACAGAGTGCGCCGCAGAAATAGGTGGCAGGATGGTTCGACAGGATACCAGCAAGCTATCTCAGGAGTCTAAAGATCTGATTAAGAAACGCCAAAGCATGAGGACGTCTAACTCCACAGACAGGATAGAACTAGCAGAGCTATTGAAGTTAATAAATAAGCGCAAAGTAGCCGACATAAGAAAGTTTAACATGGAGAAAATCGAGCATGCTCTAAGGAACGGAGGTAGCCTAAGATCAGTGAGGAGAAAACTGGGCATAGGTAAAAGCCAGATGTATGCGCTAAAAGACAAACAGGGCAATGTCATCAGCAATATGGATAAGATAGTTGAATTAGCCGAAGAGTTCTACACAAATCTATACAGTAGCGAATGTAATCATCAAGTTACTGAGGGAGGCAGTTGAGCACAGCAATGGGACATCCTGCCAGTGACGAAGGAGGAAGTAAAGAAAGCCTTGGGAGCAATGCAAAGAGGGAAAGCAGCTGGTGAGGATCAGGTAACAGCAGATTTGTTGAAGGACGGAGGAGAGATTGTGCTACAAAAACTAGCCACCCTCTATTCGCAATGCCTTGTGACCTCGAGAGTACCAGAAGCTTGGAAGAACGCTAACATTATCTTAATTCATAAGAAAGGAGACGTCAAGGACTTCAAGAATTACAGACCAATCAGCTTATTGTCCGTTGCCTACAAGGTATTTGCTAAGGTAATCGCTAATAGAGTCAGGACAACCTTGGACTTTAGTCAACCAAATGATCAGGGAGGCTTTTGTAAAGGATACTCGACAATAGACCACATTCACACTATCAATCAGGTGATAGAGAAATGCGCAGAATATAACCAACCCCTATATATAGCCTTCATTGATTACGAGAAAGCATTTGATTCAGTGGAAACCTCAGCTGTCATGCAGGCATTGCGGAATCAGGGTGTAGAAGAGTGTTATGTGAAAATATTGGAAGATATATATAACGATTGCACAGCTGCTATAGTTCTCCATAAAGTCGGCAATAAAATTCCAATACGGAAAGGTGTCAGGCAGGGAGACACGATCTTGCCAATGCTCTTCACTGCCTGCTTACAGGAGGTATTCCGGGGACTGGAATGGGAACAGTTGGGGATAAGAGTTAACGCAGATACCCGAGTAATTTGCGATTCGCTGATGACATTGCCTTGCTAAGCCACTCAGGACAAGAAGTGCAAAGCATGATCAATCAGTTAGACAGGCAGAGCAGAACGGTGGGGCTAATAATTAACATGCAGAAAACCAAAGTTATGTTCAACAGCCTCGCAGGGGGAACAGCAGTTCGCAATTGGTAGCGAGGTGCTGGAAGTAGTAAGAGAATATGTCTACTTAGGGCAGGTAGTGACCGCAGATCCGGATCATGAGAGGGAAATAACTAGAAGAATAAGAATGGGGTGGAGCGCATATGGCAGGTTCTCTCAGATTATGAATGGTAGCTTACCGATATCCATGAAGAGAAAAGTATACAACAGCTGTATCCTACCGGTACTCACCTATGGGGCAGAAACGTGGAGGCTAACAAAGAGGGTTGAGCTTAAGTTAAGAACAACGCAGCGAGCTATGGAAAGGAAAATGATAGGTGTAACGTTAAGAGATCGGAAGAGGGCAGAGTGGGTGAGGGAACAAACGCGGGTTAATGACATCTTAGTTGAAATCAAGAGGAAGAAATGGGCTTGGGCAGGACATGTAATGCGAAGGCAAGATAACCGCTGGTCCTTAAGGGTAACGGAGTGGATTCCAAGAGAAAGCAAACGTAGCAGGGGACGGCAGAAAGTTAGGTGGGCGGATGAGATTAAGAATTTTGCGGGGATACAGTGGCGGCAACTGACAAAGGACAGGGTTAATTGGAGAGACATGGTAGAGGCCTCTGCCCTGCAGTGGGTGTAGTCAGGCTGCTGCTGCTGCTGTACATAGGTCAGACTGGACGCTGCTTTAATGAGAGAGCTGGGGAGCATCGCAATCTGGTGAAACAAGGGAAGAGCAGTCAGCTTGCCATCCACTGCCAGGACTGTAAGTATAAACCCATTTTTCGGCAAACTACGTTTCTTGGGCGTGGAAAGGATCGGATGGAAAGAGAGATTATTCAGGCATATCACATCAGAAAAGCAGATGGTCGGTGTGTCAGCACCGCTTCCTGGTCTCTTCTTGTTAATGAACTGGCGTTTTTGGACCACTGCAGTTGGTTGCCACGAGGCGATAGTAGCGCTGTACTTAAGCTTTGGTCTTCTCAATAAAAGTCAGTTGGAAGTGCAGCATACATCCTGTCGTACTTGTGTCTATTTCGGCCCCATTTTTTCGTGCTGCTACGTTTTTTCACGAAGGACAAGCTCTGCAGGCACGCAGAGTAACTGGATAAAGTGGTGCGAATGTTCCAGTTAAACAGTGGCCTGCTTCTGAGTTACTGACTGCATTAGGTGCCAACATCTGCACTCCTGCCGTCTGGAAAAATCTAGGAGATCAACCTTCAACTCGAAGCTATCCACATTCAGAATTCCCGAAGTGGCTTATAGCATATTCGATAAACAGCACTGGTGCGCACCGGTGCGAAATCTTATGTTCGATAAATTGCACAGGTGCGCACCGGGCATCTTCGATAAATGGGGCGCACCATCTGGGGGCACTTTTTTGTTGCCCCAAGGCGCACCGACAAAATCGGCGGTGCGCGGGGAGCTATCCCAGCAGGCGTTGCAGCAGACAAGCAGACGACAAATGGCGTCCGCACGGCAAAGGTCTGCTCGCCACGATTGTTGATTTCCTTTCAAGCACTTCTGACAGCGAAGATGAAGAAATACTGGCATTGACAAAAGAAAATGAAGGCAATGAACGGCCAAACTTTGTGAACATTATGGACAAATAAAACTAGGATGCAAAACCTCATTTCAAACTTGTATGACTAGGCAGCTGCAACCGCGGTCTATTGGAATATCGGTCCGCAGCAAGTAAAACACGTATACGCTCGAGACGCGCGGCTTGCAGTTGCTGCAGCACGTTAAAGCATTATATGGTGTTGCCGTATGCAATCTATATCATTTCCCTGGTTACGGCGCTCGGCTGCTGTCCCGAAAGACGCGGGTTCAATCCCGGCTGCGGCGGCTAAATTTCAATGGAGGCGAAATTCTAGAGGCCCACATACTGTGCAATGTCAGTGCACCTTAAAGAACCGCAGGTGGTTGAAATTTCCGGAGACCTTCACTACGGCGTCCCTCATAGCCTGAGTTCCTTTGGGACATTAAACCCCAATAAACCAAACCTAACATCATGAAATCTGGGTACATCTGCATTCATACGCTGGATAGCAGATTTCAGTTGTCTTGCGACCACACATTGTGTAGATAGAACTGGAATACGAGCGTGCCAACCTAGGGCGTACTGCGATTTTCTTGGACCAAAAGCGACTCACCAGGCATCAGCTCTTTTAAAAGCTCATTTGACATGGTAAGACGGCGCACCTTGCTGTCCATGTAACGGTTACCGCTGACATTTCAGGAGAAGAAGTTGCCTGAGCTGCATGCAAAAGCTCCAAGAAAGCAGATGACGGTATTCGCAATTCCGGGCCAACACCACCTGCGCACGCAAGGCGGCGTTCGGAACGGGCACCGGCGCGATGCAGTTTGTATTCGATGTTGCCCCGGCTTGGAGCTCCACTACTGTGGGTCCTTGAGCACCACAGTGGTTTTGGGGCAGTTCTGGTGCAAGTTTATCGAAGATGCCATTAGCTGGACAGATGATTTCAGATAGGAGGAGCAGGCTGAAGGGCCTACAACTGTTCAGTTGGGGTGGAAAGGAAGCCGTTGTAAGTGTACGGAACTGCACTGATGCACAACATCAATAACAAATATTGTTGATATGCTTCAACTCGTTCAGTGATGGACATATTCTGGGACTTTCACTGCAGTATTAAAAATTTATTTCATTTGCCAATAAAATTGTTCATAAACCACATGAAGTAGGTATTGCTGACGGTGATCGCAAATATCAGTGACTAGCAACTGGGTGCTGTAATTATTTGCAGCACTATTGATAGTATTATAGGTAGTAATACTGGTCAAATGTTTAGGGCAATCCTCCAAGGTGGAGTAGATTTGTAATAAGGGAGTAATTACTCATTGGCATCCACCCGAGCGCAGCCATACGGCTACAAAGGAAAGCTATACAGCTTTCTCAGAAATTTCGTAGTTAAAGAAAGATTCATCCTGGTCCCGGGTTCGAACCCCGGACCAGGACGAATTTTTCTTCCTGCATTGTAGTTCTGCAAGAAAAACAATTTTTGCACATTGTCTTAAGGAAACCACCGCTTGTGATCATAAATGTGATTTTAAAGTCCAACCCCCCAAATGTAGGATGCTTTACCACATGTAGCCAGTTGTGAATTTGCCTAAAAGCATCCGACGCTGCGGGATGGCTCAAAAGTCAGTGTCGAGGAAAATGTTTCCACCAGAATGATTCTGAAGCGTGAACTGAAATAAACATTTTAAATTGAAAAATATTAAAAATCCTTTTTAATTTTGAAGTTCCTGCATATTGTCACGTAGCAGTTGGTACAGGTAGCGCCGCGTCCAGACGGCAGAGGAACACCAACACCGAGATGATGCCAGCGCACACTGAGACGGCCAGGATGGAACGTCGAGCTTTGTCTTCTTCAGCAGCGAACAGCGTGGCGCACGAGCTGCGTGCCGAACAGCCGCCGGGCGGCTATTGTTGTAGACGCGGCAATATATGGGGTAAAAAAAAAGAAACGCTGGCAGCATGATGTATGGTTTGTCGGCATATTGAGGCTAATTTGGGAAATCAAATGGAGATTAGGTATTAAATCTAGCATTCATTAGCGTAAACAATTTTGTGCTGCCCGCCAGTTTGTTATACACAGTGAGAGCTGGGACAGAGCCTTTCCGTGGGGAAGACACTGAAATGAGAGGTAGGCTGGCAGGTGTGGCACCCATGTTCTCGCACTGTTCTAATCACACCCTACTTGTCCCCTGTGGTTCTCTTAACCAACCTAGTTAGTTGCCTTAACCAACAAGGGAGGGTGCCGGCGTTGCCAGTGCCACGGATGGCGTGATTGCTACGGGTGCACACGGGGGAGACAGCTGCTTTGGCTCGGGAACTTGGATGCGGGCTGACATTCAGGCACGGCGCTCCGCCAGTGGGGCGAGGCCTCACGGGGACGAATGTTCTCCCGTGTCTCATCTTGCTGCGGAGTATCCTCTGTCTTAGCCTGGGCAAGCATTCGCTCGTAACCTTGCTGGTGAGACAGAAGACCGCACTTCCGTTGCCCATGTTATTGCTGTTACAGCAAGAAATGTCTGTTTGTATCAATCTTTCCTTTGTTCCCGCAGACGCTATCATGGGGTGAGCTCTGGCAGTTTTAAACTGTGTCAGCCACGGTTAACGTATCTCCCCACAACTGGCGTCACTGCCGTCATTCAGCTGTGGAAAGTGGAACTGACGGGAGAAAAAATTTGATCATAGTGGTCGGAGGCAAACAATACCAAGTAATAATCCATGTATACTAATGTGTTCTGTGTCATTACGAAGAAAAGAACACGCGGTCAAAATTTCGTGTCTACACTCCTGTAAGAGACTACTCCCTTTGAGCTTTAATTCCGCTTTATTCGATCAAGTTTCTGATTCCCCTTGAAACTGCTGGTGCACCACTGCCCTGGGGTGCTGCCACTGGTGGGGTTCGTGCAATCCAAGTTGATGCCCAGTCATTAATTCAACTGCCACTCAGCTGCATTAATTCAGCTGCCACCTCATCAAAACTGGTGCAGCAGGTGTCGTCTGTACCAGCACAAACCTCTTTAAACGCTGCGCCATTGATACCGGAAGCACTTTGTAGCTAGTATCACCACCAGCAGCCATGTTTGTTTTGCAAACAACAAAACTGCGTGTAATCAGACATGTACGATGAATAAAAGGGGGGGGGGGGGGGGGGGGGGCTCCTTTTTCGTTGTGAACTCTCCAGCAGCAGCTGTTTGGGCTTATGAAGCCTGTCGTGAAGTTTGTTGTCTCATGGTTCACACTGTGACAGACCACCTTGAGGACTGCACGGAAGCTGTTCTTCTGGCCAAAAACATTGGGCCACATTTTGTAGCCAGAGAACACGTGGAGATGTTTTCACATGAAACAGCTGCAGCAAAAACGCTTTCTGAAGCCTGCACAAATTCTCACCACGTATTGAAAAAAAAAAAAAAAAAATGAATGTATCCAGGGGCCACCAGAGGTCAGTTGGTGGAAACTCCCCTGCTGATAATAACATCAGTAATAACGGTGGGCAGCACACCTCTCACGATCTCATTGCCAGACACCTGGAGAAAGATGAGTCTGCTGATGGCATGCACCTGACATTGCTCATCTTCAGCACCTTGAAGACCTGAAGTGCCAGTTTCTGAGTAAAAGACTAGCGTGGTGACAACCGAATCGTGTGTGCCAAGTACTTAACAATGCAAGAGCGGGGGCTAGTTGGTGCTTCATACTGATCACTTCGCACTAAAAGGCACAGACACACGCCCGTTTGTGTTTTCGTGTGTCTGTGCCTTTTAGTGCGAATTGATCAGTGCCAAGTACTTGCCAGCACTATGTTTCATTTAACCCCGTCAAAAGTCCTTCTTGGGCTGGCTAAGGAGATCTGCTGGCAGCAGTGACCGGAATCAGTTCTGCTCCTAAAGGCAACTGGGTTGGGGTCGCTGTTGAGCAGATGCTGCTTGGAGCATTCACTATCTTCATGTGGGCTTGTCGGTTAAGCATCATCATAAGAGGCAGCACAAAAGAAACCAGGACGAAAAGGAAGACTGGTTTCCTTTGCGCTGCCTCTTGTAATGATGGTAGGCATGGCAGCACTCTCAATGACGCTGCCACGGTGGCTCTGTGGTTATGGTGCTCGGCTGCTGACTGGAAAGACGCGGGTTCGATCCCGGCCGCGGTGGCTAGAATTTTTATGGAGGCAAAATTCTAGAGACCTGTGTACTGTACGATGTCAGTGCATGTTAGAGAACCCCAGGTGGTGGAAATTGCTGGAGCCCTTTACTAAGGCCTCCCTCATAGCCTGAGTCGCTTTGGGACATTAAACCCCCATAAACCAAACCAAAGTCTCAGTGATGGCTTTGTTTCACTCGTGGCAAAGCCACCATTTTCTGCTCTGTCCTAGAGGACTGTCAAGAATGTTGAGCACTGCTTACAGCTTTTGACCTGCAACAGTGATTCTTTGTGAAGCCACTAATGCCAAAGCTATGAGAGAAGAAGACTATTGGTAACTGATGTGATGCATTCCAATGTGTCTGCTTAACACAGAGCTGTCCTAAAGGTGTGAGGGCAACAGCCTTGAACGTGGAGTGCATCCCAGGAAAGCTGGCGCTATGCAGTTCTGTTGCTCATGCAGTTTCCACTTCTCAGGCAAAATCCAATGCACTGGTTAGCATGGATGTTGGTCAGTAACTTGGACAGTTGGGTACTTTGGTCGTCACAAATTCCATTCATGGGGAAACAGCACAACATGCTGTATGGTTATGGGCGTATGATCAGGTGTTGTGGGGGAGAGTTTGAAATGATTGGAATTGGGGAAAAGCTGTTCAGAAAAACTGTAATATTAATGCTTTTTTGCTTAGCCTGGAACATTTTTTTTTGGTGTTGTTTGCTGCAGTTATCATTGGGGATCTACACCTGCTGTGTTTTGTTCTGCTAACACCACTTATTAACAGCACTTGTAGTTTTCTTTCTGCCTTCTGTCAGTTGACAGAATGGTGTCGTGCCTGAAAGAAGACTCTTCCCCTCGTCCTCCCCCCACAGGCTCCCACAGCTGTGCCCCAAACACCGAGTCGGCGTTCCTGCACAACAGCCACCTGCTCAGCCTGGTGGCACTGCGCGATGTTGAGCCGGGAGAGGTGGGTGCGGGATTTTATCGAGTGGTGGTGGGACTGTCAGGAAGAAGTTGATTTCACCCCACAGTAGCGGTAGGAATGATCCGTGAAAGACATGAGAGCATAAAACGGCAACACAGATGAGTAAGGGAACAGGACGAGCCCTTACTTGTCCATGTTGCCGTTTTGCGCTCTCGTCTCTCATGAATGCGCACCAACAAGCCCAGCTTCAAGTACTTCGTAGGAATAATCACCAGGGGGGCATAATTAGGCTGCTATAAAATGGGAAAAAGCGCATTGCATTTTTAGGAACAAACGTCTTTCTGAGCCGCTAGACCAGGTGGTAGACCCCTAGGAACCCCAGCAGCCTTCCACATGTGTCAAGGAAGTCCCCCCTAACAATTGAACATCACAATTGGTCGATTTTGCGTGTCAACAGACCATGTGCGCTTTTCTCTTGCTCTTGTAAGTACCGCGTTTACTCTCGTAATTCACATACTTTTTTTCTTGTAACTTCGGGCTTCCAAAAACGAGGTGCACAAATTACGAATTACACAAAAAATTTTCTCAACACATCTTAAAAAACTCTACAAAGGTCGTAGCGCACAATATATACTGTATAGGTATTGCCCCCTGTACGTAGGCCACTGTTCTTGCACCCCTCGCTGGTCATCAATACAGTTGACTCAAATCTCCCACCCCAACCTAGGTTGCGTAGGTCCCCCTGGGATGGCCATGACGGCCACTAGCCGCAGCTCAGGTTTCAATGGCCAGCAACATCTTTTCCTTCCATTTTTATTAACAATAAATCGCCACCAACAACAGCAACGATAAAATCGCAGAGCCAGCAGTGGGAGGCAAAGGAGATAAGAGGCAATAAAACGACGCGCTCGCATGCGGCCCGGCTGACAAGCGGCAAACCGAACAGCAAACAGTTTGGCAGTTTCGGATTCGGGCACACACAGCTGGTTGACAGCGACCACCAGCTTGCTCGCACTGGTGGCACACGGCGCATAATTCGTGCTCTCACCACTCGCACCTGTCGAAAACGCATGCGTCAATGTGGACGTGCCGTTTTTCCCAAGCCTGCCTTGTGCGCACCCATGTAGTACATGCTGGTGGGCTGGCACAGCAAGGAACACAAAATATGCTTGTAAAAGTTTTTTTTTTTTCGAAAATTCAGCTAAGAAGTTTGGGTGCGCATATTATGTGAGTAAGTATGGTATTTATTTTATGTTTTAGCTTTCTTTATTCAGTGTCCATCTTTCGCTCATGCTCAGACCTAATTAATTCAGCCCCAAGACAAACACCTTCCCCCGCATTCGTGCACTCGTCTGGGCTGGCCAACTGGGAAGTGTGCCATGCCTACAGGCGCATGCAACACGTGCCGCTTTGTGTGCCATGCCCCTTCCACACCACCTGGCCAGCACATTGTTCTAAACGTGCACTGGCGCAGCTTTTTGCACCAATGTCTTGGCACGTCTGGACGAGCCACTGCCGCTGACGCTCCCACCATAATAGGAACACGCAGCAGGGCTGGTGTAGAACCATCCGATGTACCCAGAACTGCAATAATTACACCATTAGGCATTTTCGAATACCTCCGCATGCCATTTGGCCTCCGTAACTCTGGCCAGACGTTACCAGCGTGGCCAGACGTAGGAATGTCCCGCAGAAGGTGGCCAGGGACCCAAGATATCGATGTGGACGTTGTCAAAACGGCCGGACGGCGGAGGGAACGAGCCGAAGGGAGAGGTCGTATGTCGCTGAGTTTTGGACTACTGGCAAGCCAGGCAGGCACGGTCCCAGGCGCGCACGTCCTTGTTGATGCCGGGCCAGACGTGGCGTTTAGTGAGAAGATGCTGCGTGGCGCAAATTCTGGGATAGGATAGGCCATGGAGGGCATCGAAGACAAGACGACGAAAGTCAGAGGGGACCAAAGGGCGCGGAGTGCCAGCCGAAGTGTCGCAGATGATGGGGACGGGGCACGAAGGGAGGAGAATTTCACGGAGAACCAGCGCTGCAGGGTCCTTGCAAAGCTCCATAACTTTCGAGTCATGTTGCTGTACTTTTGTGAGGGCGGCAAAGTCGATGTTCGGTGATGGAGCAGCAGTGGCAAGGGAAGCAGTAACAAGCTACAGAGCATCCGCCGGGGCATTGTCAAAACCCTGCACATGTCTGATGTCGGTCGTGAATTCTGCCGCGTACGAAAGGTGACGAATTTTGCGAGACGAGAATTTACCGCTCCCCGATTTGATGGCAAAATGAGTGATTTGTAGTCGGTGACAATGTGGAACTGCCGACCTTCTAGGAGGTGCATGAAATGCCGCACGGACATGTACATGGCAAGAAGTTCATGACTGAAAGTACTGTAGCGGCTTTCCGCAGCAGAAAACTTGTGTGAGAAAAAAGATAAAGGGCGCCAGGCACCATCTACGAGCTGGTGTGGCACAGCTCCAACTCTGGAGTCGAAGGCGTCAGTCATGAGGCGTAGGGGTGCATCAGGGCACGGATGGCCAAGGAAGGTGAGGTCGGAGAGTTTCGCCTTGGCGGCCCGGAAGTAATCCAGAGCAGCTGAAGACCATGTGAGTTGTGCGGAGTTTGTTTTCTTGCCTTGAAGCATGTCTGTCAATGGTTTGAGGAGTGCAGCACAGTGAGGGATGAACGGCGATAAAAATTGATAAGGCCAAAAAATTCACGGAGTTTGCGGATTGAGGCAGGCTGCGGAAAGTGTTGAATGGCCTGGACTTTTGATGGGAGAGGCCGGATGCCGGAGCGGGTGACACGGTGACCAAGGAAGTCAAGCTCCGACTTGCCAAATTCACATTTTGCTCTGTTGATGATCAGGTCGTAATCAGAGAGCCGTTGAAACACTGGCACTCAGTGTCTGCGCTACAGATGGCACAGACAGCATGAAACTAACACTGAAATGAGTTTTCACTAACGACGTCTGCTTCATGCACGCCCGCCACAAGTGTGGAGAGGCCAGTGTGGGTGCTCGCAGAAGCCCTGTGCTAGACCAATGGAAGATTTGTTGTTGGTAGCGCTCAGCTGAGTTCATATTTCGTATTGAGAGGCGTCTAGTAGTAGCGCCAACAATAGCCATACTGCATCCTGTAGGGGCCACTTGGGGTGGGCCAGCGGGAAGCTTTGTTGATGAGGGCACACCATTTGGTAGAGGTTAATTCCATCCACCCGGGATTCTTTTTGCACAGAGCGGTGCATCGGAATGGGGCAGAGTTCATGATTTGTGTGGTCCCATCCACACAGCAGCGGCCACATGTGGGATGTCATGTCTAAATTAGACTGCCTTCATGGGACAAGGGTGCTGTTCTGGTATGCTGCCAATGGAGGCGGCAGCAGCCAAGAAGTGCTCACTCTTGTACAGACAGTCAGTGTGATGCGGGCACCAGAGTATGTGTTGATGACGGGTGCAGACCATGCGAGGAGCGAGTGGCATGATCCAGTCAGACCCTCTCTCCACTGTGCCCCAAGTCAGCCACGTTTCAATGGAGGCAAAAGGCACCTGTGTGATGTCAATGTATGTCCCAGCGTACTCGCACAATAACAAAAAAAAACTACCTTGGGGCCCTCCGCTGTGCCTCTTCTCCTTTCACTCTCACCTTCCTCTCTTCCTTCGCACCATTAGTCGCACCGGTTAATGTCCAACAGGCAATTAAAAATTGCGGTATAGTGGTTGGTACACCCTGTCACGTGGGTATTCATGCAGTGCATTTATTGCCACTTTTACGTGGTTCGAGCATTAATTAACGGGCTCGTGCAAGCTAGCTCATCAAGAAAAGCGTTCTGCTGTTATGAAGCAGAAGTGAAGCAGGTAGTATGTGGTGAACAATTTATTGTTCAACAGTGTTAAAAAAACGGCTTGCGATATACATTAGTAAATGTGGGCATATGATGGCTGAGAACAAGTGGGGATAAGTTTATTTACAAAGGCTTCAAAATATGGAGGGAGGGCTTGGGGGTCGTCGATCTCCTTTTGGCAGCCTTGAGGTTCGATCACTGATTGGAGCAGCTGTGGGTTTCATCTTGGTGAGTTGCATGAAGAACAAAAAAACATATTTTAAAATAAATAGCTCTTTCATATTATGCAGTTTTACATGTTATGCAATCATAGAAATGAAGATATCTTACAATGAATGTGTTGATTTTTGCCCACTGGCCACAAATAGTGGCAAGCTTTAAGAAATGGCAACGTGCTCTACCAAGATTTGGCTAGTGCACACTCATCTGCTTCTCATCAGAATATTTTTAAATATATTCATCTCATTGCCTAATTAAAAAGAAAAACTTCCTATACTAGGATTCAACTTGAAAAAAAAAAAACAGCAGTTCGTAACAGTAGGTCATGTGCACGTTGTCCTGAATATTCCGCTAATCAATCACAACAGTGAAGAAATGCAGTTTTTAAGGTTTGACTATCAAAAAAGGCAGATGCACCGAAATTGTTGAGCTTATAAATTTTTCTCGTGACTAGCTCCTTGTTTAGGTTACAAGAAAAGATTTAACTCTGTTCTATTTTTTGTCATGGAGGACTTTGTCGACCGTCCTGAATGTGGGCAGAACTTCGCTGTATCAGTTGTATCAGACTGTAACTGTTGTGTTAACTAAAGCACTTCAAGGTCACTGCCAACGTTGTAAAGCGTACAAGTGGCCATTTAAGCTGTTTTCTTCAAAACAAGCTTACCGTATTTTCCGGTGTATAAGATGCACCCTTTTATAAGACGCACCCGCCATATATGCAGGCAGTCACTGAAAAAGTTGGCACATAAGACGCACCCGTGTATAAGACGCACCCCAGCTTACCCAGTTAGGCTGGTGAGGCTTAATTAAACGCGCTTGTGCGACCATCGCGAAATGCACCGTACCTGTGAGAAATTCTTAAGCAATGCTAAGTAATCGAAAAAGGCAACACTCACACCATACCTGCCCAGGATTTAGCAAGAAATAAAAAAAAACGAAAGAGTTCTCCCATATATCCACACCAACATTTTATTTTTACTTAAAACCTTCGAAGTCTTCATCTTCAGATGCGCTATCAAAAAGTTCGCCCAATACTCGAGGCAATGCGGCTAAAACACGCACTACATACGTGCTACGTACATGGAGCAAACAAAGTTGCAAAGGGGGACTAAAAAAAAAATGCCGGCTTGTCTTGCCTTGTCTTGACACTGGTGAGAAGCGCGATTGTCGCCATCTTTTGGCATTCCACATTACTTTTGCTTGGTGCCTCTGAAACGGCCATGCGTTTGTGATCCCGGAAGTCGTCATCCCCGCCGTTTCATGATAAAGTTCACCTGAAAAAGTGGCGCAGGGCGGTCCCCATATTGAAGTGTTACAACCGTGTTATTTTCCATCGATATTTTTTCGGTGAAAAAAGCTTGAGCATGAACCTGAGTGATTTCTGAACTTGGAAAAAAAAAAACGAAAATTTCGCGTATAAGACACACCCTTGTATACGACGCTCCAGGAAGATTTTTGAAAAAAAGCCGCGTCTTATACACCGGAAAATACGGTAGCATGGTAGATTTAAAGCATGACAACGCACTGTCGCATCACTCCCTCGAAAGTGACCCAACTGAAAATGCATATAGTGACCACACAGCAATATATGGTTCAGCCAGTTCAGCCAAAAGCGCTGCAGTCATGGTGCTGCTGCCTGCCCTTTTTGCTGCACAGCTTTCCAGGGTGGTCGTGCCCATGCTGCATCACAGTGGCCTGGTTATTCATGTCAGTCAGGGCACGTTTAACAGTGCGACGTGGCAGCACTTCATCGCATGACAGTTTTTTAAATCTTGCGAGAATTAGTTTAAGCTAAAGAAAAAGACCTGTGCTCAATTTATTCTGCAAATAGCTTAAATGGGCAGTTCTCAGCATGTTGTGCAACTTTTACTGTGAAATTTTTGTGGATATTTAACGATAATTGTAATCTATTTTAGCTTTATTATTTAGCAACTGAGCTACATTTTACGAATTTTCTGACCTGCATGGTCAAGATGACTGCATAACTCTGCTCTGATAGAAGCTTCATAAAATGCGTTGTAGTTTTTTAAAGCTTGCCGCAGGTTTGCCAGAATATCCCATGTGCATGTAAGCTCTATAAAAGTTCACGTGAACAGAAAATACACCTGCTTGCTCAGAAAGCAAGTGCGCAAAATACAAAGGACAATTATTCAGCCCAGTGTATGAAAGAAACTACATTATTCCAGCATCCATAAAAATAATTAACACCACATAAGCACTGTTTGCTATTATTGTTCAATTTTGTTTCAAATTTTTCAGTTCAGGTTTTTCTTTGAAAAGCCTTGAGAGAGACGGCAATGCAGTTTGTCTGGGTGGATTCTACAGCATAGCAGATATAATGTACCAGGAACAGCTCTATAACTAAACCATTAATTAGGTAAATTTACTAATTAATTTTGTTAATATTTTACAGGCAAGATTATATCGCGAAATTGAAGAGCGGCAGCATCGCGTGTGAACCCAATCTTTTAAATTTTCTTAATCGGCAATATGGTTTGAAATACTTCAAAAGTATTCATTCGAAGCGTTGTTGAGTTCACTTTCCTCCATTGCATGTTTATAAAACACCGTGTGTTGCGCAAATAAACGCACGCCGTAGAATGCTTCTCCCAGCTAAACGGGCGCATTGTTCGAGCTCAAATTTAGCACAGATGTGGCATTTGGTCAGTAGAATTGTTTCATGCTACATTTGTTTGGGTTCTTTGCCTGATTTGAAGAAAAAAAGTCACATATTCGTATCATCTTCGATACGATATACATGCGATAGTATCGCTGCATGTAGTATCATCACAGAAATCGCTAACTGCTTCTGTGTCATCAAATACTCAAATGGCATTTCTATCTTTTACATTAGAAATGCAAGCGATGCGAATTTATAAATTTGTGACACGGTAAAGCCAATGTAGCGACCTTTCAAATTGCATTTTTGACGTCTCATATTTCGAAGCACATTGTCATCAATATGTGGGAAGCTAAGCTTTTATTGAAGAAACAAGGCAACATTTTTGACACGTACCTTTTTTCGAGACAATTGCCCTGACTGGGGCGTGAACCTTGTGGGCTTTGACGCTAAAGAAGATCTCTAAGCAGCTCCGATTACTCGTTTCTATGCCCTGCTTGGCTGCAGCCTGTTGCACAGTTTTTGCTCTGGACACCTTTTGCCTTGGCTTTTGAGACTGCCTCTAATCCTCTACTGCCCATGCATCATAACAGCAAAGCCCTCCTCCTTGTCGGCGGGTAAACACGAAGCGAATGATATTCCAAAAAGATACAATGCATTTCACCAGTACCTTCAGCCCTGCCATGATTTATGTTGTCCAGGCCTTCCGAAACACAGAGTGCAATGTTGAACAGGGGACTGAGGTGCAGTCCTCCTCCTCTTCTCAACCCCCCGGGAGGAGAGCACATCTGGAGGTAGGCGCTCAAGGAGGGAGCTTCCGGACGCTGTGTGCTTCACGTCAGTGCTGCCTCAGTTGAATCTGTAGCGTGCCACCGTGGTCCAGCAGCTGAAGACGACGACAGTCCCAGTACGCCTGCCAAGCACGCCCAGACTGGATTTTCATGGCTGCTTAACTGCAAGGCCGGCGCAGCGCTGTTCCGTCCCAGCCTGGCTGAGCGCGTCCAGCCGAATATATTTGTGGAGACCCGACGATGACTGGTGCCCACGATTCGTCTCCACAAATCTGCCACAAGAATTGGGCTGTTTGAGTGAAAAGTGCCGAAAACCCACGGAAATCCCTGGAGGGGTCCAAGTGGGTGGCTGCCAGAGGTTTCCTGTGCAGCCGAGCCAAACGAAGCCATTCTGACCGCTGGATCTTGCACATGTGTCCAACAGAGGGAGGGAACCCTCTGGTGGCAACATCTTGTTGCGCATGCACAGTGCTGTGCAGGCTGCGTTGGCGATGCAGGCTGTGGGATGACGAGGGACACATAAAGATCGAGTAAACAGTGATCCCCTTGCCATGTGGCAACATCTATATCAGTCACCTAAATAAAAGTCTTCAACAGCACAGAAGAAATCTGAAGGATGCAAGCTAGCTGAGCAAGCACTGCAGCCAGTATAAAGACTGCACTCTTGAAGGAACGGCCATTCCGCGCAAGTGTCGCCACACCACCACACGGGTGGTAGCAGAAGCCATTGCAAGATCCCCTGACAAATGTGACCATCCATACACCTGAGTGAGCTGCTGTTCCTGAGCACCCATGAACGTGTGTGAGTGACTGGAGGGAAGGGGCGGCTCTAACGAGACAACTGTGTTGTTTTTTCCTTCTTGTTTTGTTGTGGCACTGATGCCAGTCCAAAGCAATAAACAATGTTGTTAGTCCAACCTCTGTTTGTTACTGTCCACTACCTGTTAATAAGCTGAGTGCACAGTGTGCTGCTCGTCTGCGCAGGAGATCACCATTTCCTACCTGGACGAATGCAGCCTCAACAGAAGTCGTCACAGCCGGGCCAAGATTCTCAGGTGAGCTGCATCTTTTTCTGGCAAGGCTGCTCGTCCACAACTTCCCTTCTTGTCTGTCCGTATGCCTGTTTAGCCTATTTAAGGGTTGGTTATATTCTACGCATTTCTCTATCACCCGATTGATAGTGTGAATATGGTCTATTGTTGAGCATCCTTTACGAAAGCCTGACTGACCATTTGGTTGATTGAAGTTTAAGGTTGTCCTAACTCTATTAGTGATTACCTTGTAGCTGATGTGTCCGTAATTTTTTAAGTCCTTGACATCTCCTTTTTTATGGATTAAGATGGTGTTAGCGTCCGTCCAAGCCTTCGGGCTAAGCGGGGTAAAAATTGAATAAAGAATAAAGACATTACGTATACAGGGTGAGTAGTTTTTCTAGCACAATCTCCCTTCCGTACTTCAGCACATCTGCTGTTACCTGATCCTCACCAGCTGCTTTCCCCCTTTGCATTGCTCCCAAGGCTTTCTTTACTTCCTTTTTCAGTGCTGGCGGGAAGTCCAATTGCTGTGTGGTACTGCCTCTCTCATTAACGTCCTGATTGCATTAGCCATTCTTGTAGATTTATATAGAACACTGGCTACTTTAACTATTTTATTCCTATAGTCAATGACATTGCCCTTTTTGTCCCTTTAATGCATACATCTGATTTTTGCCTATGCCTAGTTTCGTCTTCACCACCTTCAGTATAACTCCAGTCTTTAGATCATGCTCGATTTTCTCCACATTAAACTTCCTTATGTCGGTTACCTTACCTTGTGCTTATTGATTAGCCAAAGTGGAAGCCTGAGCGAGTTGGTAGGTGCTCAACACAGTGCTCATATTGTATGTTTCCTTCTTCGTCTGTGTTCTGTTTGCGCTATTTTAGAATAAATTATTTATTAGCTTCAATAGCTCTGCCGGTTCAATTCTGTCCATAGGGTTAGATGCTCTAATGCTTTGGCGTTTCTTACTCAGATCTTTTTCCTCCTGAGATAGGTTCCCGATATCCTGTCGAACCCTCCTACTGCCTACTTCTACTGCAAGATTATCGTTCATTGCTTGAACATTGAGGTCATCATCCTCGCTTAAAGCCGAATATCTGTTCTGAAGTGATATCCTGAATTCCTCTACTTTCCCTCTTACCGCTAAACCGTTAATGGGCTTCCGCTTCACTAGATTTTTCCGTTCCCGTTTTGAGTCTAGGCTAATTCGAGACCTTACCGTTCCGTGGTTCCTACAACGCACCTTTTCGAGGACCTCCACATCCTGCACGATGCCCGGACAGTATGAAGTCTATTTCATTTTTAGTCTCACCATTGGGGCCCTTCTGCATCCTCTTCCTGCTCTCCCATTCGCGGAATAAGGTATTCATGATCTGTAAATTATTTCTGTCGTCTGCAGACTCTACTGGTAACCTGCTATTCCTGGAGACTATGACGTAGTCGCCTACTGTGTGCTCTCCATCCCGCTTCTTTCCTACCTTGCCATTGAAGTTGCTCATCAGTACAGTGTACTGGGATTTTACTTTGGTCGCTCCACATATTCATAGAAGCATGCAATGACCTGGTCATCATGGCTGGATCAGTGGTGGTCCAGCCATTTCAAGTTCTGGAGCAATTTCTGGAGCAGAAAAATATCCATTCTGGAGGACATTTTTATCAGAATGATAATCCTGGCGCAACCCAGGTGCAGCACATACAGAATAAAGGAGTCACTAAGAAGAGTTTGTTCCTAACGAGATAAGGTTCCGCCATGCGTAGCTGGGAAGAAAAAAAAAGAGCAAGGTGTTCACAAAAAACAGTGTCCAAACATTTTATCAATGCTCTCACTGCCTTGCACACAAGTTTAGCCATTGACTAAAAGTCCAAAGAACACGTTCACTAGAACCATTCTTTTTTTCATGTTATTATTATTATTATTTCATAAATACTGCCAACTGCCCTTTGGCGGTCAAGGCAGGAATGCACAAAGTTTAAAAAAAATTACAAAGTTGTAACAACAAAATAATAGCAACAAAGGGTGATTACAGTACGAGGACATAAATTCATTAAGACCAACGGGAAGCAAAACGACTACAGGCAAATCATCCAACGTCAACCAGACTGAGCGAACAGAATAAAAACAAAGAAACCAAAATACACTGTGTACTAGATGCGCTACTGCGATGCATGAGACAAAACAGCAGACAAGAAAGATTCTGAAGATACCAGGTTGGTGATATCGCTTGGCAGTCGGTTTCATTCGGAAATGGTGCGTGGAAAGAAGGAACAAGAATATGCTTTGTTCGGCATCGTGGCATCAAGACAGTCCTTTCGTGTTTGTTGTGGGTGGGGCGTGTTGTGTTGCATGTCACTCTGAAAATTCAGTTTTGATTATTACGTTTGATACTGAACAACATTTTTAGTCGGTGCTGCTTGCGACGGGATTCAAGCGTGGGAAGCCCAGATCTGCTGAGCAAATCAGATACCGAGACCTGCCGACCATAAGCGGGATAAATAAACCGGAGTGCTTTCCTCTCGACGCCTTCAAGAATTGTTATATCCGTTTTGTGTGCAGCGTCGACGTATTTGAGCACTGGACGCACAAGTGATGTGTATGCTGTCAGTTTAGTTTTGCTCGTGCAATGCTTTAGGCGGTGCTTTAATAACCCAAGTTTTTTGGACGCTGCTGAGACAATGGACTGGATGTGTACACTCCAGTTGAGGTTGGATGTCATGGTTACCCCAAGATATTTCACCTGAGTAACTGAGTTGATCGGAAGGCCAGTGATTTTGTATGTGCATTGGAGTGGTTGTTTCTTTCGTGTTACTGTCATTTTTCTGCATTTGGAACTGTTTATACCCATTTGCCAAGTACAAACCAGCTGGAAACTGCGGTTAAGTAGTTGCTTAGGTGTGTCTGGTCTTCGACTGATGTGATACTGTGGTATATAGCACAGTGGTCGTCGGCGAAGAACCGACAACGTATGTGTGAGTTGAAGGACAGGTCGTTCAAATAAATAAGGAAGAGAAGCGGCCCAAGGACTGAGCCCTGGGGGACTCCTGAAAGTACCGGCGCTTTTGTGGAGTGAGATTCAGATATCTGAACAAACTGATGCCGCTGTTTAAGGTAGGAATCTAACCATTGTACTACTTGCCGGTTATTCAACAACCACCTTATTTTTAACAAAAGATTGCCATGCCGGTCAAACGCTTTTTCAAAGTCAATGAAAATTAAATTGGCTCTGGAGTTAAACCTGGTCATAATGAAATTTTAAAAAGTCTGAGATTTTTGGTTACGTCCAGGTTTTCGCGAAATGAGCCGAAAGGACTCTGCAGAACAAAAACCAAAATAAGAAATAAATGTAGGTACAAACACCTTGATAACGTTTACAGAAAACAGCGTTAACATAAAGTCGTCAGCGTAAAGTCGTAAGTCGTAAACATAAAGAAATGCTTCGCAATCGCGTTGATAGTGTGACTGCGGCAGCAGCCGCCACCACCTCTGCCGCGGGCATCGCGGCCGAACTGGAGGGGAATGCGCGCGGCCAGGCCGACGCCGTAGACCGACCACGGAGGTATGCTAAATGGTTCTTCCGGCATGTTTCCTCGCTCGGTCTTCCCCTCGCCCCAGGAAACGGACTGCTCACCTTGCTTCGCCAGCGCTCTTTGCCGTCCCGGCTCCTGACATCAGCAGTGAACTCCAGAGCATTTTCTTTAAATACTTTTAGTGCATCAGTCATGCGCCCAAAAAAGTTAAGCAGTCATCGACATAATGAAAAATGCATGACGCCATTCCTGACGTATTTTTTCAAATGCCACGATCAACAAAAAAATATCGCTTATCACTGGCGCCACTCTAGATCCAATGCGAACACCCAAAAGCTGCAGTGAGCAAATTAAAAGACAAGGTGACGTTGTCTTATTGAGCCGTAATAAGACGGCCAAAAAGCTTAGGAATTCAGCTCTGGGGCATAGTCCAGAAAAGAGAAGGAAAGAAAGAAGTTTGCCATTCTCCCTTATGTACGCAGTCTGTCACATAATCTGAAAAATGTGGCAAAAAGATATTGTTATGTGGCAGCCAGCCGAAGAATGGGGCATGGTGAACCATGAACGAGAGATGATTTAATGGCCGCTGGCCTAGCGCGAGCGCTCCGTCCCGCGCCACTGCCAGCTTCGTCTTCGTCACACTACCTGGGGCCTCCGAGCGATCGTCCCGATCGGTGACGAACAGACGGCGGAATGGCGATGGTCTTGAGTGAAGGATCGAACAGTATGTAGAAGATGGTGCAGTGCTGGCCGCCACGATGAGAAAGATGAGAGAATGAGTCCCGGTCCACGAAGCATCCGGGCCGTAGGGTGCCAGGAGCTGACGGCCGAGGCCCTTGGACACACCGAACGGCAGGGGCAGGGGGGCGGTGTCCTCATTTGTGGGCAGGGTCTTGGGTCGGTTGGGTCTTGGGTCGTCGTGTCTTGTGGTCCGGGCGGGGGACGGGGCTGGGGTGAGCGGCGAGGTCGGTTCAGGTCGGGCGGGCTGGGGCAAGGCCGTGCGGGGCGGACCAGGTACCCACGGCCGACGTCCACGGCAGGCGCAGGACGCCGAATCTCCGTGACCAGGATGGCGATGAAGGGACCTCAGCACCTCACACCAAATATACCATCATATATTACATACATTCAAGACGTCTTGGCACTGTGCCGAAAGGTCGATCCCAACATGACCGAAGACGACAAGGTAGGCCACATTCTTAAAGGCATTGCCGACGATGCCTTCCACCTTCTTCTATGCCGGGACTGCTCTACGGTTGACTCCGTTCTGCAGGTGTGTCGACGCTTCGAGCAGGCCAAGCACCGGCGCATTGCACACCGCTTTGACCGCCTGCCTAACACAGCTGCCAGTTCCATGTGCGAGGATCTGCCGACACTGAGGCAGCCTTCAAACCCTGACAACGTGACTCGCATCGTGCGCCGTGAACTGGAGGCCCTGGCTCCTGTTACAACCAACGCGCCTTTGTCGGACAACACCCTGGCCACAATATCCCTCATTCAAGCTGTCGTCCGCCAGGAGGTCGCCAACTTGGGCATGCTCTCCAGCCATCATCCCGTCGAACCTCGGAGTGCGAGCCCCATCTCTCCCATGGTCGCTACTGCTACGGCCCGCAACACCTTCGTCCCAAGTTACACAAGGTATCGGAATCCGGATGAGTGGCGTACCCCTGACGACCGGCCGATCTGCTTTACGTGCTCGCGCGAGCGCTCCGTCCCGCGCCACTGCCAGCTTCGTCTTCGTCACAATATGACGTGCGGGTTGTTTTCTCTGTGCCCAAGAAACTTAAAATGGTTTATGTGATTTTGGAACAAAAAGGCTGAGCACAACTAAAAGAATCTGAAATAATCTGTGGGGTTAAGCACGAGACAAAGTATGTGTCATGTGCAAATGAGAGAGAGAGAGACTAATGAATAATGGAGATGCCTGCGTGGTTATGGGCCTGGCATCTCCATTATTCATTAAAGTCTCTCTCTCATCTGCACATGGCACATACTTTGTTCTTTCATGGCACATACATACTTTGTTGATGAGGTAGTTTATAAAATCCCAATGTCACGCGGACAAGTGCATATTGGGCAGACTGGGCAATGCATTAATACACGTTTGAAAGAGCGTGCAAATAATTTCACTACTATCCACTATCGGTTTTTGATGCTGTAGGGCTTTAATTGGGGAGCTAAACACGTTCTCCCTGTTTAACCAACGCTGACCCAGTTCAAAACTGCGGGACCCCACCCCATGGTCGCGTACGCTACCGAGCGCATGCTGACCACAGCGGGCCTTGCTCCCAGGGAACAAAGGAACGACACACTGGCTGACACAAACAAGGCATTTATTAATGAAATGAACGGCGGCGCAACAAGGACACTAACAAGAGAGGGGACACCACATGCACACATGTGGTGTCCCCTCTCTTGTTAGTGTCCTTGTTGCGCCGCCGTTCATTTCATCATGCACCAACTCGCCCCTCAGGCCATTCTTCTGAAGGCATTTATTGCTACAAGAAAGATAACGCCAGCTAGCAACAAAATACGCTGAGGAATCGAGGACGTCCGACTCATCAGCACGGTTACGAGCGAATGTTCACCCACGCTAGGGCAAGAGGGAAGCTCCGAGGCCGGACGGGACGAGCTGTGGAAGAATGTTCCCCCCCTCCACGAGGCTTTGCCATTCGCCCCGCCGACGAAGAGCAGAGCGTGAACGTCAGCACGCTTCCCTATGAGCCAAAGAGGGCCGTCTGCGCAGCAAACGCATTCGTGGCGCTCATGGCGTTGCGAAGCCAGCACCCTCCCTTGTTAGTTGAAGTAGCTAACACAGCTAAGAAGGGTGCATGGCGGGGAAGCGAACCATAGGGGATGAGTAAAGCATGTCCCCACAATGCATATGGCTTTATAACTCTCATCAATGAGCCTACACGTACGCCATCATCTTCACTAGCTCTGATCGATATCTTGGGAAGAAAGTGAGGTAAACCTGGCAGCCTTGTGTGTAGAATTAGCGATCACTTTTCTATTTGACACGTCGGGCAGCGGTGGCGGTGGCGTGTTGCTGCACAAGAGTGCTCAAACAACTGTTCTGAATTTGCAGTTCCTTCGCTGCTGTCCGTCTGTAAGAATTTCCGTATCTAGCGCTATCAGCATTCTGCTGGCTTCGTTGACGCACCGTGTGCCTATCGTGCTGTCATCACGTGAAGATACGCCCCTTCCTTCTGGCTATAAAGCTGCGCAAGTCATCGAGAGCCTTCACACATCGGGCAGCGGTGGCGCGTTTTGAATTTGCAGTTCCTTCGCTGCTGTCCGTCTGTAAGAATTTCCGTATCAAGCGCTATCAGCATTCTGCTGGCTTCGTTGACGCACCGTGTGCCTATCGTGCTGTCATCACATGAAGATACGCCCCTTCCTTCTGGCTATAAAGCTGCGCAAATCATCGAGAGCCTTCACACATCGGGCAGCGGTGGCGCGTTGCTGCACAAGAGTGCTCAAACAACTGTTTTGAATTTGCAGTTCCTTCGCTGCTGTCCGTCTGTAACAATTTCCGTATCAAGTGCTATCAGCATTTTGCTGGCTTCGTTGACGCACCGTGTGCCTATCGTGCTGTCATCACGTGAAGATACGCCCCTTCCTTCTGGCTATAAAGCTGCGCAAGTCATCAAGAGCCTTCACACATCGGGCAGCGGTGGCGCGTTACTGCACAAGAGTGCTCAAACAACTGTTTTGAATTTGCAGTTCCTTCGCTGCTGTCCGTCTGTAACAATTTCCGTATCAAGCGCTATCAGCATTCTGCTGGCTTCGTTGACGCACCGTGTGCCTATCGTGCTGTCATCACGTGAAGATACGCCCCTTCCTTCTGGCTATAAAGCTGCGCAAGTCATCAAGAGCCTTCACACATCGGGCAGCGGTGGCGCGTTACTGCACAAGAGTGCTCAAACAACTGTTTTGAATTTGCAGTTCCTTCGCTGCTGTCCGTCTGTAAGAATTTCCGTATCAAGCGCTATCAGCATTCTGCTGGCTTCGTTGACGCACCGTGTGCCTATCGTGCTGTCATCACGTGAAGATACGCCCCTTCCTTCTGGCTATAAAGCTGCGCAAGTCATCAAGAGCCTTCACACATCGGGCAGCGGTGGCGCGTTGCTGCACAAGAGTGCTCAAACAACTGTTTTGAATTTGCAGTTCCTTCGCTGCTGTCCGTCTGTAACAATTTCCGTATCAAGTGCTATCAGCATTCTGCTGGCTTCGTTGACGCACCGTGTGCCTATCGTGCTGTCATCACGTGAAGATACGCCCCTTCCTTCTGGCTATAAAGCTGCGCAAGTCATCAAGAGCCTTCACACATCGGGCAGCGGTGGCGCGTTACTGCACAAGAGTGCTCAAACAACTGTTTTGAATTTGCAGTTCCTTCGCTGCTGTCCGTCTGTAACAATTTCCGTATCAAGCGCTATCAGCATTCTGCTGGCTTCGTTGACGCACCGTGTGCCTATCGTGCTGTCATCACGTGAAGATACGCCCCTTTCTTCTGGCTATAGGCACCCTGCGCATCTAACTCAAGCGCGACGCGTGCGCCACTGGCGGCGGCGCGCGCGTCCCTGTCAGGAAGGCGGGGGCAGTCCGACAGCTCCCGCTGTGTTGCGCGCGCTGTCGCGAAGCAGTTGTACGCCTCCTTCTCGAGCACAAAATGGCACATAACAACAGCAGGACACATTGCTGTGTTGTAGGATGCAATAATACATATATAAATTCGCCTCGGACAAGATTTTATGGATTTTCCAGCTTGACATTTGAGACGGCCCACCCTTCGCGACGGGCAACACGTGCGCGCGGTTTCTGGTCAAACAACGGTCAAACCCGTGCGGAATGCGCTTGCTTGACTCGTGCATTACCTCCTAGACAGTTTTTTGAGTCATGGCAAATTCAGCAGACTCGGAGGAATGCTAATGGCTCTCTGGGAACCCTTCCCTCTTCTTGCACCCACGATTTCCGGTCACTGATTTGGCTGTCAACAATATGTAAGCTTAAAAAGCCACGCCGAAACTCGCCCGCAGTCACACCTGAAGGAGCCCAAACTTTGCGCAGTAAAGAATCGTTTCCCTTAGTTCCAGTTATGCGCGGAATCCTTGCTCACTTCCACTGCGCCTTGTCGTCCAGCGTCTTTTTCGACAGTTAAAGGCACTTTTTAAGGGGCAATGGCAACATGTTCCTGATAAATCTTTGCTCCACATCTGAAGGACTGGGTGATAATTTTCTACAATAAACATATATCTAAATGTCGAATATTCAGGACACTTGACATTAAACAAAGCTTGAAATGAAATTCCGCTTCTTGAGCACAAGCTTTCGGCAAGAATCCTGCATGAATTAGCTGGGATACCTTTTTTGCAGAAGCCAAATCAAACAGTTTGACGTTATCCGCATGACTTTCAGTGCGCACACCGAAGGTGCGGCAAAAGAGAATGTTATGAAGTCAGGTTTGCGTCGTTCGCTCAAAAACTGGAGTTTCCTAATTACCTCCAATGCTATGCCGCCTGGCCGTCTTTGAAAGTTTAGGGCAAGCCTTTTTAAATGCAGGAACACCCCAGGCTTGCTGGCGGCTCGTTTTGGAGAGCGTTTCATACCGCTCCAAAAACACAGCAACGGCAGCAGCGGGTTTACATTTGCCTGCCTTGCAACTGCAATTCGCGGCAACAAGCTATCTACTGGAAGATAGCTACATAAAAAAAAAACTCAGTGAGAGTGCAGCGCTGACAGGCATTATATAGAAATATTTCTTAGCGTTAATTTGATCGTTTTCGGTGGCGCAGTGATGCTTGTCTGCGCAATGCACCGAGCTGCTACTTCGCTGCCGTCGCACGACACCACCTCTCTCACATAGTGTACACGGCCTGCTTCAAAAAGCTTCGTTCCTTTCCTGACGTTCGCTCCTCGAAAGAATTTTTCACCCTCATGAATGGATAGGTCGAAATCCCGCCTCCACGAACAGCGGCAGCCGCTAGCAGACGCCATCCCTTTGCAGTCGCGGGGCGAGCCTTCCTGACAGGGACGAGAAACTGGCCGCACGGGGGAGCTGAACGCAGCCTCGACGGTGGCGGTGCCTGGCGGGTGCAGGGTGCCTATAAAGCTGCGCAAGTCATCGAGAGCCTTCACACATCGGGCAGCGGTGGCGCGTTGCTGCACAAGAGTGCTCAAACAACTGTTTTGAATTTGCAGTTCCTTCGCTGCTGTCCGTCTGTAACAATTTCCGTATCAAGTGCTATCAGCATTCTGCTGGCTTCGTTGACACACCGTGTGCCTATCGTGCTGTCATCACGTGAAGATACGCCCCTTCCTTCTGGCTATAAAGCTGCGCAAGTCATCGAGAGCCTTCACACATCGGGCAGCGGTGGCGCGTTGCTGCACAAGAGTGCTCAAACAACTGTTTTGAATTTGCAGTTCCTTCGCTGCTGTCCGTCTGTAACAATTTCCGTATCAAGTGCTATCAGCATTCTGCTGGCTTCGTTGACACACCGTGTGCCTATCGTGCTGTCATCACGTGAAGATACGCCCCTTCCTTCTGGCTATAAAGCTGCGCAAGTCATCGAGAGCCTTCACACATCGGGCAGCGGTGGCGCGTTGCTGCACAAGAGTGCTCAAACAACTGTTTTGAATTTGCAGTTCCTTCGCTGCTGTCCGTCTGTAAGAATTTCCGTATCAAGCGCTATCAGCATTCTGCTGGCTTCGTTGACGCACCGTGTGCCTATCGTGCTGTCATCACGTGAAGATACGCCCCTTCCTTCTGGCTATAAAGCTATGCAAGTCGTCGAGAGCCTTCACACATCGGGCAGCGGTGGCGCGTTGCTGCACAAGAGTGCTCAAACAACTGTTTTGAATTTGCAGGTTAGTTGTCTTTTCTTACTGTTGCTAAGCTGCCAGTGCATACTGCCGCCACTGCTGCCACTGCTGCCCATGGTCTGGTGTCTTGCTTGCAATGTCATCTGAAAATTTTGATCCTTGTTCTGCATGCTACGAAGACCTTATAGATGGTGAAGAATTTATGACTTGTGCGGATTGCTGTCAAAGGTTTCATATAGGGAAGTGTGCAGTGGTTGGGGAGCGGAGTTTCAAAGCAAAAAAATGCTGAATTAAGAAAAGCCCTGAAATGCTTGACATGTCGATCTTCGGCGTCTCGCAGTCATGATAGCAGCAGTAATGCATCTTCTGCTGTCTTATGCAAACAGCTTGCTGAGATTAGTAAGTCTTTGGCAAATCTCACGGCCAAAGCGGATGATCTGACATCTTTGAAGGAAACCGTTTCAAGCATTGAAATGTCTGTACAACATGTCTGACACGTATGACAAATTGCTCGAAGTATCTAATAGGCATGACAAGGAAATCGAGTTCTTACGTAAGAGAGTTGATGACATTGAGGCAAACCAGGACGGGCAGCAAATTCGAAAACTGCATCAGGAATTGAACGACCTGAGCCAGTACTGTAGGCGGCAAAACATGGAAATACATGGAATGCCTGTGACAGATGGTGAAGATTTACTGAGCAAAGTAAATAGCCTTGCTGTGAAGCTTGACTTGCCCACACTTGTAGCAAAGGACATTGAAGGGCTACACCGCCTTCCATCTCAACCTGACAAGGTGCCTGTGGTTTTGATCTGTTTTGCCAACTGATCCGCAAAAACAGACTGGATTTCAAAGTGCAAAGAATGCGAAGATGACATTCGATTCTTTGATAACCTGACGGCTTCTAGCAGGAATTTACTGTGGCTCGTTAAAATGAAGGCTAAGGAAATGAAGTACGCTTTCGTCTGGTCAAAGGAAGGAAAGATCTACGCTCAAAAGCAACCTGGTGCGCGAGCCATCAGGATCGCTTGTGAGGAGGACATTGATAAGATGGTTTAATCACTGTTGCTGCGAGACTGCGCAGTACACCTGCTCAACAATGGCTTATTATACTGCCGAGTCAGTCACCGACTTTCTAAAGGACGGTGCTTACAATCCTCGCAACACACTATCTCTTTACCACTTGAACTGTCAGAGCCTAAAAAATAAATCAGAAGGAGTAGAAGCTGAATTAACTAAACTGAACTTTAATTTTGACCTTATTGCCTTCACTGAAACATGGTTTACCTCAAATGCAGATGTCAGCGAGTTTCCTGGTTACAAACCCATTTCAGTATTTCGAGATGGAAACCGTGGTGGTGGTGTATCTTTATATGTGCAAAATCATTTGTGCTTTGAGGTCTTGTCAGATTATTCACTTGTTTGTACTGATTTTGAAACTGTCTGCATTGCTTTTTATAGAGTTACTATTATGGTTGTGTATCGCCCCCCTCAAGGAAATTCTGACAATTTTTTTCGCTTCATTGATTGTTTTCTGAAGTTTGCAAACCAAAACAACTGGCGTATCATTGTGTTAGGTGACTTCAGTATTAACTTTTTGGAGGATAACGCTCTGAAGATTAATTTAAATGAAATAATGCTGTCTAATGGTTGTGACAATACTATTGAATTGCCTACTCGCATATCCTTGCACTCTGAAACATTAATTGATTTGTGTTTCACTAATTTCCCGCCTCAGAGTTGCATATCCGGTGTTTTTTCTTCTGGGATCAGTGATCACTTGCCTTTCTTTTCACTTTTTCCTGATACGACCAAATCGAATAAACCCGTTCACGCTCGTAGAGTTAATGATGAAAAGAGCATCTCCAGATATTTGTCACTTGTCGTCTACAATTAATTGGGTAGATGTATATGGGGAAAATGACTCGTCCCGTGCTTATGATATATCTATTCAGAAGCTGCTTGAATGCTATTACGCTGCGTTCCCAACTCAAACTATAAAAAAACATAGAAAGGCTAGAAAAGAATGGATGACAGGAGCACTTTTGAAACAAATTAAAGAAAAGAACAAAATGTTCTCTCGTTTTTTGGAAACGCGATGCCCGGATGATTTAGTTAAGTTTAAGAAGTTTCAAAATAAATTAAACTCAGATCTAAAGAAGGCTAAATCTTTTTTCTATATTAATAAGTTTTCGTCAGTCTTACACAATCCTAAATTACTTTGGCAAGGTATTAACGTTATTATAGGGAACAGGAAGAATTATTTTCCCTCTGAGCTGAAAGTCAATGGGGTGAATTATGCTGGAGTTTCACTTGGCAATATGCTGAATGAACACTTTTTAGCTGCCGGAGCATACCGACCCTCTGCTAGCTGTCGTTCAACTCGGACTGTAGACTCATACTTACCCTCTTGCAGTACAGAATCTATATTTTTGTCCCCTACTTCAGTGGATGAAGTTGTTTCTATCATGAATTCTTTTAGGAACACCTGCTCACCTGGAGATGACGAAGTTGCTGCTTTTGCTATCAAATGTGCTGTAAATATTATTGCTGGCCCTCTTACGCATATTTGTAACAGAATGCTACTTTCTGGTGTATTCCCTAGCAAATTAAAAGTCGCTCGCATTACCGTTTTATTCAAAGGAGGCAACAAAAATGACCCAAATAATTACCGTCCTATTTCGGTACTGCCTCTGTTTTCGAAGTTAGCTGAGCGTGTACTCTACAGGGGACTAAACAATTTCTTACAAGCTAAACATCTTATCTGTCCCCAACAGTATGGCTTTCAGGCTGGTAAATCAAACAGAATCTGCTCTGTTAGATATTAAGAACTCTATAATTAACAATTTTGAAACTAAGCTTTTTTTTGTTGGAGTTTTTCTTGATCTGCGCAAAGCTTTCGATTCTGTGCAACATACAATACTGCTCCATAAATTAAAGACTTACGGGATCTGTGCAGTGGCAAATTCACTTTTAGAAAGTTATCTAACTGCACGGATACAGTACACTCACATTCATGATGTAAAATCCAGTTTGGGTATGATAAAATTCGGTGTCTCTCAGGGTTCAATTTTGGGACCACTTTTATTTATTCTCTGTATTAATGACATTGTAAACATTCCATTAACTCCTAATATCATGATGTATGCCGACGATACTAATGTCTTTTTTTCCGGCTCCAGTCTTCAAGTACTTGAACACCAATGTAATGCCTGGCTTGAGGAGCTAGCAGTTTGGCTCTATGTTAATCAACTTCAATTAAACGTAAACAAAACAAAGTTTATGCTCTTCCATCCAAAAAACAAACCATTAGATCATCACATCAAACTATTTTTTAATGACTTTAACATCGAGCAAGTTCATAGTTGCCGGTTCCTTGGTGTGTTTTTTCGCAGCGATTTGGGTTGGACTGATCATATAAACTACATTAGACTAAAAATGGCCAGATCTATTTATGTTATTTATCGTGTTAGACATCTCCTCCCACTACAAGTTAAAAAACAGTTATATTTTGCCCTTGTTCATTCTCACCTGGTGTATTGCAACCTAGTGTGGGGTACATGCAACAAAACTGATTCATACAAATTGCTTTCTCTCCAGAAAAGAGCTCTACGTTTATTAAGTTCAAGTTCATCTGTTGAAGCAAATCTTTTCGACACATTTCATGTTCGCAATTTCTTTCATTCATACAATTTTAGTTTGGCTCTTCACATTTTTTATACAGTCAAGCATGACTTTACCTCTTTTTCTAATACTTATAATTCAAGAAACGTTGCGTATGGTCTACGTTCCGTTGCCCTATCTACTGCAAGACCCAGAACAAATTATGGTAAACAAACAACCGATTATCAAATTATAACATTGTGTAATGCCTGCCAGTCTCTTATTCAGATTGCTTTAGAAAGTTGTAGTGTGTCTGTATTTTAAAAAAAACTGACGATTATTTCCCCCCCCCCCCCCCCCGGTTAAATTTCAGCTAATTCTGTATACTTAGTTTTTTGAGTGTGTGTTTGTCTTCTGCTTTTTATTTTTTTTATTGTGCATATTATGAAATGTTTTGTTTATTGTTAATTGATATTTATTATTGTCTATCATTAACTATTTTCTATTGTGATCATGCTTGCTCATTGTTTTTTTATCTTTTGTCCATTCAGCCCCCGTTTCCATGATGTGTTGATTCGGGGTGTAGGCCTTGTCAGGAGGCATGCTTGGTCTACCTCCTTTAGCCTCACCTCGAGGGCATATTGTATGTAATATTGCCAAATAAACATACTACTACTACTACTACTACTACTACGACTATTTTTGCACTTATTCAGGACCAAACAGTAGCCCAGAGAGGCGCACCTCCAGGGCTTTTTCAAAATAGTGGTGGCCCATAGGCCTATATACAGCATGGCATCATGTTGCTTTGTTCTTTCGCTTGCCACCCCATAACAATATCACTAATGGTTCAGTTTTTATGCTGATATTCAAGCCCATGACTGGGCTTGTGTTCTTGAAAAACCTCATGTTGATTTCATCTGTGACACTTTCGTGTCAGTCCTATACAAAAAAACATTTTCCGTATCTGTCATGCATTAGCTACAAAAAGTCACGGAAGCTGCGAATTACAAGGTACCTTTCATCTTTGGTTGCAGGCGCGAAAAAAGACAGAGCACAAGACAGAAACACGGGACAAAGCGCTTCGTCCCGTGTTTCTGTCTTGTGTTCTGTCTTTTTTCGCACCTGTTACTAAAGATGAACAGCTACCAACTTGCCCAGCAAGATGTTCTTTTATACAAGCTACCTTCTAGCTCAAATTAAATTTAAGGATAAATATACTAGAATTTTGTAATGTCAAAGGATGTGTCAAGAGTTTTTAAGTCATTCAGGGAATGTTTAAATGTTAAGCTTAAGAATGCTAAGTACCGGCTTATAATGAATGGCCCATTTCAATGACACAATTAAAAATACTGATTTGGTATGGAAGCATTTAAGTTTTCTGCCAAGTACAAGTCAAACTGTACTCAGAGACTTGAATGTGGGTGATACTGTTGTGACTGGCAAAGAGCTTTCTTGTGTGCTTAAGGTATGTCACCACCTTTGAAAAGACGTTTTTTTAGAAAAATGACATTTTTTCCTTTTTGTATTTTGGGAATCCCCAAACATTCAAAAATGTTTTGCAGCAAGAATAATGTTCGTATCTTATTTTGTTAAAAAGTTATAGCCAACTTTCGAACAGCTAGTGAACAGTTCTGAAACCGAAACTGATGTGGTTTGGTAACAGAAAATGATAACTCTGCGATAATCGACGGCGTATATTGAAAATTTTTCATTTTGTTTTAGTTTGATATGTAAAATATTATTTAAAGGCAATTTGTAAGGCTTCCTTTTCTTTTAAACATTGCTTTAAATTTCCGCAAGGGGGGTGCATGACGCTACAAGCGTCTCAGTTGTTTACTTTGCGCGCGCTTCGCGGTATTGCTTTGAATGCTATCGAATTCGTCCTTCAGTGATGGCAACAGAAGTACCGCAGATATTTTCAGGGAAGCAGGCATCGAATCTGGCCACCACACTCGCGTAGCATGTTGCACCAGTGACCATTACCGTGTGATGAAGGCCCAGCGTCAATCAACGGGCGAGGAAAAACGTCTCCGCAAAAAAGGACGGGCAGCAACAAATGCCAAAAGAGAGCTCTTGTCAGCTAAGAAGGGCCCTAGCTATGAACCTGGAGGATTTTAACTTCCTAGGGCATGATGATCTGGTTTCTACAAGGATTCAAAAACTTTAATCTTGTTTTTCTCAAAACTTTATTTCTTGCACTTTCGTGTTGCGCAAACAGTGATAACTTCGAAATGAATAAATATTTTTCAATGAAACTTTGCACGCTCTTTCCTTTGTTATTAGCCTGTGCAATGAACTAGGATAAATGAAATCGAATGATGAGTTTTGATATAATCATGTTTTATGTCAAGGAATGCAGGCAAAAATTACACATTTTTTTGTTTTCTTTGGCATTTTTGCTATAACTTTTTTCCCGATTATCGGATGGCAAAGATCCTAGTTGGTTGCACAGTATGGTTAGTTGGCTAAGTCTGTGCCAAAAAGTTTACAATTCGTGCTCTCCATTCGTTAGTTATGAATGTTGGCATAACATTCATGATGTAAAAAATAGCGCACAGGGAACACACGGGACGGAAAGTAAACGACGCAGACAAGCGACGCAGACAAGCGCTTGTCTGCGTCGTTTACTTTCCGTCCCGTGTGTTCCCTGTGCGCTATTTTTTACATCATGAACGTTATCCAACTTGCCCAACTTTCCGCTTTGCTGGTTGGCATAACAGCCAAGTTTGGGCATTTTTTTGTGAATAATAAATGCCAGCATGGATTTTTTCACTCTTTCTTGGTTTTGAATATCATATAAAACGATGCTTTATAAGGTAAATGTGAAATAAAAATTTAATATTCAAAATTTAAAAAAATTTTGAAAAAGGTGGTGACATACCTTAAGGGTCATTTTATTGGTGCTAGCAGCTCAAGCAGTCTGCCAGTTCTACCCACTTCCCGGATCAAGTGCGATTACTAGCAGTGTGGCATTTTTTCCCACATCTGAGACTGAAATTGGTTTTCCAGGCAGTGAAATTCCTAAATCGCAGGATGTGAATGACATGCAGGTGGCTCCAGTTAAGACCTGATTGCAACCTACTTCTCGAGTGTTTCCCAAAAACTAAAGGAGGCGATAAAAATAACTTTGTCCCATCTCCATACTACCTATATTTTCAAAAGGTTTGGAAAAAATAATGCGCACGTGCCTTTACAATTTTTTAAAGAAATTCGCTCTTATCTCGCCACATCAGTATGGTTTTTTGAAAGGCGTACCAGGGAATTAGCGCTATTAGCAGAAAAAATAATTAATCGCTGAGACCTTTGAACATAAAGAACTTGTACTGGGACTCTACATTGATTTTTCCAAAGCATTTGATTGCGTACATCATGAAACCTTATTGTGTAAGCTGGAGCACTGTGGAGGGCACGGCGGATCGAATCTTGTTTTTATCTTTTTCACATCATAACAGGTGCCAATATGTAATCACTGCTCAAACATAAAAAGTATCAATTCGTGGACCCCTGTTCTTTATATCAACATTTTTTCCCTTCATTCACAGGTTGGCTGTGCCAATGCTGCCGCTATGTTGTGTGGAAGATTTTCTTGGCAGATCATGCCTTGTGGTGATGCGTTTGTAACTGGTCCCAAAGAAATAATCTATGGTTCTTTCCGTCACTGAAAACACATCACAAACACTAATTTCTCTGAAGGCGAGGAAATAGCATTGTTTATGGAATTATGACACGTGGCATAACATTTTCGGAAACTCTTACATGAAAAAAACGTATTGAATATATTACAATAAAATTAATAAGGCTTGCAGGATACTAAATAGACACCACCACTTCCTGCCAGCAGCAGTTGATTGATTAATTTATGGCACACTGTTTTTGTCTGCTCTGCCATTTAATCTGGTCAGCTACATCATAAGTAGACATAGAGAAACTCAAAATCTGTCAGGAGCGCAGCCTGTGTGTCATTGCTAATGTTTCGTGTTGTGCACATACCTGCGATTACCTTTTTCACTTTAAACCTCTTTCCATGGAATTCCTTTTCATGTCATGCTGGTCTGTTCTAGCCTGCAGACTCAGTTTCCTGATTTTGATGAACCTTTGACCCTGCACTTGTATCCGTATTATGATGCATTGGTGGTACCTAACTGTCGTACGGTCCATTTCATACCATGCAGCTGTTTTTCAAAATAGCCTTTCACTCATTGGTAAAGATGACAAAATGGCCATTCATTTATATTCTTATTTTTTGTGTATTTGTATGTTTTTTTTGTGATCTTGAGGCCTCTGTTATCCATTGCTTCTTTTCTCAGATGCTGTGCTTTGATTTGCCATGAAATGCTCTTTATTTCTGAATGGTGTTAAAAATTTGTGTTTTCGAGTATGTTAAACTGTATGTGTTTTCAAGCATGTACATATCTAAAACTTGTGTTTTTTGCCTGAAGTACTTTGAACTGCAAGGTGCTGATTGGATGTGGGTCGTTTTTTGTATATATAAATTGTAATGTGCCAGAATAATGTTGAATATAGTGTTAAATAGTGTTAATAATGTAAGGGAATACGTATACTTCGGTCAGGTGGTGACCACAGATCCGGATCACGAGAGTGAAATAACTAGAAGAGTAAGAATGGCAGCTTCTCACGGATCGTGAATGACAGTTTACCAATATCCCTCAAGAGAAAAGTATGCAGCAGCTGCATCTTACCGGTGCTCACCTATGGGGCAGAAACGTGGAGGCTAACAAAGAGGGTTCAGCTTGTGTTAGGGACGAGCTATGGAAAGGAAAATGATAGGAAGAGAACAGTCTGGTAGAGGGGACAAAAGCAGGTCAATGACATCCTGGTCAAAATCAAGGGGAAGAAATGGGCTTGGGCAGGGCATGTAATGCGAAGGCAAGATAACCGCTGGTCCTTATTGAGGGTAACGGAGTGGATTCCAAGCAGTGGCAAGTTTAGCAGGTTGGGGCAGAAAGTTAGGGGGGCGGATGAGATTAAGAAGTTTGCGGGGATAGGGTGGCGGCAACTGAAAAAAGGCAGGATTAATTGGAGGGGCATGGGAGAGGCCTTTGCCCTGCAGAGGGCCCTAGACAGGCAGATGATGATGATGATTATTCGTGTACTAGAACTGCTGGCTGAATTGTACACAGAGGCTTTGTCAAGCTGCAGTTTAGCAGCTTTTCCCAGTTATCCCCTTTGCTTTGCTCTGCTTTTGCATTGCGATTTGCCCTGTTATTAGAGTGAATCCCCAGGGAAGACAAACATGGCAGCAGATATGTCTGGGATCAGTTGAAGACCAGTGGGTGTGACCTGGCTGCTTGCTTTCACAGTGTTGAGAATTAAGTTCAGCATGCTTTCTTCTTTCACAGAGAAAACCATATGCTGATGTGCTCCTGCAAAAGATGTCAGGCAGAAGCTGATCAGCCAGACGTGACCAGCGATGAAGAAATGGACGACGAGTGACCCCGGGGGTGCTGCTCGGCTGTGCTTGGAATATATCCATGCAGTTTTACATGCACTCTCATGTGTTGTCTAATGTGAATAGTGGGATGCTACAACATGTGATAGTGCCTAAGAATATTACTGGGGTAATTTAGCACATCAAGAAGGACTCCTTTACGTTCCATACTTCCAGTGCACTAATTTTTACTCAAAGTGCATCTGTAGCACAGACTACAACAGACTCATGCAAGGCAAGTGGTGGACAGAACAGATAGACTGGATGTGTCTTGTGAATGGCAGCAGTGCCAAGTGTTTTCAACCTCCAGCAACTGTGATCTCAAATCACTGTGCACGGGATATGTGTTCATATAAAGTAAGCAACAGCACCGTGTTGAATGAGTAACAGTTACTTTTGTCTCTTTAATTGTAAACGTTGTCAGCTACCCAAGCACACCTAAAGTTGGTGGAGTCTGGGACTGGATTGACAAGAGGAGACCATGCAGAAAAGGCTCACCATACAGGGCTCCAATCGCAGTCGAGCGTAGCACATGTTCAAACTGTGCAACTCCAGCTGCTTGGTGCTCATTATTCAGTTGGGCATGCGAGCACAGGACTTGCACGTGCCCAAAACCGAAGCTGCTACAGCTAGTCACAAAGATTTAGTGTCATTCGGTCTCTTTTGGTGCCACACATGGAGGAAAAAACCCAGGAAGAAGCATCACATAATAGTGTTGAAGGCCTAGGCCTTCGCTTGACAAGACCCCGGCCTGGTTTTCAGTTTCGCTGACTACGCAGCTCCACGCCTGGGCTCGAAATATGAGATGCGCAGTTTGCGCCCAGTACGCCCTGTTTTGTGAACAGTCGCCTAAACTGTGTCATGCAGTGCTGCATGTCGCAAAGCAAGAAGCGTTCAAAAGAACGCCGTCCAGGGTTTTCATACTCTCGGTGAGCATACTGTGCGCATTCCTAATGCACCTGTGGACGAAAAGATTATTCGCGGTACCCTACACAAGGTATAGAGTACTGGATGAGGAAAAATCGATCGAGGGAAGGCTAGGCACTGAGGCCGTTTCCTCCGATGCTGACAGATGGCGCTGCTGCTCCCTTGGCCTTAGACTCACTGGAAAATTTTAGAGTTTTGCAAAGGTACTCTGCAGAACTAGCACCACAAAGGTGCTAGGTCTGCTGGCAACAACATCCGGCAGGCGTCATTTTCCTTCCAGGCTGCCGTCGGAATAGCAAGTGACCACCGCCATCAGTTTCGAACTAGTTTTAAGTTCAGCTAAACTGGAAGATTTCATAATTTTTGTCCAGAACAGTGCCAGCAGTTGTTGTGTGGTGAGCGGAAAGTGTGTTGGGGAAGCAGCAAAAATCGCACATCCTTGTTTCGATCGCCTCGTCTTCTACCTGTTCACAAGTGAAAAGCAAAAAAGGCCGTATGGCCTGCCGGTAAACCGTAGGGGCCTTCCGTGGAGTCTTTGCTTTTCGAAGTGCAAAGATGCTTGGAACTGCACTCGATTCCAGTTTCTTTTTAATATCGACCCTGGGCTTCTCAATATCACTGGCCACGAAATGTTTCTGCTTTCATGAACAAAAATAAGTAGAAGGCATTAATGCAAAAAACATAGCTAATACTGGTGTCCATAATTTTTAAAGGAAGTGATGTGTTTGCAAAGGATGCATAGCCGCGAACACAAAACAAATCTAGTTGGCCAGTTATTCTAGTCAAAAACGGCATCGGCCACTCTTTAAAGGGCAGCTGACTACCCTCTGGTTGAAAGCGTAGTTATAGCCATCGCAGTCAACAACTTTGCCATGCTCCTCACCTTCCGTTCCCTCCTTGAGATTTTTCTCTCTCGCGCCTCATCAAGTAGGCTCCGCAAGGGAAAATCGCCTTTCCTCCTCCGATGCTAGCGGGAGGCATGGTGTCTGGTGGAGTGCGTCACATGTCTACATCATGGCCCCGCCTTGAAAAGAATTCTTTTTGTGGTTTGTTCTACCCGGTCTATTCGAGGGGTCTCCCAAAGCCCTGTCTATTTTGCTCTTTGGGTCTCCTCGTGGTGTTTTGTCGTGTTTTGTCCTTCCCAGTTGCTTGGGTCGAGGACGTAGTCGTCCGGAGCGAAGTGCCTTCCGCAAACCACATGTCAGGAAAGCGTTGGAGCCAGACGTCTCTTTCAGTTATACTATTTTTTACATTTTATGATTAGGTGAGAGGCTGTCGCTGGACGTTCCCTCCCCAGTTTTTTTTCTCCTTCATACGGGTTTGTAGGCATGTGCCAAAACGGAAGGCGCTACGCGTTGCGCAGACGACGCGACGCCCCGGCTACGCCCAGCCTTCTCCCGTCAGTCAGAACGGTGCACCAATGGAATGCCTTCAGCAAAAGTGACCCGTATGACGTCAAACGAGCCAGAGTAGATGACGTGTACTTTTGCTAATGCTTTAAGTTGGGCTAGTTGGTAGCAAGGCAGAAATTTGGGCGAGTTGGTAAGTATTCATGATTTTGTTCACAGCGCAACAAGAATGGGAAAGACGAAAGAGTAACACAAACGACTAGTTGGTAGTCGGATCACACATATTCACTAGCGAAATTCACACACACAAGACAAGAAAAGGTGACAGAACACACGCTAGCATGTGTTCTGCCGCCTTCGCTTGTCGTGTGTGTGAATTTCGCTAGTCAATATGTGTGGACTTTTGTTTGTGGAAGGAAAGAACGAGCGGGCTTTTATTTGAATTTTTACAGCTTTTCGGGGCGCGCATGGCTCTAGTATTTTGCAGAGGTTATCTTCGATGCCTCATTTGTTTTTAGAAATTCTCCTGGCCCTGGGCAGGTGCCCTTTAACAAGTCTGCTAGGAACTGCAGGAACAGTTTAAAATGTGTCGCTGATATTTAATATAATAATATTTAAAATGTGTCGCTTCGGGTCACTGAACCCTGATGAACCTATAAACCCATAAAATGTGCAGGTAAATTTCAGGTATATCCGCATTCACAATAAAAAGCCTACAATGAAGAAGAGCGGTCGCACACTCGTGCGCACATACAAGCACGCGCGTGCACACTGTATGTATTTTTGCATAAGTGAATACAGACGGATCTGTTACCGGCTGGCTACGTAGTTCTCTTAATGTGTGGGCTTCGCAAAACACCACAAGCAAAATGGCCTGTTCCCGCACGCGTGCGGCATACTGCGTTAAAATGTAAACATATTACGCGCACCATGTGCATGTTGCGTATTTCCTCCCCTAATTTTGCGGCTAAACGAACAGAATGTGTAACAAATAAGTGAACCAGCCTACCTCGCACAAGCGGGTGTTCTTTGATGGCATGAAATTTTTATTTATTTTTTTATTTATTTATTTGGTCATACTGTTAACCCTCAAATGAGGGTCGTTACAGGGAGGGAACAAAAACAAATACATAAATGAGCAATCATGAGTCAGAGTTCAAAATTTGTACACCATTTCTCAAAAATATATCAACACCTAGCTCAAATTGTTGCACGTTCATACTCTCCACAACATCACTTGGCAATTTGTTCCACATTTCAATTACCTCAGGGAAGAAAGAATACCGGTACACATCCGTACGTGTGTTAATAGGCTGTAGTACCCTGCTGTGGTTTTTCCGGGATCCACGTTTTAGAGGCGCTTTCACATAATGTTCTTTATTTATTTTTAACGTCCCTTGCATTATCTGGAAAAAAAGTTTGAGTCTATGTTTTATTCTTCTAATTTCCAGCGTTTCCAATTCACACTGCTGCATCATCTTTGTAACCGAGTCAGTACGGCGATACTTTGAACATATAAAACGTGCTGAAATCCGCTGTACTCTTTCTACCTTTTTTTTTAAGCATTTTTGGTGAGGGCTCCACACAGCATTCGCATATTCCAGAACTGGTCGTATAAACGTTTTGTAGGCGACTAACTTAATTTCTCTAGTTGCGTTTGGAAGTTTTCTCCTAAGAAAGCAAAGCTTCTGGTATGCTTTTGAATAGATATTCTCAATATGAATACGCCAGTCTAGATTATGCGTTACTGTCACCCCTAAGTACTGGAAACTCTGCACCTCGACCAAGGTATTTTCTCCAATATTATATTCAAATCTGATAACGTTCTGTTTTTTAGTTACGTGAGTGTATGTAGATTTATTGTAGTTAATTACCATGCCCCATCTTTGGCACCACGAGTTTAATGATTGTAGGCATTTATTTAGTTTGATCTGATCTTCCGTGCAGGCTACACGCGTGTAAATTAAACAATCATCGGCGAATAGTTTAATTTTTACAGGTGGGTTAATATTAGACGGAATATCATTAATATACAATAAAAACAAAAGTGGGCCTAAAACAGACCCCTGCGGCACTCCAGACACAACTTCACACCTCTCCGACTCACTTTTCCCGATTCTGACCCTTTGATAACGGTTTTTTAAATATGCCTGAATCCACAATACTATATTTTCACTAATTCCTAGGCTCCTCAATTTGGAAAGTAGTTTATGATGTGCAACTTTATCGAATGCCTTCGCAAAGTCTATACATACAACATCTACCTGTTGGCATTCATCTGTAGCTGTACAAAGGTCATGTACAGTTTCGATTAGCTGTGTCACCGTCGAAAGGCCAGATCGGAAACCGTGCTGAACTGGGCATAATAAATCGTTTTTTTCTAAAAAATACAGAATATGTTTTGCTATTGCATGCTCTAGGACTTTACAGCACACAGAAGTGAGCGAGACCGGTCTGTAGTTGTTTACACATAGCCTATTGCCACTTTTAAATATCGGAACAACGGTGGCATCGCGCATGTCCTGAGGTACTGAATGATCCCGCAAAGATTTTTCGAATAAAAGCTGCAAATAATACGACATCCATTCAGCGTACTGTTGAAGAAATACCGTTGGTATTTCATCTGGGCCACACGATTTTTTTGCATCCAACCTAAGCAAATGCTGGAACACGCCCTCCCGTGTAATGCGTAGGTCTTCCATTGGGTATTGTATAGCGCAGACTAAACGATCACCGTCACTGTCACATCTATCCTTTGTGAAAACTGATTGGAAAAAATGATTAAATACGTTTGCAATATCTTTCTTTTCTGTCATCCACTATCTGTTCTATTTCATTCTTTCTATCTGCGAAATATCGCCAAAACCTTTGTGGCGAGCTTTTAAGGAAGTGTGTAAGCGTTTTATTGAAGAACGTTTTCTTCGACTCCACCAATGCAGATTTTAGCATTTGTTTGGTTATTGAAAGTTCTGTTGCCCTGCTTTTTTTCTTCCTTAACCTTTTTATCTTACGCTTAAGGTGTATGATGCTCCTAGTTATCCATGGATTTTTTTGCTGTGATTTCCTTATACGTGTGGGGACAAAATGATCTATGCAATATTTGATTATGCCTTTAAGTCGGTCCCATAGTTCTTCTACACTTTCGCGGTTGGATGCTATTTCAAATTCATTAAAGCTTTCTTCCAGAACGTCTAGGATGGACGTGTCATTCGCACGGCCATAATCCTTGACATGCATCACGACATATGGTTTCTTACAGATTCTTGTGTGCAGCGGCACATTCAAGCAAACCATCTTATGATCTGATAAACCATTCTCAACTGATACAGTATAGTCTGGTATTCTACCGGATATGAAAACCATGTCCAACAATGACTGGGACTTTGGTGTAACTCTTGTGAAGTCTTTAACTATTTGCTTAAGATTATATGAAAACATGATCTGCATCATTTTATTGGCGCTCCTTATTTCTGCATTACCCGTTGATAGACTTTCCCAGTTAATATGCGGCAAATTAAAGTCACCAGCCATTATTAGTCTTGTGTTTTCATTTACATGGGAGTTAAGAAATACATTCAAGCCATCCAAAAATTCTGGCGGAGTGGCTGGTGGTCTGTACACAGTCCCTAACATATACCACATGTTTGCACAGCTGATCTTGCACCAGACTGTTTCAGAGACATTGCAATCAAGGGCGACTGCGTTTATAGTGCTTTTCACAATAATAGCCACGCCACCACCTCTGGAATCTCTGTCGCATCTAAACACCTTGTAGTCAGGAGGAAAAATACTACTGTCATAAATTGCGCTATGTAACCATGTCTCAGTCAACATCAATACATCAGGGCTCTCAGAAGTTAGTAGATACTCTAAATCAGTTACTTTATTTGCTATACTGCGGGCGTTTACAAGTAGAATTCTGAGCTATGACCGAGAAGAATCGCTTTCCGTGTCAGAAGCCTTGTCTGAAGTTTGCAACTGAAGCAATGTAGGGCTAGCAGTCTTTCCCCTCTTTTTGAATCGAGGAACCTTAACTTGCTCAGTACGGTACAGACACCGTTCATTCTTTTCACGATCCCAGACGTAGATATGATTGTTTATCTTAAGCTTGTCATGTACCAGTTGCACCTTGTTGCCGTTTGCTCGTTCCTTTTCACTGCTTTGCCATAGTTTCTTTCGTAATTCGACAGTTTCTTTAGCGTAGTCTTGACTAATGCTTATCGAGCTGCCTTTCAGCTTGCCGCAGTTCTGCATCACAGACTGTTTTTCTCGCGAATCATAAAAATGCATGATTACCGGCCGATTACTACCGTCTTTTTTCTTCCCAATACGATGAATTTTGTCGATCGTGTTCACTTCTACTCCCAAGGTTCCTTTAAATACATTATCAATAACAGCTTGTTTCAGGTCGCGGTCTGATTCACCCTTGTCCTCATCGATACCAAAAACTAAGAGATTATTGGATCGGCTTCTATTTTCATACTCTACCAACTTATCCGCCTGATGACGAACAAGGGATTCTAGGGTTTGTACTCGCTTGTTCAATTCTGCAATCACATTAAGTGTAGCGGTCAGTTTTTCACATTTCACGTTCATTTCGGTCATTTCAGCTCTTAATGCATCTATCTTAGCATCTGATGAAGCCTGATTATCAGTGATTAATTGCAACATTTCTGCGGTTTTAGGTCCAGGATTTTCTTCAACATCTCCTGAAACCAACAGTGTCAACACCATAGACCAAGAGTCAACCAAAAAATTCAGGAAACTGCGAGGGCACGGCAGGGCTAACAAAAAGCGGTCGTCACTTCTGAAAGTTTTAGCATTATTCAAATAACGAACCTGCAACAGCAGTAACGGCCGCTTAGGCATGTTGTCGCCAGGCCAGGTGCCGTGCCCTCTGAAGCCTCCCTCGCTGCTTGGCTCCTTTTGTAGCCGGTCCACTGATGACGTCACCGTCACCGTCGTCGACGAAAGACGATCCACGAACTGGATGCCATGAATCCGAAAGTCTTGATAAGGCGTGAAGAATAGCGGTGCCCCGTCCGGACTGCAGAAAGATGTAGCGTTGGCGAAAAACCATGGCAGAACCTGCAACAGCAGTAACAGCCGCTTAGGCATGTTGTCGCCAGGCCAGGTGCCGTGCCCTCTGAAGCCTCCCTCGCTGCTTGGCTCCTTTTGTAGCCGGTCCACTGATGACGTCACCGTCACCGTCGTCGACGAAAGACGATCCACGAACTGGATGCCATGAATCCGAAAGTCTTGATAAGGCGTGAAGAATAGCGGTGCCCCGTCCGGACTGCAGAAAGATGTAGCGTTGGCGAAAAACCATGGCAGAACCTGCAACAGCAGTAACGGCCGCTTAGGCATGTTGTCGCCAGGCCAGGTGCCGTGCCCTCTGAAGCCTCCCTCGCTGCTTGGCTCCTTTTGTAGCCGGTCCACTGATGACGTCACCGTCACCGTCGTCGACGAAAGACGATCCACGAACTGGATGCCATGAATCCGAAAGTCTTCCCACCCTTTCCCACCCTATTTACCACCGTTGCCGATCATGCATTCCTTCTGCGATCTGCATTCCTGCAGACCTGTTGCTGAACCCAAAGGCGCAGCAGCCAGGCAAGATGCCTTGGAATTTCTCGCATTTACGCGTCCACGAACAAACTGAAAAAAAAGGAACTCCCGCAGAAGGCAGGTATTCTGCCCTCGTGCTTGGGAGGGATACGGCAGCGCGAAGTCACGTGACCCGCATCAGCCAGTCGGCGCGCCGGCGGCACGCGGAAAAGGAATGCAATACTCCAAAAAATTTTCTGGTGACCCTACTTGGCCTAGGTGGCATGGGCCACCACCCGATATTACTCATCAGTACAATAAAGAAACAAGTAAAAGGGGTGAACTGCTGGAGAGGAAAGAGGAAGCCATGAAGCTGGTGGAATAGGAAATTAACAAAATCATCCAAAAACCAGAGAAGGCGCAACTATCTCAGGAGGAAATAGATAAAAAATTGGAATCCTATCGACAAAAGAAACAGCAGGTCCTCATTTAAGCCACTGGTCACCAGCTGGCTGAAGTTCACGATGCAACCAAAGGGGGCCAAGAAAATTTTGGAACCATGTAAACTGGGTGGGTAAAATGGATCAAAGAAAGCAGGAACAGATTCAAGATACCAAGGGAAAATGTTTAGAGGGAGACAGCGCTGTGAACTACATTGCATCACTTATAGCTGAGTCATTTAGGAGCGCAACGATTGGGCAATCTCCCTAAATGAGGGAGCAACACAGGACAGCGTAATAGAAAGGAACTTAGAACTGACCAGTCAGAAAAAGATTGAAGCAAATATTCCTAAATGTACATCTGCAGGGACAGATGAAATTCCAATCAAGTTGATTAATGAACTTGATCCAAGAAGCAAGGAAACATTAAAAGAACTGGAGAGGCTCATAGCAAATAACCAAATTCCGCACAGTTGAAGACGGAGTAAAATGAATTTGATTTATAAAGGGAAAGGAGATAAGATGAACATAAAATCATTCCAACCAATTACGATAACATCTCTTATATACAGGCTAACATGCAGGCAGTGAAATTATAATTGCACTCGTGGGTAGAAAGCAATAGGATACTCGGAGAACTTCAGAATGGGTTCAGAAGGGGTAGGCGCATAGATGATAGCCTGTTCGTGCTTCCCCAATGCATAGAAATAGCTAAGGTGGAAAACAGACCTCTGTATTTAGCCTTTCTGGACATAATTAAGCGGTGCATACGATAACGTGAACAGGGAACTCCTGTGGAGCATATTGAAAGATTTAGGTATTGGTCACGAGGTAATCGATTTTCTACAGGAAATGTACCAAGATAATAAAGTTGAAATTACATGGGAAGGGAAAAAAAGTACCACAACTGCACAAAGGATTAAGGCAAGGTTGTCCTCTATCACCCAGTCAAAAAAACCATTGGAACCAATTGGATTTCCAATTGGTTCCAATTGGACGAGTTGAGTTTCCAATTGGAATGGTGTTCCAATTGGACGGTCCAAATGGACTATCCAATTGGACCGTTTGGGTTTCCAATTGGTGAGCCCAATTGATCTTACCCATTGCATCCAATTGGTCCGCCGAACTGCACCCAATTTATCCAATGAATGTTTGCATGTTTGAAGAAAAAGGTAGAACTAATATGGTACTTACAATAAGAGCTATCGGCAGCTTAGCCTAATAAATTGTACTCATCACCTACACCACCATTGGAGCTGAAATTAAATTAAATAACTGCGCTCAGTGGGCAAGCACCACCGGCCCCATCATGAGAGCCTAATAAATTAGGTATATAAGTTGGAGCAGGTGTGTGTTCTCTGGATGTACATATTGAGCTAATGTATGCTACTAGTGCCTGAATGTGCAGTGTTGCTTGTGTGTGATGTATGTGTGTCTGATTTCCATAAAAGCATGTTAATTTCAATTCCATAGAAAAATGTTGATTGGCACTACCCAGTCAAAAAAAACCATTGGGACCAATTGGTTTTCAGACACCATTGGAACCAGTTGGCTCAAAAGCCAACTGGAACCAATTGGTCTTTTGGTTTCTAGCCAATTGGTTCCAATGGTGCCCAAAAGTCAACTGGTTCCAATTGGAAATCTCAATGGTTTTTTTTTTACTGGGCACCACTGCCGTTCATGCCTTATGAGATAAATATGGAAAGAAGGCTACAAGAAAGTAATCTAGGTTATGATCTGTCGTACAGATTAGGCGGAAATGTAGTTGAGCAGCTACTCCCGGGTTTAATGTATGCAGACGATATTGTACTGTTAGCAGATAGCCAGGAAGATTTACAAACTTTGGTTAATTGCTGTGGAGACGAAGGAGATGCTCTAGGATTCAGTTTTAAGGCCCATCTCCATGGACACATCCGAGGTGCACCAGCGCAGCGCTTACGCGCCCAGCGCCACACCGCGACAAGCGTCGGAAAACATATGCAACTCGATGACCTGTCGCTGCTACCGCGTTCAGCTCGGCTCGGCGAAGCAAACGGCGCGAAGGGCCGTACCGGATGCCGAGGCAACTGCGTTCTCTGATTGGTTACACCGACCGCAAACCAGCGGCGACTTCCGACGCCTGCGCGAGCGAGGCGCGAATATCTGACATGGACAGATATTTGCCAAGCGCCAGCGCCGGCTTGCGTCGGCGTGTGGCGCATGCGCAGACCGGCTCCGGCGTATGCTGCAAGGAATGAACCTTGATGCACTGTATGCTGCTGTCAACAAAAGAAAAGGTACGGTGCTGGACATGTTTTTCACTGTCAGGACCCACAAACCCGATGTCCCTTTTCGGGCAGTAGTATCGGAGCGTGACACCTGGCAGCATGCTGTTTCAGGCTTTTCGCAGAGTCATTTAAGCTCCCTCAAGCTGTCCGACCCTTTTTTGGTGAAGAACTCTACTGAGGTAGTCGATTTCCTATCTCGGAGGGAGGACCAGAGGCTTTACGCCTTTAGCATGGACGTGGAGGATTTGTTTTACTCCCTACCCCATGCTCAGCTGTTGGAGAATGTCAAGGACTGCATTGTTAAGGATAACGACGAAAGGAACTTCATTGCCAATTGTGGCATTTCTGTGGAAAGTTTCCTTGAACTTCTGTCCTTTTACTTGCGTTCGACCTTCGTTAGATGGGGTGAGAAGGTTTTCGTCCAACGGTCTGGTGTGTGCATTAGGTCTCGGGTCGCCCCGGTGTTGAATGACATTTTCCTCAGCAGGATGGACATGAGACTGGATGAAGATATCTTGAGGACATAGCTGTGAAAGTGTTTCGCTATGTTGATGATTTTTTTAGTATTTCTGAACCAAGGGTCCCCCAGATCGAGTGTTACCGATGTCATTAAGATTTTCAAAGAGCGGGGCCAGGGTCTGTCTTTTACGTTTGAATTACCAGACTCGGGTCCGATTCAGTTCCTTGACCTGAAAGTCAATTGCCGTGACACAGGAACGTGTTGGGAATATAACCCAAGAACAGCTAAGCCGCTCCTCAGTTGCAATTCAGAGCACTCTAGGTTGGTCAAGGCGGGAATAGCGACGGCATGTCTCACGGCTTCATTGCAGAAATCGTGCTCCCATAGCTAGGGTTCAGACTAGCTTCCAGGGGCAGGTTCAGAGACTGAGGGACGCTGGTTATCTGGATATGGCTCTGGCTCAAATATCCGAGAGGATATTGACTAGGGGCGTATGTCCAGCAAAAGAAAAAGACTGAACGCTTACAAGAACCGTGGCGATTCCGTACATGCATGGCATGTCTCACCGGTTGAAGAAGGTAGGCTCCAGATTTGGGGTGAAAGTGGTTTTTACAGCGAAGGATAAGCTGAGCAGAGTATGCAGTGCGGTAAGGAGGAAGATCGAGTACCGGGACGACCAAGCAAGGAATCAATGCACAGTTTCCCACAAAAAACCACTGGTCGTTTGTAACACTGAAGTCGTTTATTCGATACCGCTCTCCTGCGGCAAGACGTACATCGGCCAGACAGGCCGCTGTATTAATGAGCGGCTGTTTGAGCACCGCAGGTCTGTAAAAAGGGGCAGTGTCATCGAACCTGGCTTTGCACTGCCGGAAATGTAAAGATTGTTTCCCCCATTTGGACAGGACTAAAAATTAGGAGTCACTTTGGCGACTAAAGTGGTGCAAGGCGAAAGCCTTAGTACAGCATTCTGTCACGAATGTGGTTGTGAATTTTGATTCAAGTGCTGCCAGCGAATGACGCGTCCATTGGCTGTCTGCGTGTGTTACTGATGTGTGGTTAACATGTTAAGCTTCGCCTGTAAGAGTGGAACGCGACAGCGTCTTGCAACGCTGCCAGGGAGTCCACAGAACGTCATCGCCAATTCGGCTGTACGCCTTGCTGGACGGTAAATTTATTTTTTGAGGAAAGGAAATGTATCTCTCTCGCATATCTGGGTGGACACCTGCACCTCGCCGTAAGGAAAAGGGGGAAGATGGGAGTGAACGAAGACGCCGTATTAGCTAGACGCGCCTTTGTTCATTCCAAACCATTCAGCTGGCATTATGGAGTGGCTAGCGTGCTCGTATCGCACTCCGGAGACCCTGGTTCGATTCCCCAACTCGACCGATTTCGTTCTCGGTTTTATTGATTTATGCGGTCTAACTAGAAAGGTTAATTAGGCCATTTCATATTTATATTATTGTTCAGAAGCGCCCGTGTCTGTGTCTTCTTCCTTCGTGTTTTCGTCCCGTTCCTTGCGCTGTTATTTCATTATATTATTGTGTTTCTATCCATCGTGTTCTGTCATTCACCTGTCAATTGTTGGAACTGTCTAGGATGTTCGACACAACGTATATGAAACGAGCAACGTCGAACTGAGTGGGGAAGTGTGTGGTGGTGGAGCGAACGCGGCTTCGTACTTATCTGTTTTTTTCAGCAGCGTCTCCTTCCGCGGACGCTGTTGTCGCTGCGGCACGCGTCTTTCTTTTCTTTTCCTGTTTTTTTCTGACCTCTTCATTCCCCTCTATCTTAATTAGGCTAATTGATTAATTAAGCAATTACCTAAACTCAGTCCAACTTAGTTGGAGCATCACTATACGATCCCTTTGATTGGTTGCATGGTTACTAGCCAAAGTACAATTGGCCCCATTTGAAATTCGCGCACTGTGACGTCACGAGCATTTCGACCAATTGAAAAGCGTGACATTTTCTGTCGACAACTCCTGCTTACAACGATGAGGCATTAAAGGCTTCCGCCTTAATATCCTGTTCTGTCACCCAGATAGGACCTGCAGGTAATTAGTTGAGGCGTTTTTGATAAGCCAGGAGTCTGAAAGATGTGTCGCCTCGCCTTCCATTAATCTCGTAGAAAAAGAGATTCGCGCTCTCGGGGAATGTGTGGCGACCGGCTGATTGCAGATGCTTGTCATGTGCTAAGATGCTGAATGGCTTTTTTGGGATGAGGCGGTTTTTTCAGTCCGCTACATGCACGTACGTGTTTGTGGGGGCTATCGCGATGTGTCTGTGTTTTATCGTTGTGTTAGGTGCGTATATAACTAACCCTTTTAGGAATAAAACCAGTTGTTAGATTGCGCTCGTGTTGTCTCTTGTTTCTTTCTCTCGTCCTGTGTATCGCGCTGCTTTAAGATGTACGCTGGTACGCGTAGGCGCTGCGCTCGTGCGCCTCGAATGCGCCCATGGAGATGGGCCTTTAGAGCAACTAAATCAGGTGTGATGATTTTTAACGATACAACTGACAATGCCACGATATACCCAAAGTGGCCGAATACAAATACCTCGGGATATGGCTAAATTAAGGGCAGATATACACGGAAAAGCATGAACAGGCTTTTAGGGCAAGCCAGGACAGCAGCTTGGGCATGTTGGTTATTCATTTGTGACGGAACAGCGCAAAACACCGGGACAAGAGACAAGCGCTGACTGACAACTGGTCTGACAACTGTCAGTCAGCGCTTGTCTCTTGTCCCGGTGTTTTGCGCTGTTCCGTCACAAATCTTAGGGCAAAAGGACGAAGAGACCCCGGGATAATGAAACATAGGGCATTATGGAGGTACAACAAATATGAAGTACCGAGAGGTATTTGGAAAGGAATAATGGTGCCGGGGCTTACTTTCGGCAATGCGGTTCTGTGCTTAAGGGCAGAAGTTCAGTCGAGATTAGACGTAAATCAGAGAGCTGTTGGAAGATTAGCACTGGGTGCCCACGGCAAAACTACCCCAGCAAACCAAAAACCTCTCAGAGACGTCTAGCTAGATGTCTCTGAGAGGTTCTTGGTTTGCTGGGAAACGAGGCAGTACAAGGGGATATGGGCTGGACATCATTCGAAGCACGGGAAGTAAAATACTCTATGAAGAACGCCTGAGAAAATTGGACGATAAAAGGTGGGCAAACGTACGTAGCAGGGGGCGGCAGAAAAGGTGGACGGATGAGATTAAGAAATTCGCGGGAATATGGTGGCCGTAGCTGGCAGCCTTCGCCCTGCAGTGGGCGTAGTCATGCTGCTGCTGCTGCTGCTGATGATGATGACAGAAAGAGCATTGACTCACAGTGTCGGAAAAGAACTAGAAAACTAACCAGCAAATACGCCGGTCATGAGGACGGAGAAAGAAAGAGCATTAAATCACAGGTTAAAAATGTGGAAGTTAAAAATTGGATTAATTCAATGGAAAAGAAGCGTAGTGTAGAACTATATCGATATTGGAAAAGGCAGATCAGGAAAGAAATTTTCTCTGATAACTAAAGAGGCAGTGCCCTACTTTTTGAAGCTAGTTCAGGATGTCTTAGAACGCGCAGCTACAAAAAGAAATTTAACGAAGAAGATGTCACGTGTACAGTGTGTGGTAGATCTGTGGAAACAATTGTACACCTCATACTCAACCCAGTAAAAAAAAAAAACCATTGGAACCAATTAGACATTCCAGTTGGAACTAAGTGGACATTCCCATTGCTTTCCATTGGATTTCCCAATTGGTTCCGGTTGTGTTTTTAGCCCACGACCAATTAGATCCAACTGGACTAGCCAATTGGACCCATTCAGCCAGGCAGTTATTTCCCCCAGAAAATATTCACAAAATATGTTACGTTCATTGAGAAAGGTAGCTAAATGTTTGAATAATATGCTCTAGGATCTTGGATAAATATTTCTGCAACTTAACACATTGTAATGTGCAAAAACAAAAACTGATTTATGAGGACTGCAGGAAGACACTCTGCCTAGTGCCAATCAACATTTTTCTATGGAATTGAAATTAACATGCTTTTATGGAAATCAAAGTCAACAGACACACATGCATCACACACAAGCAACACTGCACATTCAGGCATTAGTAGCACACATTAGCTCAATATGTACATCCAGAGAACACACTTCTGCTCCAACTTATATACCCAATTTATTAGGCTCTCATGCTGGGGCCAATGACGCTTGCCCACTGAGCGCAGTTATTTAATTTAATTTCAGCTCCAGTGGTGGTGTAGGTGATGAGCACAATTTATTAGGCTAAGCTGCTGATAGCTCTTATTGTATTAGTTCTACCTTTTTTGTCAAACATGCAAACATTCATTGGATAAATTGGGTGCAGTTGGGCGGACCAATTGGATGCAATGGGTAAGACCAATTGGGCTCACCAATTGGAAACCCAAATGGTCCAATTGGATAGTCCAATTGGAACCACTTGGAATCCCAAATGGTCCACATGAACAGTCCATTTGGACCATCCAATTGGAACACCATTCCAATTGGATACTGAACTTGTCCAATTGGAACCCATTGGAAATCCAGTTGGTTCCAGTGGTTTTTTTTTACTGGGATGCCCAAAGCTCGAATACACCTCATCCATCTGGCACCCTTCGCAAGCATACCTTACAAATGAATTAGAAGCCGTTCACAATCGAGCTGCACAATTTATTATGCCACAGTACTCGCGTGATAGTAGTGTCACTGCACTAAAACGAGCCCTTTCCCTCCCAGGTCTCCAATCACGTTGCATCGTATCCTTCATTCTTTTTTCTAGCGCCCTATTAGCAGGCATCCTTTGCTACAGTTGCCATCAAGAATATGCCCTCGCCTAAACCTCAGTCATCCCATAGCTCCCATGAAAGGCCGCACGTCAGCGATGAATGATTCATTCTTTCCAGACGCAATAGCCCGATGATGGTTTGTGGTTTTGTGGGGTTTAACGTCCCAAAGCGACTAAGGCTATGAGAGACGCCGTAGTGAAGGGCTCCGGAAATTTCGACCACCTGGGGTTCTTTAACGTGCACTGACATCGCACAGCACACGGGCCTCTAGAATTTCTCCTCCAAAGAAATTCTAGCCGCCGCGGCCGGGATCGAACCCACGTCTTTTGGGCCAGCAGCCGAGCACCATAGCCACTGAGCCACCGCGGCGGCTTTCATAGCCCGATGAAATGTCCTGCCTGATAATATTGCTTCTTGCACAGATCGAGCAATTTGCCGCACTAAACTAGCGAGTCATCTGTGTCTTACGTACACATGATGTATTCGGCTTTACCAAATAATCTGATCCTGTGTTACTGTCTCTTTTCATGATTTTTTTTTGCTTTGTTTCGTTCCTTTGCTTTTTGTTTTTGTTGAGCTGGTATCATATGTTGTTACACAGTGTTCTTGCCCCCGCCTTATGCAATGCCCATGCACCCTTAAGGCTTCAATAAATGAAATCTTACAAAACGAAATATCCACAGGGGACGTTGCAGAACCTACTCTATGTACAAAACTGAGATCTACACCAATGATCGATAAAAGGTTTTGATTAAAAGGGCTTTGGGGGGCTAAGAAAAAGAGATGGGTGAGAAGCAAAAATGGGTGTACCCACACCAGGAGCAGACTGAAATGCCCGCAAGAAAGTCCTGACAGTTAATAGCTGAAACCGAGAGTTAAGGTCAGGAATACGAGCCTCCAGCTACAGAACTGCTGTGGAAACTGACTGAGGGAGATCAAGGCAGAGGCGCAGTGGGTGCCTTTCTAACAGCAGTGATGGACGAAGCTTGTATTTAGGGGAACCAGAAAAGAGTATGCAGCCAAGTTCCAAAATGGGTCTGACATAGGCTTTGTAAAGGAGTACCCACGAAACACAAAAAGCGCTAATAGACGTCTAAAAAAAGTTTTTGAAAAGAAAGCTTGACATCTAAAAGAATGATCTAAAGAATGAGAAAGAAATGATCGCTTGAGAGAACATGCGCGTTCCTTGGGGGAGGCGGGGGGTTCGAATCTGCCTGTTCATTGCCGCAAGTGTCAGGGTTGTTGCCTTCAGTTCAGCCAGACCCAGATTGCTAGAAGAAGGAAGGGGCAGCTTGAGAGAGAGATTGTAGAGGCCATTGCCATCTTGCGCTCGCAACCGGATGAATGCATTAGTTCGCCTTCGGTTTCCATCCTCCAAAAAGAACTGGGTTTCCTTGACAGGTAACAGGTTGGGTGGCTTCCTTTTGACGTTCTTTTTCTTCCTTTGTCTTGTGGTTTTCATGCTTCCACATGCGGTCGACTGTTTTTAACACTTCTGGTATATGTAGATTGTGACTCGCATGATGAGCATTGCATATAAGGTTTAAAATCTGATTTCTGTACATTGTGACTCGCATATCTTTCCTGTGCATTGTTGTCAGTTAGGTGTTGTTATCTGTTGCTTTTCATTCATCCTTTTTTACCCGATTGTAAGATCACACGTGCCTCGGTCTTTATAAAGCCATGAAGTTTCAAATAAAATTTTAGTTGCAAGTACCGCCCTGTGTCGTCTTCTTTCTCTGTCCCGTGTCCGCTGCGGTGTCTAGCTCCTTCATCTAAAAGAAGTTTCAGCTAAGCAGTTTTTTAGACTTAGACGTTTACTAGCCCTCTATTAGCTCTGCTAACGCTACGCTTGTATAGGCTAGAAAACTTCTGAGGTAGAACTTTTCTATAATTTTTTTAGACGTTCCTTTTTTTTCCGAAATGGGTGCCTGGATTATTTTACGCATTTCAAGACTGATTTTAGTGCTGCCTTTAAACCCTCTAAAGCTTTAGAAATGTTATAGTTCATTTCTCTGGTATACACATCTCAAAAAAGAACTCAAAGCTGATTTGCAATGACCCGAACAATCAGCCCACATTACAAGGGATGTATGGCTGTAGTAATGAGGCATAAATGCATGTGCTAGCACACTTTTCAGTCACTGCATTACTCTTTATTGAATCCAGTGCATACACCCACACAAAAAAAGAAAGGGACCAGGAAATTAATGTTAGAAGCCACGGAGGAGGTAGCTTCACTGGTTTGGCTGACATTACAACGGTAAGCACTTGGATGACGGGAAAGTGTCGAGCAGCAACCAATTGTTAAATCAAAAATTCATTCGGCCCCGGGCCTTGTTCACAACGGATGCATTGATGAGCAAGTTGCTGTGATGTGGATGGCAGTGAAGAGCTCGCTAGGTGTTCCGAAAATCGCTTTTCTTGCAAGGAGGATGCCAACTAGACGGTAACAAGGGGAAGTCAAATTCAGCTCTGTTCAGCAGCCTGCAGCCGTGAAAAATATTAGAGTAACCAAAAGCACAGTCAGTCAGGTGCATGTAGAATGGCCAATGAGGAGTCGGAAGCAAATAAGACCAGGAAATGGCAAGGAGTGACAGCACAGGCAATAAAATAAAAACATAGATGCATATGATGTCATTGCAAACGGCATTTCAGCAGAGTGCTACGGCTAGCCATAAACTCAAGAAGTCAATCACTGTGGAGGCCTTTAACAGAAGCAAAATTCAAACAGCATGCATGGACACTGAAAGCCAAGCAGTCAATAGCAAGTGCACTCTTCTCTTATACCTGCAAGATGTGGCTGAATCAAAAGTGGTTGATGGTTGACATCTTGCACCCTAGCATGAAAACATAGCACAGATGCTGCTGTCCTGGTAATGCCTGCATCACTTCAGTATACACCAGAGATGGGTTAAATCTTGGACCTCTCCTTGACAGCCACACAGGGGCACATCTGAAAGATAAGATAAATAAAAGTGCCTGTGTATAAGGTTCCTAACACTGCATTGCCAAAGAAGCCCTTTCTAATCTGTACGATGAAGCTCAAACAGGGGGCAAGAGATTACTTACTTCACTGCACAAGAAGCATTCGTCCAGATTCCCACCTCAGAACTGAAACAATCTTCAGGCCAAGTCGTCTGAACAACCAACTACAAGGTGCTGCGATTAATTTGCGTGAAACTAGACCAGGTCCTTGCTCCTCCGGCCAACAGTTGGAGTTCTAAAGGACAAACAAATAATGGGGCTTGTGGAATGAACATTAGCAAACAGTCTAGACCTATACAAGAAAGCATGAAGTGAAAGAAAAGGTGTCAGCTGCAAAGCGTGCTTACCAAAACTTGAGAAGTTGAGCAGGCAAGGAGGTCCTCTGAAAACCACTGTTGAACAGCCTGTACCCAAAACGAAATGTTCACAGTGAAGCAGGGACAACGCCAGCTGTGCACGGTGCAATGGTTTTCCAAAAAATAAAAGCTGCCATGCCTGCAAAGAGCCGTAGTACTTCACTGCACTTTCAAACAGCCTGCACACATAAAGAGCAGCACCACTGAGTAAACTACCTTTGTGCCGGGGCTCTCAATCGTAATGAAATAAAAGCTTGACGCAGTTAAGATAACCAAAGCCTTTTTAACGCCACTTTCACAGACGGCAATCACAGCAAGGAGAATTGGAGCACACAGCTAGGTGGCCAGATGAGTCCTTGGCAAGAATAAAACCCTGCCAGTATGCAATAGAGCACAGACTTTAATCAATGTGTAGAAAAAAATTCGCGCCTTATCAACGTACGAAGCTGGTTGGTTTGAAGCTTTGTCACGTTCACCTTGTCACCACCTTGGTAAAGAAAGCAAGTAGCATGCGAGAGCAGCCTAGCTGTATTCACTTAACAAAAGCTCAAATACATGAAAATGCCCCGTTTTAATACATTCAACGCTGCACTTTGGTATGTAAAACACTGGCTGATACTGTTTTGTGATTTGTAAACCAAAGGTTCAATCAGGCGCGTTAGTGGCTTAGCAGGCAAGGCCGACACTTTCACCACAGAAGAGAAATGGAAGATTACTTACTTTTGCGGAAAACGAGGCTCACATCTCAGTGCAACACTGGTAGTAAACGTTAACGCAGAAAAAGTGGAAACCGCAAACTGCAGCGGCGTGAAGTGCCAACCAGCGCGGAAGAAAGTGCGCAGCGAAACGTACAACGTACGCAGCATCCACTTCGCGCACGTAGCTATCGCTAGCCTCTGCAACGCCAAATGACCAAATGAAGTACTAAATTTCTAAACGTAAAAAGAAATAAATCATCAAATAACCAAAAAACAAATTGAATCTAATACTTTCATGTAAAACTAAGCACTTTGCAGCTTGCACTAAGATTTATTTCTACTTGAAACGGTTAAAACCACTTTGGCAAACTACCAATACACTGTAGCGCAGCCAAAGACGAAGACACAAGAGACGAACACCACGAGCGCTAACTTCGAACAAATTTTAATCTCCTGAAGCATCACATTTATACGCCAGAAATCGGTAATCACATGTGCGAACAGTATCAATTCCTCAGAAAAACAAGCTCTTTATCTGAGAGGAGAATGGAAGGTGTGCTTACACACGAGCATCCTGACCTATTTATCTTTTCAGCTTCAATGATTTCGCGCGTTACTCTTTCTCTGCTTTTTCCTATTACGACACTTTTATCAGAAAGGCTTACAGGTTTTTGACTTGCATGCGAGAATGTGGTCAACCAACGATCCGCCTTGCCCGTTTCTGACGTTGCGAGCGTGTTCCATTAGGCGCTCGTTCAGACATCTCCCCGTCTGGCCGATATAGTGTTTCCCGCATGACAAGGGAATTTTATACACAACACCTTCATCGCACGTGATGTAGGGCTTCTGGTGCCTAGTTGTGCATCCGCGCGCTTTGTTGGTGTTTGTTTTTCCCAGTTTGCACAACGTTGCAAGTTTTTTCGGCGCCGAGAACACGACGGTTGCATTCGCTCGTTGACCAATTCTTTTCAAATTGTGGGAAATCTTGTGAAGATAAGGCAATACAACAAGGTTTTTTCGTTCACGGGGAACCGGGTTTGGGTGACATTGATTTTCTGGTTTCATTTTCTTAACAAGTTTTTCGGCAACAGAAACTTGAACATGGGAGGAGTACCCGGCATTAGTCAGCCTCTTGGACTGCTCTTGAAAACTATCGTTCATCATGTGCGGACAAGATTTCTGGAGAGCATTTCGAAAACATAAATTGACAATACCTCTTTTTACCAGTTTTGAATGAGCGGAATGATATGACAGCATCGGCTTGTTGCTACGCGGCTGGTAGGCCCAACATATGTGATGAGCGTGAAAGGTAAAGTTAATATCTAAAAATCTAATGGAGTTATTGATGGGCAATTCTGATTTAAAACAAGCGGTTTAAAATGTTCTTTCATGATAGTTAAAATTCTATGAGCCTTAGTCTCAAGTGAGACATGGTCACACTTAACAAGAATAATAAAAAAGTCATCAACAAATCTAAAGACCTTGATTACGTCCTAACTGTCTAAGTGGCTGGAAACAGCTTTGTCAAGTTTTGATAAAAACAGATTACTCAGAATCGGCGCTATGCACGACCCGATGCATATCCCTTCTTTCTGAAGGTAGGGTTTTCCTTGCCAGTTAATGAACGTTGACTGCAAGTAAATAGCTAAAATTTCTAAAAGCTGCTCGCCGACACACCCGCCGCGTTCTGGAAAGCAACACACCCGAACTCATCTATGCACTCCTCTACACAGCACAGCACCTTGTCGTTTGGCAGCGAGTAATATAGATCCTTAACATCCACAGAAAATGCAACAATGCTGTCATCAGAGCGCGCGACCGAACAAAGTCTAAAATTTCGTCAGATTTCTTAACCATAAAAGGGTCGTCAAGCGGTAAAAGGTTAAGTTTGCTTTGTAAGTACATCGAAACCGTTTTTTGCCATGTGCCAGTTTCAGAAATTATCACCCTGAATGGTTTTTCCGGTTTATTGGTTTTTGCACTGAAAAACACGTCTAAAAAATCTTTTCGCGCATCGCCTATTTCTTTAGCCAGCTTGGTAAGGTTTAACTTGTTGCATAGCTTCTTTGCTTTAGCTTTTACTTTTGACATCATTACTTCGTTGCGGCAGTTAAATACAGAGGACACGGCTTCGTCAGCCTTGGACTTGTAAAGTTCACAGGATGGAATGGCGAAAGTCAGGCAGCCTGGCGAACTCTTCGTGAATACCAGCGTATCACTGCTCAAGCTACCGAATGCTGTGGGCTCAACATCTGCCACAACTACGGGCCGACCTTGCGAGCAGGACGAAGACAGCCCGGAGCACCGTCCACATCCTGGAGGCCCTGGATCTACCGGATGACGTCTCAAGGGTTCTATCGTTAGGACCAAAGTTTGCTGTGGAGCCCAAGCCGTCAGCTGCACAACTACTTGCGATGGTACGCCAAGTATCGCAGCGTGCAACGCAACTGGACCACGACCGCTGCATTTCAGAAGGAGTCGACGTTTTGCAATGCTCAAAGCCAGGATCTTCCAAGCTACCCCTCAAGCGTGTCGAGTCCTTCATCAAGGAACAGGACCTGGTCGTGCTGCCTGCTGACAAAGAAGGTGGTTTTACGATTCTATCCTGTGAACTTTACAAGTCCAAGGCTGACGAAGCCGTGTCCTCTGTATTTAACTGCCGCAACGAAGTAATGATGTCAAAAGTAAAAGCTAAAGCAAAGAAGCTATGCAACAAGTTAAACCTTACCAAGCTGGCTAAAGAAATAGGCGATGCGCGAAAATATTTTTAGACGTGTTTTTCAGCGCAAAAACCCATAAACCGGAAAAACCATTCAGGGTGATAATTTCTGAAACTGGCACATGGCAAAAAACGGTTTTGATGTACTTACAAAGCAAACTTAACCTTTTACCGCTTGACGACCTTTTTATGGTTAAGAAATCTGACGAAATTTTAGACTTTGTTCGGTCGCGCTCTGATGACAGCATTGTTGCATTTTCTGTGGATGTTAAGGATCTATATTACTCGCTGCCAAACGACAAGGTGCTGTGCTGTGTAGAGGAGTGCATAGATGAGTTCGGGTGTGTTGCTTTCCAGAACGCGGCGGGTGTGTCGGCGAGCAGTTTTTTAGAAATTTTAGCTATTTACTTGCAGTCAACGTTCATTAACTGGGAAGGAAAACCCTACCTTCAGAAAGAAGGGATATGCATCGGGTCGTGCATAGCGCCGATTCTGAGTAATCTGTTTTTATCAAAACTTGACAAAGCTGTTTCCAGCCACTTAGACAGCTTGGACGTAATCAAGGTCTTTAGATTTGTTGATGACTTTTTTATTATTCTTGTTAAGTGTGACCACGGCTCACTTGAGACTAAGGCTCATAGAATTTTAACTATCATGAAAGAACATTTTAAACCGCTTGTTTTAAATCAGAATTGCCCATCAATAACTCCATTAGATTTTTAGATATTAACTTCACCTTTCACGCTCATCACATATGTTGGGCCTACCAGCCGCGTAGCAACAAGCCGATGCTGCCATATCATTCCGCTCATTCAAAACTGGTAAAAAGAGGTATTGTCAATTTATGTTTTCGAAATGCTCTCCAGAAATCTTGTCCGCACATGATGAACGATAGTTTTCAAGAGCAGTCCAAGAGGCTGACTAATGCCGGGTACCCCTCCCATGTTCAAGTTTCTGTTGCCGAAAAACTTGTTAAGAAAATGAAACCAGAAAATCAATGTCACGCAAACCCGGTTCCCCGTGAACGAAAAAACCTGGTTGTATTGCCTTATCTTCACAAGATTTCCCACAATTTGAAAAGAATTGGTCAACGAGCGAATGCAACCGTCGTGTTCTCGGCGCCGAAAAAACTTGCAACGTTGTGCAAACTGGGAAAAACAAACACCAACAAAGCGCGCGGATGCACAACTAGGCACCAGAAGCCCTACATCACGTGCGATGAAGGTGTTGTGTATAAAATTCCCTTGTCATGCGGGAAACACTATATCGGCCAGACGGGGAGATGTCTGAACGAGCGCCTAATGGAACACGCTCGCAACGTCAGAAACGGGCAAGGCGGATCGTTGGTTGACCACATTCTCGCATGCAAGTCAAAAACCTGTAAGCCTTTCTTTGATAAAAGTGTCGTAATAGGAAAAAGCAGAGAAAGAGTAACGCGCGAAATCATTGAAGCTGAAAAGATAAATAGGTCAGGATGCTCGTGTGTAAGCACACCTTCCATTCTCCTCTCAGATAAAGAGCTTGTTTTTCTGAGGAATTGATACTGTTCGCACATGTGATTACCGTTTTCTGGCGTATAAATGTGATGCTTCAGGAGATAAAAATTTGTTCGAAGTTAGCGCTCGTGGTGTTCGTCTCTCGTCTCTTGTGTCCTCATCTTTGGCTGCGCTTATTGGAAGAATGTACCAACAAGCCCAAAAAAGCCACGCTATTGGCAAACTAGCGTGCATCGCCACCGTGCGGAACGACACCAAGCAGCAAGCTGCGGCGTGACTCAAGAAAGATTATTGCCTCCAAGACCCGCCACCACGAAAAGATAGCGCGCGGGTGATCAGCGCGCTAAAGTCACTGCGCGCGAGCGAGCTCGGCGAAGGCGGCGGGAAGGCGGCGAAGGCAGCATACGCTGCGCCTGTCAATCCAAGGTCTATTGAAATAGGTCGTGAAGCCGGAGCCCGAATGCGGTCCAGAACCAAGTGCTAGCGACATCAAATTAGGGGTGGAACTAAAGCGCCAAAATGAAATGAGTGGACAAACACGACTAGAAGAGGAAAATAATTAGGACATATTTTGTGTTTCAAAAGCATTCGAAAACAATTGCAGTGATTCCTTTTTAAAATGTTTTAGTTGTGTGCATTTTGTTAGAAAGTATAGCGCTTGCTTTGTAAAAATTTTTATGACAGCGTTCGCTCAGAGCAGCGGCAATGGCAGCGGGACGATGCCAAGGTTGACGGTGCTCTGATGTCATACCCTTGTCATATCTTTTGACCATTCTGCTAGCCCTACTTTTTCCTCGTTGCTCATGGAGGAAAGATCGTTGCTTGTTGCTCGAGTTCTTGGTGTGCATCGTTCGTGTACAGTTTCCGCTTTTCCCTTTTGCCAGCGCTTCTGTGTAGTTTCGTTCGGTTGGGTGCGGTTCTATCGCTTTTGCCCCAAAAGGGCATCGTCTGTGGCCATGGGGCCCCCGTACGCAAAAAAGAGGTGTGCGGTTGCACGATGTGCGAGCGATAACCTGTCTGGCGGCGTCACATTTCATCGCTTCAGCGCTACACCTGCGACATTCAGCGCGACACCTGAGGCGAGGACGAAGGAAAAAGGCACAACGAGAACTGACTACCTAAAAATAGCGTTGGTGGTCGGCACGTCGTGTCTTCTTTCTTCGTTCTCGTGTCGGGTGTCGCGCTGAAGCGTCGCGGCGTTCAGCAGTTTATTTTTCCCGCCAAGCAGCACGTGCGCTGACGTCACAAATATGACGTCACTAAAACACGTGACTTTAACGTCGCGTTTTTGTTTTAATTATGACGTCACTTTTTAGTTGTCCACGCATTTCGAAGACGGCGCTGGCTGCGCACCATGAGCCGCCATGTTTTGAACGTATGGGCTTCTATGCAGCCTACGCTACCATAGTACATCTACCTTGGTCAATCCGCGTGCTGCCGCCAGCTAGCCGAGGCGCAACAGAGGCGTTCGCAACATGAAGCAAATTTATTTACTCGCGTAACTACCGTCGGCTTTCAGGGCCATTATATGTTACCTAAATCCAGCCTTACGAGTGGCGGGTTAGCTGCACTAGATGTGGAACGTGATTCGGGCTCCGTAGGAGAAAACGCGCTTTCAGTGTTCGATTACAAAGAGCCTGCTCTTCGATACGTCACGCAGGAGTCATCTAATTTATGTGCTGGGATTTACAGCATGTTTAATCCACGGCGGCAACTCTCTGCTGATTGCTGGCGCGTCTCCTTGACGTGGTCTCAAGTTCCACGAGTTAGAAACAAGTCTAGAAAACATCTGACTACAGATGTTTCACAGACGTTTCACAGCAAACGTCTGACTGCAGATGTTTAAGAGACGCCGCAGAGGAAACTTCTTCTTGTCGACATCTATGAGACGTTTGAACGCAGTGCAAGACGTTTGTAGTATTTTTGGAGCTGTTACGAGACGTTTGTAAGACGTTTTGTGTTTCGTGGATAGGAGCGTGTCCCAGCACATGCCAAATTTCCTACTACCCAGACAACACAAGTACATCCTCAGGACGTCCTGAGGATTAATTTTTGAGGACATTGTGTTGTCCTGAGGACGTCCTCTTCTAATCCATTTAGTTCTGTTGTCCGGCCTCAGTGCGTCCTCAGGACATCCTCAGATTTCCTCTGGAGGACTTTCTCAGTCTGTTTTCAGGACGTCAGACGATGATGTAGCCCAGGGAATGTGAGTCATTGTTTTCTTAATTATTGTAGGCAGTGTGCACAGGGGTTGTGAAACTGCTTTCTTCGTGCTTCTTTTGTCTAGTATTTTGGCAAACAAATTTTGCAAAAGTTTCGCATACTCAACAAGTAACTGGTTCATTCACCATATTTGTTGGCAGTTACAGGTTATTCTACATGCAATATTTTCCTACAGCAATGACTATATAACTCTCACAGGAGTTGAACTCTGTCGCCTCAGTGGAATAGCCAATCCAACAAATTTCCCAAAAATTTGCACACTACAACCCCATCAGAAGCATGCAGTACATGTGACCAGGTTTGCAAACCAAAATAACTTAACTCCTGAAGGCACATTTTCAGTCAGAATGGTTTCCTACATTACATCTCTATTGTACACAAGTATCTTTTAATAAACCTGAAGTTTTTACGAAATAAAAGCCGAGTGCGAGAGATAAAGCTGGTTTCATCTCAGTTCAATGCCACAATGTTGTCCTGAGATAGGACATTTTAGAAATTTTCGTCCTTGAATCGTTCCGCGAAGTACAAACTGAGGACATCCTGATGAGGACATTTTGCCGTGATGCCCTCAAAAAGTACTCAGAATGTCCTGTTCGGGATGAGGACGTTTTGACCATTTGAGGACGTCCTCAGGACGTTTGGTGTTGTCTGGGTACGTACTTAGTCGTAGTAGCCGACCGAGTGCACGCTCTCCTTTCTCAACGTTATTCTTGATGTGGGGCCGCCAGTCCATATTTACATCATAAATTACGCCTATGTTGTCCGAGCGATAGTGTAACGATGTATATAAAGGCGTGTTGGATTGAAAAAGTAACACACTGCTTTCATGCACATTTAATACCAGATTAATGTTATTAAGCCAAACCTCGGGTGCATTGAGGTAAGCCTGAAGACCTGGGCATGAATGTCTGTTGCAGAGGCAAGGAAGGCTACGTTGTCTGCATAAACATAAACTGTGACGTCAGGGTGGACCGTAATGTCACACATCAGAATATTGGAAAGAAGTGGCAAAAGCACCAAACCTTATGGCACACCTCTGGTCTGGGCATAGGTGTTTGAAGTGAAGGAGCCATCAGTGCAAAAGAACTGCCATCCTGCTAAAAATTCACGGATCCACGCTTTAAATGTAGTACGGCGGGTGTAGCAATGGCATTTTCTTAGAAGGATGGAATGTTCAACACTGTCATATGCTTCAGCAACGTCAAGCGTCACTAACGCTGATACTTTGTTTCACATAGCAAGGCGGGTTCTTCTCTCTAAATCGACATGGGCAGACCATATTGAGCATCCGCGGTGAAAGCCAATCTAGGCTGGACACGATCCACTGATTTCCGAAACATGCTTTGATAGGCAGCTGTGCACAATTCTTTCAACGAACTTTACCAAATTGGATGTTAGAGCTATCGGCCGAATGTTATCAAGACGGAATCCTTTCTTTGAATCTCTTAAGAGTAATACCATTTTCGCCACCTTCCAGGGGTGCGGCAGCCATGCAGCTTCCAATGAAGCATTGGCCAGATTGAGGAGGCCCTGAGTGAACTCTCGAGCTAAGATTTTCAACATACCGACCATCACACCGCCCGAACCCCGAGCCGAGGATTGCATCGAAGAAACTGCAATTAGTAGTTCTGATTTGTCAACCACCATAGTCTGAGCAGGGGTAGGGGGCAAACAGAGGGACTCTGCGTTGCTCGTGAAAACATAATGCGAGTTCTTGTTCGATTCGCTCTAACTCGTCTTTCGCCTCATGTGGAGAGCACAACCGAGCTTATTAACTGCATGGCTGAGGAGTTGACATTCCGTTGCATAAAACGATACAAAGCCTAGTTTGGGGCTGACAAATACGTATTCAAATTTTGATTGTAGTCATTCTTTGCCTTTGCTATTGTTCTTTTAAACGAGGCCGAGAAAAATTTATAGTTGATCCAATTAGCAGGGCTCTGGTTATGCGAAAGCCTCTTCCATGCTTCTCTCTTACGGCGGAAGGCTGTCTCACACGCAGCGTTCCACCATGGAGAAGGTGATTTACTACTAACAGCAGACCGCACAATGAACTGGGAGCTCTCCGTAGCCTTCGAAACTGAATTATACACTCGCTGAGCCATGTTGTTACTGCTGGAGCAAAGGTCAGATGTAAGGGAGGTGCGCAAAGATGATTTGTAGACTGCAAGATTAAAACTAGCTTTCGGGCAGAGCCATGACCAATGAGTGGGTGCACCAAGATGGTGAAAATAATTGGCAAGTGGTCACTAGATGTACCACTGTCAACTGCAGACCATGCCAAGGACAAATCGAGAACTGAAAGCGAATTTCTACGGATGAAGGTAATAACCCCGAGAATAGCAGCAGCGCACATTATTTGCCGACATCCACGCCCATAACATCTTACCATGAGGGTCAGTGTAGGTACCCCAGACAACGTGATGTCAGTTGATGTCAGCAGCAATAATGACCCTATTAGAATTGCCAAGCAAACTGTCCAGATGATCTGTACTGCATACTCCTGCTGGAAAATATACATTAGCAACTGTGACAGGGGCAGAGTGCGGTAAAGTAAGATCAACAGCTAAGAGCTCACAGTCAGGAAGCTACAAATAAGGAAGATCAAAGTGACCTGGACAGTGCCTTGAAAACGTTTTCGAATGTTGCGACCAATGGTGCGTGATTCTGAATGCTGATAAAAGTGTTTATATGCCAATAACCTGAAAAACCATAAGTCATAGCTTCACGTATAAATTAACTGGAGCAAAATGGTGGTTTGAGCTAGTTGGTACATCTTTAAAATTTCACCAGCGCTGCGACTAGGAACAAGAACAGAGAAGGAAGACAAGGACAAGCGCTACTAACAACTGAAAGTTTATTTGAAAAAACACAGATTATATGCACACAACTGACAACCCAAAGCGCCTGCGCTTCCCGCAAAAAGCACGCAAAAGAAAGTTGAGAATCTAGATAGAAAATTTCACACTCATGTAAGTGTACAGATGGTGTGCTAACGCACGTGTCGCTGTTCTTGTGAATGTGATAGGCTTCACACAACTCCCTAATCAGCTGATCTCGATGTCTGAATTTAATCTTTGCTCTGTTAAGCAGTGGAAAGCATGCTTTTTATTAGACACACCGGGTTTGTTCAGATGACAATCTCTGTAATGAAGGGACAGATTTGATGAAGGAGCACCATTCAAAGAGGTTTTATGCTGACGTAAGCGTGTATTTATGCATTTCTCGGTTTGCCCAATGTAATTCTTGCCGCATTTAAAAGGTATGTCATATACCACTCCCTCTGCACATGGCACAAAGGGTGACTCATGATCCACCTGGCATGCATTATTTTTTCTTTTGCCTCTTATTTGCTTCTGTTCCCGGGCTCTTTTGTCAACAATAGCACAAACCTTGCCTAGTTTATTAGGGACCGAAAAGAGCACTTTAACCCCATATCTAGTGCCAACCTGCTTAAGCCTATGGGATAACTGATGAATGTAGGGTATTACCGCATACTTCGTTCTTTCATTACCGGAATTTTCCTGTGCTTCATGTCTACCAAACGACTTCATCTTCTTCAGGATCTTGTTGCTAGCAAGCGCTATCACATCTTTGGGGAAGCCCGCTGACCTTAGCCTTTGAACCTGCTTATCGAAACTGCTGCCTAAAGTATGAATACATGATTTAGTAAGTGCAGATCCTAAACAAGACACTGCTATGCCGCATTTAACTATTTTCGAATGCCCAGACTGATAATTTAGCAAAGGCTTTTCCGACCGCTGTAGGAAGGACCAACAAACATGATTCACCTTTTTCTCCAATCTAATATCCAAGAATTGCAGCTGATTTTCTTCCGGTAATTCAAAAGTAAATTTCAGACTAAACCCGCAGTTTTCAAAAGTCATTAAAATGTCATCCACCTGTGCCTTGAAGTCATGGGATTCAACAAAAACAAGATAATCGTCTACATACCGGAAGATTTGTTTTACACGGTTGTCTAAGTTAACTTTAATGCTCCTATCCGCATAGGAAAGAAAGATATTACTAAGTACTGGAGCCACTTTTGAGCCGATGCACACCCCTGTTTTTTGAACATATAGCCTGCCTTCCCATTCAACAAATGTGGATTTGAGATAAAATGACAGAAGCTCCAAAAACGAGCCCACAGAAACACCACACTTTGAAATGAATGCTTCTTCATCATTATCGTCTACTATACATTTCTTAGCACACTGGAGGAGCCTATCATGCGGCAATGAATAGAATAAGTCCTGCACATCAATACTAAACATATCACACCCACCAGGATTATTTAGTTTAAGATATTCCACAACCGCTACGGAATTAGATACAAGAAACGGGTCTTCTACAGTCAGTGAACACAAATTACTTTGCAAAAAACTTGAAACAGCATGTTGCCAAGTTCCCCGTTCAGTAACAATGCAACGGAAGGGGATGTCAATTTTGTGAGTTTTGGCAGCAAGAAAACACTTCTAAAAAGTTGCCTCTCGCCTTCTTAACGGATGCTTGCAGGCCAACTAAATTCATACCACCTACCAGCCTTAACGCCTCGCTTTTTTGCTTAACTGCACTGGTACGCACAGGCTTAAAGTTTTTGGCGACTGAATTCCTAGCCTTCTCGCGGAAAAGTTTCTCTGGCAGCGTAACGAAATAACCTTCTTTATCCGAGACAACCACGCGAAGTTTTGCGGACGTCAAGAAATCGGTCAGGTGCGCAAAATCCCACCTTTTGACCGGCCCTCCACCACTCTTCTTGAGGGCCTCAACAGATTCCACAATTGATTGTAAAACATTTTATTCGCCGGGAAGAGCTTGGCAAGAGGTCGCGTTAAGTGGTCGAGAGTACATAGCCCTCGACGACTTTGTCAGCCCACTCCACCGCCAAAACTTGCGTTCTGGGGTCAGAGCTAGCCAGCACGGTCTCCCACCGCTCGAGAGAAGGAGCTGTAACTAGATCACCCGGAGGTGGCTCTATTTTGCAGTCCCACAGGATGTGATCGTAGGTAGCACGTTGGCCACAGTGTTTGCAGTTTGGAAGATCTGGATAAATGTGCGCGAGGAGTGATGGAGTGCGTATCGATCTCGTCTGTAGACGACGCCACGTAACCACAACGCACCTAGGTTGCTCCTGTTTCCGTGCTTGGCGCGCGATAGTCCTTCCAAGAGACAACTTTTCTTCTTTTCCCAAAGAAGGCTGGACACCGAATTTTGGACCCAACTTGAGAATCTTCTGAAACTTAACTTAGACAACCGTGTAAAACAAATCTTCCGGTATGTAGACGATTATCTTGTTTTTGTTGAATCCCATGACTTCAAGGCACAGGTGGATGACATTTTAATGACTTTTGAAAACTGCGGGTTTAGTCTGAAATTTACTTTTGAATTACCGGAAGAAAATCAGCTGCAATTCTTGGATATTAGATTGGAGAAAAAGGTGAATCATGTTTGTTGGTCCTTCCTACAGCGGTCGGAAAAGCCTTTGCTAAATTATCAGTCTGGGCATTCGAAAATAGTTAAATGCGGCATAGCAGTGTCTTGTTTAGGATCTGCACTTACTAAATCATGTATTCATACTTTAGGCAGCAGTTTCGATAAGCAGGTTCAAAGGCTAAGGTCAGCGGGCTTCCCCAAAGATGTGATAGCGCTTGCTAGCAACAAGATCCTGAAGAAGATGAAGTCGTTTGGTAGACATGAAGCACAGGAAAATTCCGGTAATGAAAGAACGAAGTATGCGGTAATACCCTACATTCATCAGTTATCCCATAGGCTTAAGCAGGTTGGCACTAGATATGGGGTTAAAGTGCTCTTTTCGGTCCCTAATAAACTAGGCAAGGTTTGTGCTATTGTTGACAAAAGAGCCCGGGAACAGAAGCAAATAAGAGGCAAAAGAAAAAATAATGCATGCCAGGTGGATCATGAGTCACCCTTTGTGCCATGTGCAGAGGGAGTGGTATATGACATACCTTTTAAATGCGGCAAGAATTACATTGGGCAAACCGAGAAATGCATAAATACACGCTTACGTCAGCATAAAACCTCTTTGAATGGTGCTCCTTCATCAAATCTGTCCCTTCATTACAGAGATTGTCATCTGAACAAACCCGGTGTGTCTAATAAAAAGCATGCTTTCCACTGCTTAACAGAGCAAAGATTAAATTCAGACATCCAGATCAGCTGACTAGGGAGTTGTGTGAAGCCTATCACATTCACAAGAACAGCGACACGTGCGTTAGCACACCATCTGTACACTTACATGAGTGTGAAATTTTCTATCTAGATTCTCAACTTTCTTTTGCGTGCTTTTTGCGGGAAGCGCAGGCGCTTTGGGTTGTCAGTTGTGTGCATATAATCTGTGTTTTTTCAAATAAACTTTCAGGTGTTAGTAGCGCTTGTCCTTGTCTTCCTTCTCTGTTCGTGTTCCTAGTCGCAGCGCTGGTGAAACTTTAACGTATAAATTAGGCTCTCTCCCTCTTAAACAAGTATCCAACTACAAATACCTAGGAGTAACCATAAGTAGCGATCTATCGTGGAACTTGCCCATAAACAATATCTGCTCTGCTGCATTTCGAAAATTGTGCTGCTTATGACATAAACTAATAAATGCTCCTTTTAACCCAGTAAACCACAAACCTCCCATAGATGTCCAGATTAAGTCTGAACGTCTATGTACCAAACCAAAATCTCTCAGACGTCTTATCTACCAACCTTTTTTCGTTGAAAAGCTGCAGACGTACCCACGACATTATATCTGCCTTAACCTAGACTCCTCGTAGATATTACTTGTCACGTTCTGGGTATGTAAGCGAGATATATAATTTAAGAATTCCATATTTTTCAATCGTTCGATATTTCGTGTTGCCTTACTGCATTTAAAGTTGGAAATCGCTGTTGACTACAAATTGGAGGCATGACCAGCGCTGCCTGTGTTTTTGTGTTTTTTCGTGCTCGCTTCACGGCAACATTATCCTACCTAGAAAGAAGAAAAATACGGGAAGTAGTAAAGACAAATCTGAATGCACACGCATCAGGTTTCTGACTCAACTGTACGCAGTTGGTTTGAAATGCCAGTCACTTTGGTCAGGATTCGCATTGTTATTTCATTACTATTCTTACATTCAATTTATACCTTGTGCTACAGCCTGCAAGCTATCTCAACCACACTGAAAAGTGAGGACACACTAAAAACTTTTTTGTTATTTAGCAGCGAGGACTATATAATAACTATTTTTTCTGATTAAGCATGTTTTATTCAACGTATCCAACTATTTAAAGTACAAGAATTGGTTCAGTTCAATTTTTGCGAGTTATTTTTTTTTCAAAAATGGCTTAAATCTGCTAATCGCGCTAGCAATGATAACTATTGGAATGTTGAGCTGAGGAAAGCTTAGGCATTTGTGTAGCTGAATGTGCGACCTCATATTTCTTGAGAATAAACTTCTTGAGTCCCGCTTTTTATCATCATGTCAACACTGTAATCATGTCCAGTGCAGGCCAAAAATTTCTCCAGTTAACCCTGTGCCAGCGGCGGCCCCCTTATCCCAGCAAACTTCCGAACCTCATCTGCCCAGCTGCCCTGATCCTATCTGCTGTGCTTGCATTCTCTCTGAATCCAGCCCGTTACCCTAACGATAATTGGTTATCTTGCCTTCATGCAACATGCGCTGCCCATATGCCTGTTCCAGGAGGCCTGTTCTATGCCGCGGACAGGCGGCGGCGGGGAAAGTGCGGTGAATTGTCTAAGCCGCCATCGCGTTGTAGTTCGTATCGTATTTTATCAATAATAGCGCAAACTGCGCATGGCGATTGCAGCTGTGAAAAAAGTAATATGCTACAATTTAAAAATAATTAACTTATTTTTCGTGCCACAGCAAGCCTGCTACTAAGTACAAAAAGAGACGATACAAAATATGTGACAGTTTCGCACATCCGCACGAGACTAGGTTCAGCCATGGCGGCAGTGGTAGAGCGCAGGGCGTGTGCGATTTCTATCGTGTTCAACATTGTGTTTGAAGAACCTCGACACAGAATTAATTATTCCCTTATTATTGCTGGCGAGATTGTTCAACCGTTCTTTCCTTGATGGAGCTGAAGGAAGACAGTTTGCTTGCTTTTACTACTCGGCGAAATGGACCCGTCAGTACGAATTAGGACTACAAGTCGTTTTCACCGGCTGGGATCGTGACCTTTCTTGGTGCGTACTCAGTCTCAGTTTACTCATTGAAGTGTATTTTATGCTATTTTTGCGTTCGTAATGAAGAAATTCTAACGCATTTATCGGCACGTTATATTTTTACGCTCACTCGTTTGGCTGTTTTGCCAAACTCGCTGTGTATTGAAACAAAGGCTGGTGATGTATGCAACTGGCCTCTACTACCGAAATGTGGGCATGCGTTCGGATGGTGTGCCGAAGTGCGTGTGCAAGCACACTCCGCTCAGCACGACTGCCTTTTAGTGCTGCAAGGGCAACCTTTGACGCTTCATAGACTTGCGTCGGTAAAAGTGGCGTAAATTACTGGGTTTGTTTGTTGTGGTTGCTGTGCCATTCTCTTGTCACCTGTAAAAGTGAACAATTATGCTTTCTTTTGCAGCAACCCTGGCTTATTGGGCTCGGCAGAAGAGTATTGATGCCACCGCAGCTGTTAACTTGACGATTATGCTCAACGAGAAGATTCAGTGAAAGCGCCGAGCGCAATAAAATACTGACGCACTAGGAAGTCATCTGCAGTGTTTTGGGCTCCCATGATGGTCATGTCCTCGCTTACTCAACTGTATTTGAGCTAGCTGGAGTGCTTGGACGTCCCGACGACTCCATAGGGAAGTCTGTGGCTGGGATGCAGTAGGTCTCCGTTCCATCTGGAATTGTAACAGGTGTCAGCTGCATCTCGTATTGCAGCTGGTTCCAGTCTGGAAATGTGTCTCTTAAAACAGTAGGACTGGAACCAGTTAGAAATTTTCACCTGGATATTGATCTATGTATAGTCATATTCTCTTTATATAGACGTCTAGGCTACGTAGACTGAGCGTACTTACATGTTCACAAATATCTGATAAATGTAGAGCGTGATGTCTGCAGTACGTACCTACAACGTGAACTGGACCCCAATTTTCATGTTGTAGGTACGTAGATTTTTCGTAAACGGTACTAATATGGATGTCTAATGGAGGTGTCTAATGTCCAGCGTAAATATCTTGCTGATGTCTATGGTACGTTTTATGGTTTACTGGGAACATTAAGCTACTTTGTTATTCTTCAATAATTAGACCTAAACTCGAATATGCATGCATAGTGTGGGACCCGTATACCAAATCTAACGTAAAAAATCTGGAAAGAATACAGAGAAGAGCTGTCAGGTTTATTTTTAATAAATATGCAAGGTCTGACTCCCCAACCACTTTAATGGAGATTAATAAAATCGAACTACTTGAGCATCGCAGAAGAATTGCTTCGGTTAGAATTTATTTCTCTCTTATTACATAACAAACTTGGTTTGGATCCCTCATCATACTTAATGCCAGCACGAACCATACAAACTCGTCAACACCATCCCAATTCTCTAACCCCTATATTCACTAGAACAGACACTTACAAGTTTTCGTTCTTTCCACGCACAGTAACAGATTGAAATCAGCTAGTTAAACCATTGTCCCATGAGTTTTAACCAATTATTACTATCCTGTGTTGTTCTTTTTGAAGTGCTGCACTTTTTTTGTGTGCCTTGATTGACTTGTTCGCCCACCCTGCTTGGACTCCGCAGTATTTTGTAAATAAGTAAATAAATAAAATAACCATTTCATGATGACATAGTTTTGATGAAATCAGGCATTCATTATTACAGCGCAAAGACGGCACAGAACAAGAAGGGGACACAGCAGCGCTGTTGTTGTCCCCTTCTTGTTCTGTGCCGTCTTTGCGCTGTAATAATGAATGTAGGTAACCAACTCGCCCAAAATGTTGTATTAAGAAATCAGGGTCACTAACCCACCGCCTCTCCGCTCGAAAAAAACGAAACCTATTTAATGAAAATTATTTTACAGAGGAGAGCCAAGTTTCTTGTAAGGGCACGTGCTATGTCTGGATGATGGGAAGATAAAAGAAGTTTTAAATCTGTAAGAGAAGAAGCAGTAGATCGGCAATTCCACTGTAGAAGCTTTACACCAGCCATGATAACTAGTCGAGAATAGAGGCTGAAACAGCCTCTGAAACAGCATATCAGACTTTGAGGAGACTTTAGAAGGCCTGGGGGAGAGGTGGAAGCACGAGGCTTCTGTCTCATTTCCACATCAGTAGTGCAGACACAGCTGCCAGGAAGGGACGTGAGTCGATATATTGGTGGTGCAGTTTCAGCACAGGCTTGAAGTGAAGCTGCCACTGGCGGCTGGGGGTGACTTGGTAGCATATATACTCTAGTTCTTTCCTGCGCAGCGCGCTCCGTTTACTTCTGTCCGCCCTTGTACATCAGCCAAACTGGGTGATATTTAAGTGAGAGGGCAGCTGAACATATCTGCAATCTCTCTGCCAAATCAGAAGGCAATTTAGCCTACATATTGTAAGAAGCGCGAAAAAAGTGAAGCACAAAGTTCCTTGCTACAGCTAGAACCAAAACAGAAAGGAAAATAATTGAGTTTGAAGAACACATTTCGAGCTAGTTGGTTTTGCATCACACGAAAAGAGCGCAAACTTCACAAAGGACGCAGAAAGAAGAGATGAGACCGACGCTGTGTCTCATCTTCCCTTTCTGCGTCCTTTGTGAAGTTTGCGCTCTTTTCGTGTGAAATAATTGAGGCCTTCCTAATTGCAAAGACTGCAAATAATTGTGTGAGCACACCGCCCATTATGCTTTCTGATAGAGAAATATCGTTTTTAGAAAGTAATACTTTAAACCGTCCATTTTAACCCTGCACCTTTACTCTTGTTACTTGTTATATTGCTTAAAGCGTTCTTTTTAACCGTGCAGGCCTTTACTGTTGTTATTTGTTAATTGTTCCCACCCTTCCTTGGTCTTAGCTTTTAGCCTCTTCTCGCGTCGCCTTTGCCACTTTGTTGTTGTCTCCATCATTCACTGTTTTAGCCTCGTTGTTAATGATGCCCAGACACTTTTTACTTTTAATCTTTCTTTGAATCATGAATTCATATGGTTCCACTTTTAATTATTTTTATTTCTTTTCTGCTAAGTGTTTAGTGCCTTGCACCTTCAGTTTTTACTGTTGTTACTATTGGTTCCATGTCTCATCCCTTCTGCTTAGCAAGTTTACGCTTGTTATACATATGGTTCTATCGTTTCTTTTGTTTCTCTTTGTATTATTTTCACCTTCAGGCTCTTTATCGCCCCCTCCTTTTTTGCAGAGACGTGTAGGCATGCCCACACTGGTGCTTTTAGATTGGCTCTCCAGCCTTATGTACACCGATCTGTTAAACTTATCTTTGTTTGATCCCGGCTGTGTCACGTGGTGGTTTGGAGTGTATAAAAAGTAGGGGTGTGCGAATATTCGAAATTTTCGAATATATTTCGAATATTATATTTTTAGTACTCGAATTCGATTCGAAATCCAAGTATTCGTGTTGTTTCGAATATTCGACCCGACGCGAATATTCGTATCTAGCCGAATATTCATTGTGAGCACCGTCGTGCATTTAGGTCCGCAAGCCCTATCGACAGATATATAACAACATGGCAGCGCCTACACGGAATGAAAATTCTTCCTTCCTCCAATGGCCATGCCGTAGCTGACTCCGCTGGTGAGCTTTTTTGTGGCTGTACCTGCGAAGCTGGTATAGTCAGAGCTGTGCACGAAGGACCTCGCAATACGTGCCAGGTCAGTGCCAAGTGAGAGGGCATTTTCTGAAGCTGCTATAGTCAGAGCTGTGCACGAAGTACCTTGCAATACGTGCCAGGTCAGTGCCAAGTGAGAGGGCATTTTCTGAAGCTGCTATAGTCAGAGCTGTGCACGAAGTACCTTGCAATACGTGCCAGGTCAGTGCCAAGTGAGAGGGCATTTTCTGAAGCTGCTATAGTCAGAGCTGTGCACGAAGGACCTCGCAATACGTGCCAGGTCAGTGCCAAGTGAGAGGGCATTTTCTGAAGCTGCTATAGTCAGAGCTGTGCACGAAGTACCTTGCAATACGTGCCAGGTCAGTGCCAAGTGAGAGGGCATTTTCTGAAGCTGCTATAGTCAGAGCTGTGCACGAAGGACCTCGCAATGCGTGCCAGGTCAGTGCCAAGTGAGAGGGCATTTTCTGAAGCTGCTATAGTCAGAGATGTGCACGAAGTACCTTGCAATACGTGCCAGGTCAGTGCCAAGTGAGAGGGCATTTTCTGAAGCTGCTATAGACCGTTTACAGCGCGCAGTTCTACCGTTTGAGACCAGATGGCGCCACACGTGCGCTCGGAACACGGCACCAGTACTTGCCTCGTAAGTCGCCGGCGTGTATGCCTCGATGCAGCAGTGGAAATATTGCGGGTGGTTGCCGAATGTGTTCTTTCTACGATGTGAAAAGGCAGAGGAAACACGTGCCTAATAGCCTGAGTCGCTTTGGGACGTTAAATCCCATAAACCTAAACCAAACCAACCAGAGGAAACACGTGCTGTGTTGTGGATCGCAAGAATTGCGACAGAGAGTTAAAGGTGTGGGATGTGGCCGTTTGCGAGCTTCACGGAACCGAACTACACAAGGAGGTAATGCCAATGTTCACGCCCGTTCGACACGCACCGTTTCCGAACTGGCGAACGCAACAAACACGTTCGCCAGTGCTAGATAGCTAATAAAGAAAGGTTTTGATCTTGGAAAACCTGCGAGGGTAAGTGCACAACACAGCCACATGAAGAAGCTGTTCCGCCACCGAAACCATGACGGCGTGCTCTCAGTTGTTGTGCACTGTGCTGAGACCCCATTGATCGTAAGTGATGGTGTGTGGCCATTAGTAAAAGGAGCGCCCGAAGCCGAATTAGGAACGAAAAACAAAAGACGGCTTGCGCTCCTACATGCTGCTGCTCTTTATTATGCACCGCACTGCCGTGCGAGCCGAAAACGCTTACCGTCAGTCAGTGTATTCACGCCGTCTTGGCGCTACTGTTCGATTTCGCTCCAAGTAGTGCGGTTTCCGTGTACCGTATTCGGATTACAGCATTTGGTTTACGGCTCCTGTGCTGGGCGGTTGTCACTTGCTCGTGGTCCATGCGAGACAGTCACTAAAAGTGACTCCGCACGATCAGAGTGAAGCTGATTAATTACAACCAAAGAGACCACGAGCATTTCCATGTCCGCATATCGAGCGTCGAGCGTACCAAAATTTTTTATATGAGGCTGACGTTATTGTGAAATTCGTCTAGCATGAACGCGTTGCCATGCGCGCGTTATATAACAATCGCGGAATCCTTCGAAATGATTGCACGCCAGCTTGTGACGGCTGCTTGATACATGGTACTGCTACCGTGATAGTCAACCTTTGTGTGTCTATTTATATTTGTCGCCTTTCTATGTTTATCCAACCAGTAGGAAATATTTCAGGTTTCCTAAGCACCGTTAACAGGTTGTGAACAAATGCATACGATGTGCATGTGAGCGTTTTACAGCAGTGTCTGCATGCAGGTACACGATAGGACAACGACCTGTAAGGCCACAGGAACATTCAACCTTGCCGTTTTATATAATAATAATAAAAAAACATGAAGCAGAGCGTTCAGCGCATGCAAAGGCGATCCGTCCGTTGGCTCGAAGAGGCGGAGAGCTCAGCGGCTCTACGCGACATGAAGCTCTATCGCGTTTTCACGCCTGAATTCGTGATCAAATTAGGGTTCTCACATGTCCTTCCAAGCTTTGGCCAAACTATAGTGTCGTCTTCCCTCTCCTTTACAACCGTATCAGCCGAAATACTGCCTGTCGGAACCGAACCGTCCGACGCAGCAGCCTTCGCGACGAGGCGCGCGCCGAGCGGTCAGGAGGCGAGTAATGGCGGCGTGATCACGTGATCAAAGATGGCAGCCCCCATGATACGGCGCTGTAAAGCGTCTATAGTCAGAGCTGTGCACGAAGGACCTCGCAATACGTGCCAGGTCAGTGCCAAGTGAGAGGGCATTTTCTGAAGCTGCTATAGTCAGAGCTGTGCACGAAGTACCTTGCAATACGTGCCAGGTCAGTGCCAAGTGAGAGGGCATTTTCTGAAGCTGCTATAGTCAGAGCTGTGCACGAAGGACCTCGCAATACGTGCCAGGTCAGTGCCAAGTGAGAGGGCATTTTCTGAAGCTGCTATAGTCAGAGCTGTGCACGAAGTACCTTGCAATACGTGCCAGGTCAGTGCCAAGTGAGAGGGCATTTTCTGAAGCTGCTATAGTCAGAGCTGTGCACGAAGTACCTTGCAATACGTGCCAGGTCAGTGCCAAGTGAGAGGGCATTTTCTGAAGCTGCTATAGTCAGAGCTGTGCACGAAGTACCTTGCAATACGTGCCAGGTCAGTGCCAAGTGAGAGGGCATTTTCTGAAGCTGCTATAGTCAGAGCTGCGCACGAAGTACCTTGCAATACGTGCCAGGTCAGTGCCAAGTGAGAGGGCATTTTCTGAAGCTGCTATAGTCAGAGCTGTGCACGAAGGACCTCGCAATACGTGCCAGGTCAGTGCCAAGTGAGAGGGCATTTTCTGAAGCTGCTATAGTCAGAGCTGTGCACGAAGTACCTTGCAATACGTGCCAGGTCAGTGCCAAGTGAGAGGGCATTTTCTGTGGCTGGAGGAGTCGTTTCAGTTAGAAGGGAACTACTTCTGTCTGACCATGTGGTGCAGCTGGTTTTCCTTCACGACAACCTTTTACGTCATCCCAGCAACGCGCTTTTGTGCTGATGGCAAGCTAGCCTTAATCAATGCTATGTACTAGCCATCTTCGCTGATATTTCCACTCTTCTAAGAACAATGTTCGAGACTTTGATACTTTTTGTGCAGCCACACACACCTTTTGTGTTCATTTAAACATCGATAGTTGAACCGTGATGTTCTTGGGTGCCCAAATAAATGTTTTGTAGTGATTAAATGCATCTGTCCTTGATTATTCGATATTCGATTCGATATTCGGAACTAAGTATTCGTATTCGATTCGTATTCGAAAAATTTGATATTCGCACACCCCTAAAAAAGGAATGCTCGAAGCGTGCCCGAATAAAAGTTGAAAGTTTGTGCTCTGTGTGCGTGTGTGTTTACTGTCTATGGCCTCGTTCTTTTGCGCAGTTTAATCATGCTACAGTATGCGGTTTGTTTGTTCTGCGGTTGCTTGGCTATGCCATAAATGCGATGTAACGTAACAATGTGAAGCAATGTAGTGCCGTAACGTAACATAACATTGCACAACTTGTTTGCACTGGAGTGGAAGTTACAAGTACGATGCGATAGCTTATTATTATTAACACGTTATTAACCTATTTCCCTATCGCTGCGTACTGACTGCGTTGAGACCATGCAGTGCATTGGTTTGTAAAACATGTTCACGCCCAAAGGGCTCAGTGCTGAGCAAGGTAGCAGGTCCATATATGGCACACCTAGAGTTACATGTCCCTGGATTGTGAGCAGACCTCTCTTTCTCACTCCTGTGGAGCTGTGGATCATCAGCTCCCAGTAAACCATAAAACGTACCATAGACATCAGCAAGATATTTACGCTGGACATTAGACACCTCCATTAGACATCCATATTAGTACCGTTTACGAAAAATCTACGTATCTACAACATGAAAATTGAGGTCCAGTTCTCGTTGTAGGTACGTACTGCAGACATCACGCTCTACATTTATCAGATATTTGTGAACATGTAAGTACGCCCAGTCTACGTAGCCTAGACGTCTATATAAAGAGAATATGACTATACATAGATCAATATCCAGGTGAAAATTTCTAACTGGTTCCAGTCCTACTGTTTTAAGAGACACATTTCCAGACCGGAACCAGCTGCAATACGAGATGCAGCTGACACCTGTTACAATTCCAGATGGAATGGAGACCTACTGCAGCCCAGCCACAGACTTCCCTATGGAGTCGTCGGGACGTCCAAGCACCCCAGCTAGCTCAAATACAGTTGAGTAAGCGAGTACATGGCCATCATGGGAGCCCAAAACACTGCAGATGACTTCCTAGTGCGTCAGTATTTTATTGCGCTCGGCGCTTTCACTGAATCTTCTCGTTGAGCATAATCGTCAGGTTAACAGCTGCGGTGGCATCAATACTCTTCAGCCGAGCCCAATAGGCCAGGGTTGCTGCAAAAGAAAGCATAATTGTTCACTTTTACAGGTGACAAGAGAATGGCGCAGCAAGCACAACAAACAAACCCAGTAATTTAAGCCACTTTTACCGACGCAAGTCTCTGAAGCGTGAAAGGTTGCCCTTGCAGCACTAAAAGGCAGTCGTGCTGAGCGGAGTGTGCTTGCACACGCACTTCGGCACACCATCCGAACGCATGCCCACATTTCGGTAGTAGAGGCCAGTTGCATACATCACCAGCCTTTGTTTCAATACACAGCGAGTTTGGCAAAACAGCCAAACGAGTGAGCGTAAAAATATAACGTGCCGATAAATGCGTTAGAATTTCTTCATTACGAACGCAAAAATAGCATAAAATACACTTCAATGAGTAAACTGAGACTGAGTACGCACCAAGAAAGGTCACGATCCCAGCCGGTGAAAACGACTTGTAGTCCTAATTCGTACTGACGGGTCCACTTCGCCGAGTAGTAAAAGCAAGCAAACTGTCTTCCTTCAGCTCCATCAAGGAAAGAACGGTTGAACAATCTCGCCAGCAATAATAAGGGAATAATTAATTCTGTGTCGAGGTTCTTCAAACACAATGTTCCCACGGAACACGATTGAAATCGCACACGCGCTGCGCTCTACCACTGCAGCCATGGCTGAACCTAGCCTCGTGCGGATGTGCGAAACTGTCACATATTTTGTATCGTCTCTTTTTTGTACTTAGTAGCAGGCTTGGTGTGGCATGAAAAATAAGGTAATTATTTTTAAATTGTAGCATATTACTTTTTTCACAGCTGCAATCGCCATGCGCAGTTTGCGCTATTATTGATAAAATACGATACGAACTACAACGCGATGGCGGCTTAGACAATTCACCGCACTTTCCCCGCCGCCGCCTGTCCGCAGCATAGAACAGGCATATGGGCAGCGCATGTAGCATGAAGGCAAGATGACCAATTATCATTAGGGTAACGGGCTGGATTCAGAGAGAATGCAAGCACAGCAGAGAGGATCAGGGCAGGTGGGCAGATGAGGTTCGGAAGTTTGCTGGGATAAGGGGGCCGCCGCTGGCACAGGGTTAACGGAGAAATTTTTGGCCGGCAGTGGACATTATTACAGTGTTGACATGATGATAAAAAGCGGGACTCAAGAAGTTTATTCTCAAGAAATATGAGGTCACACATTCAGCAACAGAAATGCCTAAGCTTTCCTTAGCTCAACATTCCAATAGTTATCATTGCTAGCGCGATTAGCAGATTTAAGACATTTTTGAAAAAAAAAATAACTCCCAAAAATTGAACTGAACCAATTCTTGTATTTTAAATATTTGGATAAGTTGAATAAAACATGCTTAATCAGAAAAAATGGTTATTATATAGTCCTGGCTGCTAAATAACAAACAAGTTTTTTAGTGTGTCCTCACTTTTCAGTGTGGTTGAGATAGCTTGCAGGCTGTAGCACAAGGTATAAATTGAATGTAAGAATAGTAATGAAATAACAATGCGAATCCTGACCAAAGTGACTGGCATTTCAAACCAACTGCGTACAGTTGAGTCAGAAACCTGATGCGTGTGCATTCAGATTTGTATTTACTACTTCCCGTATTTTTCTTCTTTCTAGGCAGGATAATGTTGCCGTGAAGCGAGCACGAAAAAACACAAAAACACAGGCAGCGCTGGTCATGCCTCCAATTTGTAGTCAACAGCGATTTCAAACTTTAAATGCAGTAAGGCAACACGAAATATCGAACGATTGAAAAATATGGAATTCATAAATTATATATCTCGCTTACATACCCAGGACGTGACAAGTAATATCTACGAGAAGTCTAGGTTAAGGCAGATATGATGTCGTGGGTACGTCTGCAGCTTTTCCACGAAAAAAGGTTGGTAGATGAGACTTCTGAGAGATTTGGTTTGGTACATAGACGTTCAGCCTTAATCTGGACATCTATGGGAGGTTTGTGGTTTGCTGGGCTATGTCGTTAGTGCCGGCTGTGTGCTTCATCAGCGGACCTTGTGAGCCGGCTGATTTCGACAAAGGCCACGTTTTGCTGCATCATGACGTCTAATGTTATGCCGACAAAGTACAGTACAGGTTGCTCTCTCATATTTCATTTCCTTGGCCATGCAGTATGGATGTAACTGACCTATGACCTATATAGTATACACAGTATTATAGGTCATACATCAGTACAGCCTGAGAGTACAGCAGCAGCCTATAGGTAAGTTTGAACTATATGGTACAAGGTTCTTCCTCCCATGTAATTGATACTTTCGTTTGCTCTGTGCAGTGGAGGGTATCTGGCTGTAAGGATCCCTATTCTCACACTTGAATTTTTTGGACCTTCAGTAGGGATGTGATAGGGATGTGGGAATAGCTGTAGTGTCTTGCACTGTAAACACATTGTTCATGCACTGGTACAAAGCTGTTTGCAGTAGGGTGTCTTTTATTGCGGCAGTGTTTTTAAGCAAAATATATTGCATTTCAAGAAATATTTCCACCTCCGTTGGTTACTACTTAAGAGTTGTAAACTTGCTCTTGTATATACAGATGCCTATATCTTGAACTATTTGTTGCAGAAACAGTCACAATGAAATATGTGTACAGTCTAAGAAACTCTGCACTCCTTACGCACCTCTGAATACATTTTTATAATTTGATACGACTAAAGAATGCAGTGGCGAATGCCCCTCAAGTGAGGCCTTCCAGCCAGTGGCACTGACCAGTGCTCAGACGACACAGTTATCTCCTTGACGTGAAATCGCTGGCCTCCGTAAAATGTGATTAGTAATTAACCACCACCAGTCGACGCCATTGGCCGGATGGCCTCTGCTGTTGAGGGCCATTCTTGAGTTTCATCCGACCACAGTGCCAGAAGTTCGTATTAGGCGTTATGTTCCACTAATTCCTTAACAAGGCTCCTCTTGCTTAATACATGCAAAGCTGTTAAACTATATTCAAATTCTTCCAGCCCTCCTGATTGTCCTGTGCTTTCAGAGGAATTGACCAGCACAAAAAAGGAAGAAGAAGGGCTTACCAACTAGCCCAATGACAAGTTTTCCTGAAACTGTCCTGTGCCGATTTTCTTTGTGCCTTTTTCTTTATAGCCCGTTGTTTGAAAATATATCGTCATTATTACTATCACAGTAATATGTAGGGAAACATAAGTGTGGTGTTATCTTTTCTCATTCAACTGGTTAAAAAAAAACTGCCTGCTCTTGCATTTTTATGTCTTTTTTTTCAGAACTTTGCAACCCGAAGGTTGCAAAGGTTGCAACCCGTTGCAAGCTGTGGTTGACACCATGAAATTGTAAATTACTAGTGTGATTTTGTTTTGTGTGTCATATGCATTCTAACGGATCATGAATACCTTCTTCCACAAACGAACCAGCAGGAAGTGGACGTAGAAGAGACCCAATGGTGACACTAAAAATGAAATAGACTTCATACTGTGCGCTCACCCTGGCATCGTAGAGGATGTGGAGGTCCTCGGAAAGGTCCTTTGTAGCGACCACACAATGCTAAGGTCTCGTATTAGCTTATATTTGAAAAAGGAATGGAGGAAATTAATGAAACGGAAGTCATGCGGCATGTGGCAAGCTGTATGTAGGTCAGACGGGGAGATGCCTCAATGAACGCCTGAAGGAGCACAATAATAACGTGCATAACACAGTAAAAGGGCATCTCGGGATCCATTGTAGAGACTGTGAAAGCAAAACTTGCCACCCCCCACCAAACACAAAACGTCTTACAAACGTCTCGGAACAGCTCCAAATGACTACAAACGCCTTGCGCTGCGTTCAAACGTCCCATAGATGTCCACAAGAAGAAGTTTCCTCTGCGACGTCTCTTAAACATCTTCAGTCAGATGTTTGCTGTGAAACATCTGTAGTCAGATGTTTTCTAGACTTGTTTCTAACACGTGGAACTTGAGACCACGTCAAGGAGACGCGCCTAGCAATCAGCAGAGAGTTGCCGCCGTGGATTAAACATGCTGTAAATCACGGCACATAAATTAGATAGCTCTCCTGCTTGACGTTTCGAAGAGCAGGCGCGCCGGTGCAAAGACCGCTCTTTGTATTCGAACACTGAAAGCGCGTTTCCTCCTACGGAGCCCGAATCACGTTCCACATCGAGTGCAGCTAACCCGCCACATATAATGGCCCTGAAAGCCGACGGTAGTTACGCGAGCGAAAAAAATTGCTTCATGTTGCGAACGCCTCTGTTACGCCTCGGCTAGCTGGCGGCAGCACGCGGATTGACAGGCGCAGCGTACGCTACCTTTGCCGCCTTCCCGCCGCCTTCGCCAAGCTCGCTCGCGCGCAATCTTTTTATGGCCTCTGAGATCACCCGCACGTTATCGTTTCGGCTCGGTGGATCTTGGAGGCAATAATCTTTCCATGGAATCTTTCTTGAGTCACGCCGCAGCTTGCTGCTTGGTGTCGCTCCGCACGGTGGCGATGCAGGCCACTGATCTCCACTAGGTGGCTGGATGCCTCATTCCCGCTTTCCGAGACGAGCGCGAGTGAAGCCACCGAAAGTTGGACCGCTTGTCCCGGAAGTCGGGTGTCTGCTGTGTATTTCAATGCAAAAAGTCCCGACTTTCGCCCTTTCGTTCTCAGTTTTTTGCACTGTTCTTGAGTAATGTCTGCTGTTATATGAAAGGAACAAGCAAGCTGAACGCGAGAAATGTGAGCATTGTGTGCAGAAGCCCGTAATTTCTGCGAAAGCGAAGAAAATCGGCATGCAGGTCTCACCCTGCCTCGGCAAAGGGGTACGTGCATTAAACACTATGTTCTTGCCTGATTCCTGTCTTCCGAGCGTAAAGGAGAAGTTGTGGAATGGCGATGAGGCTAGGTCATCTTAAAACCGAATTTTCGTGCAGGAAAGAAAAGGCACAGCGCGAGAGGAACGACTGACAAGAAAGACGAATGCTGCAGTGCGCGCGCGAGAAGCGCTGTTAGAAGTCAACTGCACCAAGCACCACGAATTAAAGCCCATTCAGGCTTAACTTGCTCCAATACGAAACAGTACATGACATGCTCCGTCGAAAAAGCAGTAGCATACCTTTTGGGGGCGCTAATATGAACCAACCGAACACCGTCGACACCTCACAAGATAAGTAGCCTAGCCCGGCGCTCCCTCGCTAAATGTAATTCGGTAAAATGGTCGCTGCGAAGTAAGCTGTCTGGTGAATGTTTCAACCTATTTTTTCTTATATTTATTTTCCATTGATAGCATAACTTGGGCTTGAGCGTGAGAACAATCATCACAGTAAAGAGCAGAGTTGGCGAAGCTAGGCAAACGGGACGACACCGAGCCGAGTAGACGAGGCTCCATACTTGCTGCGTGTAGCGACGTCCTGTCGTCTGCTAGTGTAGTCCCATTGAGATGCAATGGGCCCTTACTTTTGAAACTTCTTTCCCGAAGACTTCGCTGGTCTCCTCGCTCAGTTGATGGCGCAACAGGTAGGCATTGTCATGTAAAAAGACGAGAACGACGAAAAGACGAAATGCTAAGTAGGAAAACAAAACTTGAACTGAAAAACCGTGCTGAGGTCAGATTTCATGCACTGCCAAAGGCTGACTTCTGGGACAAGGCCACTTACTTCCGGTGGCTTCACTTTCGGGTGCCCGACGAGAAGCGTTTGCGGGTAGGTAGGCTGGAAACGCTGATTGGTCGATGGGATGCGCTTCTCCGTGACGTTTTTTGACTTCGCCCTCGTTCTCAACCGGGCGTGGCGTCAGCGCGCCTTTCTCGACCTCTCCCTAGAGCGCCTGGGGAATCGCTAGGTGCACCAGCCGCGCCGCGCGTGCGTGGTGAGCGGGCGGGCATTCGTTTCGTGATCCTCGGCGCGCTCGTTTCGAGGCGTGTGCAGCTATGGCGTTCGTGCAGCTACTGCTCGCCGCCACGCCGCTGTAGGTTGACGTTGAAGAGCTGCTCCAAACGGCCCTTTTCAGGGCCGCTTCAGTGCTTCCTGGAAGATTGCGGGAATCCATTCTCGCGGCCGTGTTCCCTCTCTTTGTCGAAATCGGCGCCAGACATCAGAATCCGCGCTAGGCCTCGTTGCAGGGTTAAACGAGTGCAGTGTGGCTTTAGAGAAGTTATGACTTGCGCTTAGTCTAGCTATATCATTCACCCAGTGCAGTGTGCCTTTGCTTCTTTAGCGACTTCTCACGCCTTGTCGAAATCGGATTTAAAGCTCACGCCACGCCTCGTTGAATGGGTTAACCGAGTGCAGCGCCTAGCTTTGTTTTTTTTTGTGTTCTAACCTGTAAGCAGTGCACCTTTCTTCGCTCCTTACTTTTGTTCTTTTCAGTCGTTTCCTGAATCCGTCGAAAGAGCCGGGCTTGCCGGATGGTTGTTCGCCGTGAATGGAACCACGAGGCGATCGTATCTGCATACACAGCACGACTTTGTTCCCTCGTGTTTTTTTTTACCAAGGATTGCTTCGACAGCTCCGTCAAAACGAGGACTGCGCACGCCGTGTCGTCGCTGCTTAGTGAAGAGGCACAGAACGGATGTCGTCCTTACTAAAGGCCCTTCTCGGGGCCACCTCACTGTTTCCTGGCAGACCACTTGCTTTCCGCTCTGTGCACATGTTCCCCTCATTTCCAATCATTTGTAAGGTGCATATCAATGAATTAATAAATCAATCAATGCACTTTATTTACCAGAAAAATCTGGCTGGTCACCCTGGGCTAAAAGCTGTGCACACAGCTTGACAAGGCCCAGGGGACCATTAGATGACAGTTTTGAACGTAGGAAAAACATGTTGGTACTTTAAAAGAACATGGAAAGTACACCAAACAATATAAGAGATAAACATTACCATCGCGCATTACAGTAAAGAAAAAGAAAACACTATGACAGCAGACATACAGTATCAATTTACACTATAATACATACAAAAATTACGACATTCAGCACTATGGCACGAAATATAAGAACAGCACATAAAGCAAAAAAGAGAATGCAAGTTACAATAGTACAGATAGATTAGCTATTTACATTTGCATATGCATAAAATTAGTCCTCGGCTCCTTGGGCCTCCTTCAAATCCTGCAGAAGGCTTGAATTTGCAACTGCTAATATCAAAGAAGATTTAGAAGAACTTCAGTTTGGAATACATGGTGCATAGTACTTGAGAAAACAAACAATAGCGCCTACAATGACACACACAGAAGAACTATGCAGCACAAGCGCTATCCTGCGCTCTACAGTATGGAACAGTGACTGAAAAATGAACCTTCACGTCAGTGAAATATCAGCCTGTAGGCTGTCTACAAATCGTTATTATAGAAAGAAAGAAACATTAGTGAATGTTGTGTGAGAGGCTTGCATATTACTCTGTTTGTTTATTTATTTATGTTACCCCTCAAGGCCAGTGGCATTACAGAGGGGAAATGGTAAATAAATATACGAAAACTGAGAGAAAAATGCAGTTGATTACATGAATATTAAACAGCGCCTGAATATACAATGTTAGCTAGTGCTACGCGGAACTGCTCATAATTTTCAATGCCGGCAACTTCTGAGGGAAGGTGGTTCCAGTCGCATGAGGTTCGCGGCAGGAATGACTGCGAGCAGCATTTTCTGCTGCATGACATACTTCCAACTTTGTGATCATGATCAGTGCGGCGGGTTACAGAAATTGTATGGAAGATGAGGTGATCACGAAGAGCGGGATGATGGTACAGCTTGTGGAACAGGGTGATACGAAACACTTTTCTACGCGATGTCTGTTATGGGAGGCAGATATTAGACTTCATAGTAGTTATACTCGCTGTGCGGTTGTAGTTAACAAGGATTAAACGCACAGAGTTATTTTGCACCAGCTCAAGATCATTAATGAAGTTGGCATGAGCAGGGTGCCATACACGTGTTGCATGCTCGAGTTTTTATCGTATTAGTGTTTGATGAAGCAGTAGTTTCAAATTGGAAGGAACGTTAAAGAAGTTAATTGCGACGTAAGTAGCAAAGCATGAGATTAGCATTTTCAATTATGTTCTCGGTAGGAAGAGACCAGTTAAGATAATAAGTAATGTGGACGCCGATGCACCTATATGATGAGGCTGATTCCAACGAAATGTTATCGATGTAGTAGTGAGGTGGGACGGAAGTTTTTCTAGATACACGCATGACTTTGCATTTGTTCATATATAGCTGCATTCACCATTCTTCGCACTGAAGTCAGTGGCGGTCTCGTCAAGTAATCCCCTGCATTGTACGTTCACCTTGTTAGCGGCTGTCTTATTTCACACAATTCCACGTTCTACCCGTTGATAGTTATACCATGCCGCCGGCACGGCGGCGACGGCGGTGCCATTCACCTGCGGTTGCGGTGGCCAACAACCTCGTCGGCGGGGGGGGGGGGGGGAGCCACCCATTCATGTCTTTATCCCACAATGGGACACAGCGACGCCAGCGAGGGGACCATCCCTTTCTGGCTTGACAAGGAGCGCCGACCAGCCGCCTTGGGGACTGAGGGCGGAACAAATTAAGCCACTTCCCAGAACTGAGAAATGAAGGCCGCTAACCCCACTGGTGAAATGTCCGGGCAGGTGCTTTGACCTTAGTGGACATGTCGTGGCGGGATATCTTTCAGACTTTCAGACTTTATTTCAGCATCAGACGAAACACAGTCTGATGCAGGGACAGAAGCTAAAGGCTAATGGTGCCTGACGAGGCCTCTGACCCTACACAGCTCACGGCGGTACAGATACAACAAGCATCTTAGAACCAAAATAATAAATCGTGCCTCCCAGCGGTAGTCACAAAAGATAAAAAACGCAACATTTGACACCTGTACATAAACGTATTGCATATACAGGTGCACACACAAACAACAAATCACACATAATCGGACGTTACACAAATAACTTGAAAAAATTAGCACAAATAACTGCTGTACAAAATAATACATAAATACATAATGCACTTTTTAAATTTTCAGTGAAAACTTCATAATACTGTTTGAAGAGACACAAAAGCAAGACACAAGCAACTGAAAGTCATTTTAAGTTATACAGAGTTTTGTGTTTCTTTTATGAGACGACAGTAAAACATGAAAAACACTGTTCAATTATGACTATATTTAATTTGACAACATAACAATAGCTCCCTAAGTTCGCATTTAAATGCTTTTAATTTGCATTCAAAGTTTAGCTTGCCTTCAAATTTGTTTAAGATGGTAGGTATTTGATACGCCATTGTCTGTCTTCCATAATTTGTTCGTATTTTTGGTGTACGGTGTTTTCGGTGCCTCAAAAGGTATTCAGCGTTTTCGGAGGCAATAATTCCGTACAGTTTCTCCTGGTGTATTACTTGCAGTACTTTGAAATAATACAACTGGTCTGCCTTTAGGATGTTGTGTTTTTTAAATAGAGGAGCGGTTCTTAAGTCCTGTGGAATGCCACGATAAGATTTGAAGCAGCGTAGGATTTTCTTCTGTAAAGTAATTAGCTTAGTATAATTGTATTGTGTAGTAGTGCCCCAAACCATTAAGCCGTAGGTTAGTTTGGAATAAAAAAGTGAGTAATAAACATTCTTTTTCAGCCAGAGAGGTATGGGCGCAGATATTCTGTAAAGACATCCAACTGTGCGGGCAAGTTCTACACTTAGGTTTCTTACGTGTACAGACCAGCTCAAGTCTTCCTGAAACTAAACCCCGAGAAATTTTTGTGCCTGAACTTGTCTTATCAAGGTGTTCTCAAATTTCACGTTAAGGTTGTGGTAAAGAGGTTTGTTGGCGGGACGAAATATGACATATGTTGTTTTTGAGGCATTTAATCTTAACTTATTCCTCCTTAACCAGTTTGAAAGTTGTAGAAGGTAGTCATTTACAGAAAATTCTAATGTCATTAGGTTATGTGAAGAGAAGAAGACATTGGTATCATCTGCATACATTATAGCTTGAGCAGAACTATCTATTTCGACAATGTCATTAATATAGACTAGAAATAGTAATGGGCCCAATATTGATCCCTGTGGTACTCATTGTTTTAGCTTCGCAAGTGTTGATACTGCATCATTAATTTTCACCAGCTGATAACAATCATTCAAATAGCTGTTTAGAAGATCTAGTGCAATACCTCGGACACCGTACCTTGATAATTTGTTGAGTAATAAGTCGAACTGTATGGAATCAAAAGCTTTCTGAATGTCTAAAAACAAACCTAGTGTATATTTTCTACATTCCATGTTTTCAATTATCCTGTCTTTGATGTGTACGAGAGCATGTTCAGTCGATCGATGCTTGCGAAAGCCATACTGACATTGAGTTATTACCTGATGCTTTTCAAAAAATGAAACTAGTCTCTCATGAATGACGCTTTCAAATATTTTAGATATTGCAGGAAGGACTGAAATAGGTCGGTAGTTTGATAAAGTATCTGTATCACCTCCTTTGAATATTGCAGTGACTTTGGCGATTTTTAATTGTTTAGGAAATACACCTGTTGTCAGAGTGAGGTTAATTATGTAGCTAAGAACTTCACATATGAAAGGCGATATTAATTTTATTTCATTTGGACGAAGTTCATCCACCCCTGGAGATATATTATATTTAAGCTTGCCGATTATACTTGAAACTTCACTTGGATCAGTAGGCCTCAAGAAAAGAGAGTGACTCAGTATTGTGTCCACTGGCATGCGGTCGTCGCAGGCAGCTGCATTCGCATGCATCCACAGCATCCACAAAATGTGTGTTCATTGCATCAGCTAGTCGTTCACCACTGAGTGCTTCACCATCGACTATGAGCTGCGTAATGCTATCCATTGTTTTTTTTCTTGAAGTGAGCGAGTTTACAACCTCCCATACTCGTCGCTGATTATTATATATGCTCTCAAAAAGATTCTGGTAGTAGCACTGTTTTGCTTTTCTTAAATCGGCCGTTAAAGCGTTTCGGTACTTCTTGAACTCTGCAAATGTATTTGGAACTCGTGTACGAATAAAATCATGATATAACTTGTTTTTTACTTTGATACGGTGATAAAGCTCAGAATTAACCCAAGGTTTCTTGTGTTTTCTTCTATTACGACCAGATGGCCGTAATACAGGAAATGCGGCATTGTGTGAAGCGCGTAGTAAAGAAAAGAATTTCTCGTAAGCGCTGTCAGCATCTTTCTCATTGTATACCTGACTCCAGTCAATCAGACCGACCAAGTGGATAAATTCTTTTTGCGTTTCAAGGTTTATGGCTCGCCGACCTGCTCTTTTATTGTCGTCCTTGTCATGGCGGTTTGCAGTTGAAAAAAGCAGAAAGACTGGCAGATGATCGCTAAGATCACACGAAAATATTCCGCTACTAATTTCTTGCGAAGACAAGTTTGTTATGCAAACATCCAAAACAGTGGCCGTCTGCTGTGTAAGTCTTGTTGGTTTACTTATATAATTTGCGAAGCCATATGTGGATAACAGTGTCTCAAAATTTTCTGCGTATGGATCACTAGAACTTAAGTCAATATTGATTTCCCCCATAATGATGCAGAATGCGTTTGAAAAGACAGGGGAAGCCAACAGTAAGTCCACGAACTCTACGAAGCGACCTTTATGCCCTAGCGGAGGACGGTAAAGAGTGGCCACCACTATTTTATCGATACGCATGCACAAACATTCAAAATCGGCAGTCATTACCGAGAAGTCGTCAAACAGTTCATAAGAAAAGGTATTTTTAAAGTAGACAGCCAAACCTCCACCCTTCTTTTGCTTACGACAGAGATGTTGAGACCGATAACCTGGGAAGTTAGGTTTTGTGTCATTGTCTGAAAGCCATGTTTCTGTAAAGGTTAGAATATCGAAGTCAACTGATAGCGAATGCAAAAAGACAGAAATGTCGTCTGCTTTTGGTCGAATACTTCTACAGTTTGCATGTAATGCAGAAAAAACCTTGCCACATGAAAACTCACGATTAAAAGCGTCAACTGTGTAGTATCTGCAGTTATCCTCTGGGTACATCATCATGAGAAGGAAATGCAATTAAATGCATATTCAACTTAGTCTTTAACAGCTGATTTTATCCAAGTCTCCTTCATGAGCAATGTGAATTATGTCCGAGCTTTCATCTTTGCGTACAAGCACCTTGCCTCCAGTCGTCCAGGCAAATTTCTATTTGGCGGCCTTTTTCCTTTTAATAGCATCCGAAAGCAGTGCCTTGTTTCTTTGCGTCAAGTGCTCGTTCACAAAAACCGGTGTCGTTCCTTCAAGACCAAGCATTGAGCTGTCTATCTTCTTTTTTCTGCACTTTGAGAGCAGATCATTCCGCTGATTGCGTCTCACAAAGCGAACAACTATGTTCTTGACATCCGCGTTAAATGTGCGCACATAGTGACACGTGTCAATGTCAACCATGGTGTCAATGGTTACCCCTACACTCTCGCCTATCTTGCTTATCATTTCAAGCGGGTCCTTTCCATCCGGGACGCCCTTAATCTCGAGGTTGTTTAGGCGTTGGTATTGCTCGAGCTCTTCACATCTTTGTGATAGCCGGGCGTTTTCGCCTTTCAGTTCTGTATTTTGCTTCAGCAATTCCTGCATTTCAAGCCTCAAGTTTTTGATCTCGGCAGTAGTATCTTTGACATCATTGCAAATATCGGTGCAGTAGGATACTCCTTTCTTAAGCTCCCGCATTTCTTCCCTGAAGTCACGCCTCAAATTTTCAAGAGCCTTTGTCATCTCACGCAAGTCTTTTATATTTGTGGTGTCCTGTTCCGAAGGTACGCCGCCACCCTTAGCAGTGTTCTTTCCAGCATCTTTTCCCGCCATTAGACATGAAAGTACATGCAGAATACAACACAGGTAACAGTAGTGGACTGTTCGGCAGCAGTGCACTACAAAGATTCACACAATCTGTAGCACAAAATTCCTCACCTGCGAAGGCAAAGAATGGGCGTCGACTCAGACGTCGACTCGTTTCCCCTGGTATCGAAATGAATATTGCTCGCGTAAACGTTAACATTCAAAGATTGAGTAATGGTATAACGTCTATACCTTTCGCCATTTATTTTTCAATAACAAAGCGCAAAAAAATTTTTGTGCAAATAAAATAAAAAATCGTTGTTTCTATTTTTTTTCTTTTTTTATATACTGCAGTCAGTCCGCTCCCCCTAAAACCACTCTCTGTGACCGCCACTGACTGAAGTAATGTAAGGTTGTTAGTGTTGGTTATTTCTCTAAAAATGACGCAAACATCGGCGAATAGGTGAATATGAGAATCCATAAGAGAGCGGGGATCATTAATGTTAAATAAGGAACAGTAGCTAGGGTCCAAGACACCTCTGTAAAACAGGTGTTATAACCGTAAGCAAAAACTAATTGTGAGCGATTAAGTAGACATTCAATCCATTTCAATAAGTTACAGTCAATATTAAGATGTTTTAGTTTGTGAGCCAAAAGGTTGTGACATACATCGTCGAAAGCCTTTGAAAAATCCAGAAATATACAGTCAGTTAGTGATGATAGGTCTAGAATACAGTGCAATGCATGTGTAAACTATATTAACTCTGTTTCGCAAGAGTAAGGTTTTCGAAAACCACGTTGCGCTGACATAAAAAAGTTGTTCAATGAAAGAAAGTTAACAAGGTTGGTGAATATTATATGTTTGAACATTTTGAGTCAAGTATTTGTAAGGGATATCGGACGATAATTAATAGGGGATGCTTTGCTGCCGGATTTGTAGACTGTAACCACCTTTCCGATCTTCCACTCAGTAGCAGCGTTGACTAGTCAATGCTGGAAAAGTTTTGGTTAGTATAATGGGCGAATAAGCTGCAGTGCTTTTTAAGTAACGCAGTCATAACCCGGAGCGGAATGAACACTGAGTCCATCAATAAGCTTATTCACACCAGTAGGAGCAACAGTTATAGGTGGCATGAAAACATAGTTGAAGTGGTGAGTTGTAGGCATATGTATACATCAGATATGGGTGTAAAGTTGTAAGTGATTGCGCGGTTAAGAATCGTGACGCGAACGTCGGAAGGGATGGGGTCGCCTAACGGGTCAGATAACGCAAAACTATCATCGGTGGAAGGATTAATGACCCGGCAGAGTTTTTGACATTGGTGGTTACTTGTGAGTGGAAGTGCTTTTAGCGCTTTTGAGCGCCTGAACATACATGTTGGAAGCCGCTGAATACGAAGTCCGATCACTCACTAGTTGGCGAGAACTTTACGATGCGGTAGAGGCTTTCTTTTTGTTAGATAAACGTTTAATGTGATTATTACAGCAGGAAGCTATTGAGTGGGTGGTAGCAGTGCGTTCAGGAGTGTATTGTTCTGTGAGTTGGGTGACTATAGCTGTGAACATACTCCAGTTGGTTTGAATGCTGCGGACACCAAAGCTATGGGAAAGCATCGATAAAAAAAAATAGTTCATTATTTATCGCCTGAAAATTTCCTCCGTTGTAGTCTCGTATTATTATTTTTTTCTTTTTGTTAGTGTTTGGAGTGGCTAGATTAATGTCAGAGTGCATTAGCAAGTGGTCGCTGATGCCTGGCAGGTATGTAATAGGTGAGACTATGTCAGATCGATTTGTCAGGGTTGAATCTAGCGTATTCGCCGCGTTGGCTGTTATAGTCCCTTGTGAGCACAAATGCACTAACGAGAATACTGAGCGCACATCTAAAAATTCGCGACTTCGAGACGAGAACGGGGACATTAAAGGGCAGTTGGTATTCCATGTTATCTTCGAAAAAATTAGATCGGCAAATAAAACAATACTGAAATAGATCATGGTGCTTTGTTTTTAAGTGTTTCCATAAAAAAGTATGGCAACAGATAAGGAAAGGCTTAGGTGACCGTGATCGAGGAAGTTAGACTGAATTATAGTGCAACAGCTTCAAACAGGTCTTCGCATCATTCGTATATACTAGAACATTGCAGGAGCCCGGACAAAGCAAAATTACACAAATTACGTTTGAATAGGGATCATGGCAGGAAAGTGGATGAAATATAGCTAAAAGAATAATTGTGAACCGAAGCAAAGTATGTAATGAGCCAGAAATATGCCTATCAAAGAAGACACTGCACTGAGAAAATGGGCAGCATGAAATAAATGAGCAGCACAAGTGCAGCGTACAGGCCTTTGGTGAATACAAGGGGGGGTACTGCGCACAAAAAGACAAGGACAAGAAGATAACACAACAAGCGCAGACTCGCGACTAACTTTATTTGAAAACACGACACTCCTTTTATAGTTTTGTCGTGTCCGGTCGCTGTGTTGAATGCAGCGAAAGACGCACACGGTACTTTAAGACTTCGTTTATTTAAAGCCGATGAGGGTGCGACCAGCGTCGACCGAGGCAGGAGCCGAACTGGCCGCCCGAAGAAAGGAGGGAGCGGAGAAGCGTCCACGGGAGGGAGTGGCTTCCCAGAACAGGAGGAGGGTGCGGGGGCGCACCATGGGGGGGCATCTGGCGACAGCGTGCGACGAAGGGCAAGTGGTCGTTAGGAGGAGGATGCGAGTGGTCGTTAGGAGGGGAATGCGAGTGGTCGTTAGGAGGGGGCGCACACACACAAAAGCAATAAGGGGACACAACACTTCCTTCCCCCTTAGAAAGTTGCCTGGTATCGTGCAGGGGGTCGGCGCTCACGCGTGGAGGCGCGCTGGCTTTGTGCGCTCGGGGGAGAAATACTTGTAGGCTGGCTGTTGTTCGCTGTGTCTCCTAGGTCTGTCCTGGGCGAAGTCTCTTCTTCCGGGAAGAGGTGCCAGGCTATGTGGGAAGATGGTGCACGTGTTCTCTCCGCTGGCGGACAGCTCTCAGACGGCGTCGTAAATCTACGCAGCTGGTTGAGATGTCGGCGTGCTACTGTGCCATGTATGTTGACGAGCCAAGAGCGCAGGCCTATGCGTCTGACAATTGTAGCTTCCTCCCAGCGTGGCTTTTTCAGAAACTGTCGGGCGAGGACGCGCTGCCCCTCATTAAGCGTGCCGCAGCGCGGAATTGCTTTTTCTTCCCGGAACGTCTCTGCCTTTGGCTCGGGGAGGATGGCTGTGAGCTGGGTTCGCATTTCACGCTCGAACATCATTTTCGAGGGGGTCTCGCCTGTTGTGCTCTGAACCGTCGTGTGCTGCTTGAAGAGAAAGCGCGCAAGGCGGCGCTGCAGCGAGCCTGTCTGATCTCTTTCAAGGGCGCGTTTTAGCTCGGCTACGTAGCGCTCGGCTTGTCCGTTTGTCGCTGGGTGGTAGGGGGCCGATGTAACTGATGAGATCCCGTTGTCGCGATAAAACTTGAGGATCTCCGCAGACACAAACGGTGTTCCGTTGTCCGACACTACCTTGCGCGGCAGGCCGAACGTTGCAAATAGTGATCGGAGGTTGTCAATGACTGCTGCCGAAGTCGTCTGTCCCATTTGCCTTATCTCAAGCCACTTTGTGTAGGCATCTACGACCACAAGGAAAGTGCAGCCCTCAATTGGTCCTGCAAAATCAATGTGCAGTGTGTGCCATGGTGTGTCTGGCTTTTCCCATTCTGGGACAGGAGCTTTCGGCGGGGCGCTCCGGCTGCTCTGGCAAGGCTTGCATTCTCGCACCACTGTTTCGATGTCGTTGTCAATGCCAGGCCACCACATGTAGCTTCTGGCACACTTTTTCATTGCAACGATGCCCCGATGTCCGGCGTGGATGAGAGACATAGCTTGTGCGCGTAGTTCTCTCGGCATCACAACTCGGGACCCAAATATGATGCAGCCGCGATGGGTGCTCAACTCTGTAGCTCGCCTGCGGTAAGCGTCGAAGTTGTCCCCTTTGAGTTTATGCACGTTGCCTTGTTGAACAGCTGTGTAAACTAGCCGGAGAGCTGCGCACTTCTGCGTAGATGCTGCAACTGTGCCTGCTGTAAGCGGAGGTTCTGGCAGTGCTTCGAACATCAGAACGTGTCCTGGTGGAAATGGTTCGTCAACAGTTGCGTCTAGTGGCAGACGGCTTAGCGCATCGGCGTTTTGATGTTTACTCCATTTCATCACGCCTAGTGGAGAAAACCAGTTTCTCCCTAGAAGGCTTGATCCTGTGCCCTTCACAACAAGCAGAGGTAGCGTATGGGTCTGGCCGTTGTAGTTAACCTGCACGTTGGCAGAGCCCAATAGTGGCAGATTCTGTCCTGACTACGTTCGCAGGTGCGTGTCGTCTTGTTGCAGGGCGGGTGCGTCAGATGGCCATGAAGTTCGGAACGTGTCCTCACTGATCAGAGTACAGGCTGCGCCGGAGTCCACCTCGAACTTAATCAGCTGGTGATGTACGCTTACTTCTGTAAAAATCTTCGGTCGCGTGCCGAGATTCATGGTGTTCAGGTCGTACAACACAGATGGTGTTGCTGATGTTGTTCCATGGAGATCAGATAGCGGCGTATTCTCTGAGGCGTTGACGCTGTGATTAGGCTGGGAAGGTGACTTTATCTTGGCAAGTCTCCGTTTCGTTATGCATGCTCTTTCGATATGCCCTCGCTTGTGGCAAAAATTACACGTGGCTGACTGGAATCGACATCCCTGGGGGTTGTGTTGGTCGTCACACCGCCAGCAGCGTTGTGCCTTTTTGACCGATTTTACAACAACAGAAGGCTTGCGCACCTGGTTGCTTGTCTGGTGTACCGGCTCGGTGTTCCGGCGAATCCCTCTCTGCTGGTGACCGGCGCTCTCCGCTCGAACGGCGATGTCGTAAGCTTTGCTGAATGTGAGGTCCTTCTCAGCGAACAGGCGCTGCTGCAGTGACTCGTCACTCAGTCCGCACACAAATCTGTCGCGTAACATCACGTCCAAGGGAAGCATGGTGGTGTTAGCAGAAGAAGCTGCGTCTCCCTCCTGCCCGGTAGCTGTTGTCGACAGCGTTCCAAAATTGCAGTCGGCAGCGAGCTTCTTGAGCGTGGCTACGTAGGCGCTCACAGTTTCTCCTCCCAGTTGATCTCGTCGTTGGAAGCGAGCCCGGCTGTAGACCTCTGATGGCCTTGGGTCGTAGTGCTTTTGCAGCGCTTTTACGATGTCGTCGTAAGACACTGCCGCTGGTGTGCTTGGCTGAATAAGGGCGCAGACAGTATCGTAGGTCTGCTCCCCGCACAGCGTCAGCAGGTTGGCCCTCTTCAAGGCTGGGTCTGTGATGTTGTTAGCTTCAAAGTAGAACTGAAGGCGTCCAACCCACGATGACCACGATGAGCCGTTGAATTCTGGTATCTGATTGGGAAACCCTCGCGTAGCCATGGCTTGTCAATAGCGTTGCGTAGCGCGGGTCGAATCCACTTTCTCGTCGCCACTGTCGTGTCCGGTCGCTGTGTTGAATGCAGCGAAAGACGCACACGGTACTTTAAGACTTCGTTTATTTAAAGCCGATGAGGGTGCGACCAGCGTCGACCGAGGCAGGAGCCGAACTGGCCGCCCGAAGAAAGGAGGGAGCGGAGAAGCGTCCACGGGAGGGAGTGGCTTCCCAGAACAGGAGGAGGGTGCGGGGGCGCACCATGGGGGGGCATCTGGCGACAGCGTGCGACGAAGGGCAAGTGGTCGTTAGGAGGAGGATGCGAGTGGTCGTTAGGAGGGGAATGCGAGTGGTCGTTAGGAGGGGGCGCACACACACAAAAGCAATAAGGGGACACAACAAGTTTCAAACTGTCACATCACACACATGTGGAAACCAAAAACCTTTCTCCATTCTGATACAGTTTGATAGAAGGGTCACTTACGCAATCTTTATCCTTCTGTTTGATGCAAAACGCCTCCGCCAACTCACGCGCCACCTGGTCACGGCTCCTCCTCAAAACTTTTGTATCTGTCAGCAAAGGCAGGCAAGGGTTATTGCGCGTAGCATCCGGGCATGCGCCACAATGCATGGGTAAATTCGACCCTGTCCCTGATTTCATGGAAAGCTGGTGCTCTCTTAAGCGCTCATTCAGACGTCGGCCTGTCTGGCCGATGTATACCCTGCCACAGGTGATAAACTGTCGAGAGCAGTTATTAACTCCAAGCGCGATAGCTTAGAACTGTTTTTCACTGTAAAAACACATAAGGTTGACAAGCCCTTTAGGTGCATAGTAAGTGAAAAAGGTACTTGGCAGCGTGAAGTAAGTGTGTTTATTCAAAAGTGTCTGAAATTGGTGCTAGTGGAAGACCCATTTTTGACTAGGAACTCGGATGATATAGTCGCCTACCTACAGGATGCTCCGCCTGTAGGCTACGCCTTTTCAATTGACGTTGAAAACCTGTTCTTTTCAATACCCCACGATGCCCTGTTTTGCGCCGTTGAAAATAGGGGTGTAATAGCGTTTCAGAATGCCTGCGGTATAACGCTAAACAATTTTATGTCTTTACTTGAGTTTTATCTTGGTTCTACCTTCGTATCTTTTGACGATCAGGTCCTTGTTCAGCGCAAATGCATTGGTTCCTGTGTGGCACCTGTACTGGCTGACATCATCTTGTCCAGCATTGACTCTGATCTGGTGCGCTATTTTGACGATGAGACAACTCTGAAAATATTTAGGTACGTTGATGACTATTTAGTGTTTCTTAAAGATCGACCTGGCGCAACGCACACTGTGATTGTGGAAGAATTTTTATCGATTTTTAGACGACATGGGAAGGGTCTAACCTTTACTCACGAGTTACCGGAACATGACAAGCTACAGGTTTTAGATATTAAACTGACTTTAACACCAGATCACGTTTGCTGGATGTACTTACCAAGTGCACGGAAAGACCTGTTGCCGTTAAGGTCAGCACATTCCAAGACAGTTAAACGGGCTATCGGAACGTATTGCCTGCAGGGCGCCTTGTCTAAGTCTTGCGCTCACCTGGTGCACGAGAGCCTCAATAATCAGGTAATTAGGATGACGAAGGCTGGTTTTCCTGCTTCAATCATGGTTGCAGTGGTAGAGAAGCTTCTGCGCAAACTGAAAGATAGGACGTGCCGGTATAGTGGCCGTTCTAAGGAAATGAGGGCAGCGGTTCTACCGTATATTCACAGAATTTCCCACAACTTGAAGAACGTGGCGAAAAGCTACGGCGTGCCGGTAGTTTTTACCGCCCCATGCAAGTTGGCCTCATTGTGCCCTCAGGTCATGTCCGGAGGGAAGAGGAAAGCGGACTGCGAGAAGTGTCATGCCACTCGATTTGTCAGGTGCCAGACGGGTGTCGTATACCAGATTCCCCTCACCTGTGGCAGGGTATACATCGGCCAGACAGGCCGATGTCTGAATGAGCGCTTAAGAGAGCACCAGCTTTCCATGAAATCAGGGACAGGGTCGAATTTACCCCTGCATTGTGGCGCATGCCCGGATGCTACGCGCAATAACCCTTGCCTGCCTTTGCTGACAGATACAAAAGTTTTGAGGAGGAGCCGTGACCAGGTGGCGCGTGAGTTGGCGGAGGCGTTTTGCATCAAACAGAAGGATAAAGATTGCGTAAGTGACCCTTCTATCAAACTGTATCAGAATGAAGAAAGGTTTTTGGCTTCCACATGTGTGTGATGTGACAGTTTTGAAACTATAAAAGGAGTGTCGTGTTTTCAAATAAAGTTAGTCGCGAGTCTGCGCTTGTTGTGTTTTCTTGTCCTTGTCTTTTTGTGCGCAGTACCCCCCCTTGTATTCACCATGATTGACCGACTAGCCCAACAACGTACGCTCTTAAAGTACAGGCCTTTATCAAAGAATTTATTTTTTGTTTATTTACCACGTCCTGGTAGTGTTAGCTCCATAAAGCATTATCAAAATTATCACAATTTTCAGTTTTATTTGCTTAGAAGAACGTTAGAGCAATAAGAACTTGGTTCATAAATGCACTCCAAATATTGCCATAAATCATCGTACTCTTCGTCCTGGGCCACAAGAGCTGGGGCTTCATGAGATAATTATTACGGTGCATTAACGAAAATTTCAACATGCCGTCAGCATGCAAAGATTTTATACTGGCGCTGAAAAAACCGCATTTTTTAAATTTTCACTGGCAGGAGGGAGTAACTTTCTTGACTGCGCTGCTTTCTTCCTAAGCAAATGAAAGACGTGTATGCCGACCTCTTACACCTGTTTTGCAGCAAAAACAATTCGAAAATATGTAGCGTAAGGTATATATATTAACATATTGACTCGCGTAAGATATATATATCTTACGCGAGTTAATTGGTTCACGATTGTAGAAAGAAAACCAGCGCAAAAGACGGGGACACAGAACTGGGAACACAGAATACAGGAACACAGAACACAGCGTCGTCCTGTGTTCCTGTTGTGCGTCTCCGTCCTTTGCCCTTGTTTTTTTTCCTTAATTGGCCATGCACTTGTGGCAATTTAAGTGCACTTCCTGTGAATTTTGCACAAAAGTAGTGTATTTTTGCATTCACCTTTTTTACACGCTGAGCTGTTTTATCTTTTGGTCACTTCAGAAGGGAGGAGTTAGTATAGAAGTAATTTACTTGGAGAATACGAGGAAATATATCTTGCAATGAATTTTCTCATATTTAAATTCTGCCTGATGGGAATGCATTACGCGCCATACGGTGTTACTCACAACCAAACGCCCAGGGCTCTAAGTTGGGCAAAGCATGTATCATATATGTGGAAGTGCGAATATGGCTGTGGTGCGCTGGGCGTCTTGCATGCACAGCAGGAAGTGATTTGTGTCTAGACCATCCAGGAGGGAATGTACAAGGACGGGAGGATAGTACAAACGCTAAAAAAAAAAAAGCTAGCTGGGGCTGGAAACGCATTTTTGGTTCTAGCATGTACCAACGTTGGGCAAAAGCAACCAGTTTTGGGCGCCTTGTAAGAAGAAAGGAAGGTTCTGGGAAGCGGAGGCAGGGCTGAGTACGGCGCACGCGAGGTCGCGGGGTCACGGAGTCGCACATCGGGAAAAGGTTACATTCTGCCACTCGCCTCTCGCAGCGCACCCCAGAACCGGCAGCCTTCCCTCTTGTCCGCCTACCCGGCAGGAGCTACTCTCTCCGCGGGCGAGAGCGAAGGGGGGGCCCCCACCACATGAATGGCATTAGAAGAATGTCACTGGCGCCTCCACTACGGCTCAGCTCGTACTATTCTGGCGCAGCCTTGGTTGCTGCGTTTCGCCGTAATCGCTTGTCAGCGAAGTGAACACAGCACCGTGCCTTCCCGTGAATAGTAGAAGCAGGGACGTCGCGGCCACATCGGCATTCGCAGGATAGCGCCGCCCTGTCGCTTATTTGCTCGCTTATCCTCTGACAAGTCAAAAAGTCTTCCTGTCGTGGCACGCCATCCATGGCTTACGACACCACGTCTGTCATTCCCTTTCGTACTTCAAGCGTTTTTCTTCTTGCTATGAAAGTATTAGCCGTTGCGGCCATCAATTCAAGCAGCGAGAAAAATTTCAGCGCCGCAGGATTCGTAATGAAAGAGCGCCGCTCTTGTTTCGATCAAGCCATCATCAATGAACAACTTGCATATTTAGAGTGATAAATCTATACCTTTATGCGTTGTGTCTTGTGTATAATCAGACACTGTGATCTGGAATGCGAGGTCAACCTTTGAATGTCATTGAAATAAACTCATTTTCCTGAAATTCTCTTTTGTGTCGTCGCCGCTTTGCAGGTCAGGCCGAGCACGAGCGTGCTCAGGGTCCTTCAGTGTCTGGCCGGTCGTCCTGTCAGTCGACTAGGGACAGAAAATACAGAGAAGCATTCCTAATCCACAAATTTAAAACACTGCAACCAACAGGGATTAACATGTCCAGAGGAAACCTGGAATCTCTCAGGTACATTTCAGGGTTAGCATCATTTTAAATTAATAAATGTCTTGCGCGTTGTGTCTTGTGTATAATCAGACACTGTGATCTGGAATGCGAGGTCAACATTTGAATGTCATTGAAATAAACTCATTTTCCTGAAATTCTCTTTTGTGTCGTCGCCGCTTTGCAGGTCAAGACCATTTCCTAGAACCTCGCATAAGTATATTATCTTTTCAGGAGGACACGGGGACGCGATGGGGGGCGCGGGCGTGGAGGTAGACAGGGACAAGCCCTTGTCCCTGTCTGCTTCTATGTCTGTGTCTTTTGTTGCGCCCCTGTGTCCTCCTGAAAAGTTATGAACCAACACGCCCGGATACAACCCTTCCCACGTCATATCTTCCACCACATTACTGGCCTTCTCACCCTCTCCCTTTGTTCACTTTTTTTTTCTCTCCTAAACACCTACTATCAGTTCTCGGAAACCATGACATTCCTGTTACCCCCTCTGCCCCCACCTTTTGGCTTTCTCTGAACTCGAGCCATCCCCCCCCTCCCCCTGCCTTGTCCTTCCTTGGAAATGTCCCCCCTTTCGTTCTCCTTGCAGTGCCAGCCTATTTTGTTTGCCTTGTTCTCATTTCCCTGTACCACGCTGACTAATCCTCTTGTCTGAGTCTTACAGGTCCACCCAGCGCCTGCCCTCCTTCGCAGCACCTTCAAAGCCTTTGTTCATTACACACCCCCCGGAAATAAGTTTTTTCCACTATTGTAGCTTAACGAATCAAGTATCACCTCCCTACCCCTTCCTGACACGCATGCCCTCTCACACCCCTTTCCTACCCCACCCCCGGGGCCTTCCTCCTCGGAGCGAAGGCCCTATTTAATCCCTGCCAATGATGAACGCTTTGCCCAGACGAAGACAACTCCCCTTGTCGAAACGTTGGCTCAAGCAACCTGAGGTTTTCCGCTCCCTTGTTCATTTTGTGATCGCCAAGGACCATCTACCGCACCCTCTCTCTACCACCCTCTCTCTACCTGTCGGTAGGTTAGGTCCCGGGCCGGGCGCGGGTTCGAAATTGCGGCCCGTGCACAGCTCTATTCAGAAATCTAATCACATTTCCTTTTGTGAAAAAAGAGCTATGTGCAGAGTTTAAATGGTGCAAGTATGAAGCTGCAATGAAGTCAATTACAGACTTCTGTGCAACAGCTAGAGGAATTTCAAGAGCATGCTATACGTGATGCTAGTTGCCTCAGTCACAATTGATGCAGTCAAGTATCATTTCGTATATTTTTTTTACCCAACAGACATGAAATGTCTGAAGATAAATATGTACCAAACACATCGAAACATCAGTTGTGATGCCTGAAAAAAGTTGTACTGCAACATATAAAGGCTCAAGTCTCGATAAGTAGGAATGCTGAAGGGGAATAAAAACAGTTCTCTTTTGTTCGGGCTCACGCACCTGCTAAAAACATATTCTTTATACATAGCAATAAAACTTGAAATAACTGTTTAAGAAGCCTTTTGGTCAATAGTGCAACTATCATTGTAGTGTTTGTTCGTTCACGCTCAAGGCTGCAGGAAAGGGTTGTTCCCACGAAACACACAAAGCGCAAATAGACGTCTAAAAAAAGTCTCGGAAAAAAAAGCTTGACATCTAGAAGAAGTTTCACCTAAGCAGTTTTTTAGACTTAGACGTTTATTAGCCCTCTATTAGCTCTGCTAACGCTACGCTTGTATACGGCTAGAAAACTTCTGAGGTAGAACTTTTCTATAATTTTTTTAGACGTTCCTTTTTTTTCCGAAATGGGTGCCTGTATTATTTTACGCATTTCAAGACTGATTTTAGTGCTGCCTTTAAACCCTCTAAAGCTTTAAAAATGTTATAGTTCATTTTTCTGGTATACACCACTCAAAAATGAACTCAAAACTGATTTGCAATGACCCGAACAATGAGCCCACATTACAAGGGATGTATGGCTGTAGTAATGAGCCATAAATGCATATGCTAGCACACTTTTCAGTCAATGCGTAACTCTTTATTGAATCCAGTGCATATAAAACCACACAAAAAAGAAAAGGATCAGGAAATTAATGTTAGAAGCCACGGAGGAGGTAGCTTCACTGGTTTGGCTGACATTACAACGGTAAGCACTTGGATCGCGGGAAAGTGTCGAGCAGCAACCAATTGTTAAATCAAAAATTCATTCGGCCCCAGGCCTTGTTCACAACGGATCCGTTGATGAGCAAGTTGCTGGGATTTGGATGGCACTGAAGAGCTCGCTAGGTGTTCCAAACATCGCTTTTCTTGCAAGGAGGATGCCAACTAGAGGGTAACAAGGGGAAGTTAAATCCAGCTCGGTTCAGCAGCCTGCAGAAGTGAAAAATATAAGAGTAACCAAAAGCACAGTCAGTCAGGTGCATGTAGAATGGCCAATGAGGAGTCGGAAGCAAATAAGACCAGAAAATGGCAAGGAGTGACAGCACAGGCAATAAAATAAGCTAATTAAAAACATAGATGCATATGATGTCACTGCAAGCGGCATTTCAGCAGAGTGCTACGGCTCACCATAAACTCAAGAAGTCAATCACTGTGGAGGCCTTTAACAGAAGCAAAATCCAAACAGCGTGCATGGACACTGAAAGCCAAGCAGTCAATAGCAAGTGCACTGCCTTACTGTGATGCACACTGTACTCATAGAACCTCCTAAGCTCCATCTTGCAAACAGGCTTTCTCTTACCTGCAAGATGTGGCTGATTCAAAAGTGGTTGATGTTTGACATCTTGCACCGTCGCACGAAAACATAGCAGAGATGCTGCTGTCCTGGTAATGCCTGCATCATTTCAGTATACACCAGAGATGTGTTAAATCTTGGACCTTAACTTGACAGCCACACAGGGCACATCTGAAAGATAAGACAAATAAAAGTGCGTATGTGTAAGGTTTCTAACACTGCATTGCCAAAGAAGCCCTTTCTAATCTGTACGATGACGCTCAAACAGTGGGCAAGAGATTGCTTACACCACTGCAAGAGATTACTTACACCACTGCACAAGAAGCATTAGTCCAGATTCCCACCTCAGAACTGAAACAATCTCCAGGCCAAGTCGTCTGAACAACCAAGTACAAGGTGCTGCTATTCATTTGCGTGAAACTAGACCAGGTCCTTGCTCCTCCGGCCAACACTTGGAGTTCTAAAGGACAAACAAATAATGGGGCTTGTGGAATGAACATTAGCAAAGAGCCTAGACCTATACAAGAAATCATGAAGTTAAAGAAAAGGAAGGAGTTGCAAAGCGTGCTTACCAAAACTTGAGAAGTTGAGCAGGCAAGGAGGTCCTCTGAAAACCATTGTTGAACAGCCTGTACTCAAAACGAAATGTACACAGTGAAGTAGGGACAACGCCAGCTGTGCACGGTGCAATGGTTTTCCAAGAAATAAAAGCTGCCATGCCTGCAAAGAGCCGTAGTACTTTACTGCACTGTCAAACAGCCTGCACACATACAGGCAGCACCACTGAGTAAACTACCTTTGTGCCGGGGCTCTCAATCGCAATGAAATAAAAGCTTGACGCAGTTAAGATAACCAACGCCTTTTCAACGCGAGTTTCACTGACGGCAATCACAGCAAGGAGAATTGGAGCACACAGGTGGCCAGATGAGAGTCCTTGGCAAGAGTACCGTTCACCTTGTCATCGCCTTGGTAAAGAAAGCAACTCGCATGCGATAGCAGCCTAGTTGTATCCACTTAACAAAAGCTCAAATACGTGCAAATGCCCTGTTTTAATACATTCAACGCTGCACTTTGGTATGTAAAACACTGCCTGATACCGTTTTGTGATTTGTAAACCGAAGGTTCAATCAGGCGCGTCAGTGGCTTAGCCGGCAAAGCCGACACTTTCACCACAGAAGAGAAATGGAAGGTTACTTACTTTTTGCTGAAAACGAGGCTCACATCTCAGTGCAACACTGGTAGAAAACGATACCGCAGAAAAAGGGGAAAATGCAAACTGCAGCGGCGTGAAGTGCCAACCAGCGCGGAAAAAAGTGCGCAGCGAAACGTACTACAACGTGCGCAGCATCCGCTTCGCGCGCGTAGCTATCGCTAGCCTCTGCAACGCCAAATGACCAAATGAAGTACTAAATTTCTAAACGTAAAAATAAACAAATCATCAAAGAACCAAAAAACAAATTCAATCTAATACTTTCATGTAAAACTAAGCACTTGCAGCTTCCACTAAGATTTTTTTCTGCTTTAAACGGCTAAAAACATTTTGGCAAACTATCCTGCATCGCCACCGTGCGGAGCGACACCAAGCAGCAAGCTGCGGCGTGACTCAAGAAAGATTGCCTCCAAGATACGCCGCCACGAAAAGATAGCGCGCGGGTGATCTCATCTGCGCGATAAACCGCGCGAGGGAGGCTCAGCGTGCTCGGCGAAGGCGGCAGGAAGACGGCGAAGGCAGCGTGCGCTGCGCCTGTCAATCCGCATGCTGACGCCAGCTAGCCGAGGCGTAACAGAGGCGTTCGCAACATGAAGCAAATTTTTTCACTCGCGTCGGCTTTCAGGGCAATTATATGTTACCTAAATCCAGCCTTACGAGTGGCGGGTTAGCTGCACTCGATGTGGAACGTGATTCGGGCTCCACAGGAGAAAACGCGCTTTCTGTGTTCGAATACAAAGAGCGCGGTCTTTGCACCGGCGCGCCTGCTCTTCGAAACGTCAAGCAGGATGGCCATCTAATTTATGTGCCGTGATTTACAGCATGTTTAATCCACGGTGGCAACTCTGCTGATTACTGGCGCATCTCCTTGACGTGGTCTCAAGTTCCACGTTTTAGAAACAAGTCTAGAAAACATCTGACTACAGATGTTTCACATAAGTTTCACAGCAAACGTCTGACTGCAGATGTTTAAGAGACGCCGCAGAAGAAACTTCTTCTTCTCGACATCTATGAGACGTTTGAACACAGCGCAAGACGTTTGTAGTCATTTGAAGCTGTTCCGAGACGTTCGTAAGACGTTTTGTGTTTCGTGGGTTATCACTGTTGTTCGTGACGCGAGAAGCGACCGGACTAATCTCGATTGTTCACAGCCTTGAACAGCTGCATCTACTTGTTTCTAGATTACTTTAGATGATTTCTACCTGTTATCTCGAAGTTTCCTTGCCGGCTTTAAATTGAACGATGCCGCGAGCAGCGGGCATTCGTAATAATTTTTTCAACAGCGCATGCTACACAAGGACACAAGACGAGGAAACACACACACGAGCGCTCGTCTTGTGTCCTTGTGTAGCATGCGCTGTTGAAAAAATTATTATGAATAACCAACTAGCCCGTGAGCTCACCCTGGACATTCGTAGTTCGACGACCGCCGAGCACGCCTGTTGCTTACGCCGCCGCCGAGTGATTCAGTTCTTTTGAGGGCGCAAGTCAGCCCAAATAAAGAGCTTCGTTTGAAAGTATTTGTTGCTGTCTTCCTGAACGCTGGACTGCCGTCACTACAACGTGACATCTGGTGGAGGTGCGGGGTAGACTTCCAGGTACCGGACAACCCCTGCAAGTCGTGACGCCAGCCCTTTGAGTTATTCGCCGGAAGACCTGATTCCAGTCTACCACGCAGCCTCTGGAGCCTCCAGCCATGACTTACGCCGCAGCAGTGCGCCGTCCTGTACCTCGACGACGGGACCCAAGCCCCTATCGCCCTTAGCCAGCTGCGCTGGAGCGCCGCCCTCTCGCCCCAACTCGCCCGTCCTACGAGCGTCGTACACGGCCGAGGAAATGCGTCGAGTGGAGAACACCCGACCAGCGCCGCCCACAATGCTTCCACGGCGGAGAAGCCGGCCACATTCTTCGGTACTGCCCATACAGAAAGAATGGGCATCCGAGGGTTCCGTTACGACGCCCCACGACCCCGACCCGGCCAGCGACCATCCGAAATCGAGGATGTTTTGCGTCGGGAAGGATACTCATCGCCGAGCCGCCTATCGCGTTCTCCGTCGCCATCGTCACCGCGCTAAGTATCTCCTGGCCGAGGCTACGCAGTGCGTGGACGCTTCCCCAGCCCCCGAAGGTTAAACTGAATAAAGCAGCCTCTGGAGGTGAGGTTGCTTCTGAGCGCAAGAACTAAGATCCTCCATCGACGAAAACAGAAGACCATGCCTCCTACGACGACGACGAACCCTACGACAACGACGAACCCTACGACAACGACGAACCCTACGACGACGACGACCCCTACGACGACGACGATCCCTACGACGACGACGATCCCTACGACGACGACGACCCCTACGAAGACGACGATCCCTACGACGACGACGATCCCACGACGACGACGGTCCCTACGACGACGACGATCCCTACGACGACGACGATCCCTACGACGACGATGATCCCTACGACGACAAAAACTACAACACCGACGACGATGACGACACGGCCAGACTTGAAGCTTTTGCCGCTACCCTTACACGTACCTTATTAGGAACGCTAAAGGACTCTAAGTTCTCGAAGCATTCTCCGTGTTTAATTTCATTTTAAAGCATCGAGACGATGCTTTGGAAGGGGGGTAATGCAACGTATCATTGTAGTGTTTGTTCGTTCACGCTCAAGGCTGCAGGAAAGGGTTGTTATCACTGTTGTTCGTGACGCGAGAAGCGACCGGACTAATCTCGATTGTTCACAGCCTTGAACAGCTGCATCTACTTGTTTCTAGATTCCTCTAGATGATTTCTACCTGTTATCTCGAAGTTTCCTTGCCGGCTTTAAATTGAACGATGCCGCGAGCAGCGGGCATTCGTAGTTCGACGACCGCCGAGCACGCCTGTTGCTTACGCCGCCGCCGAGTGATTCAGTTCTTTTGAGGGCGCAAGTCAGCCCAAATAAAGAGCTTCGTTTGAAAGTATTTGTTGCTGTCTTCCTGAACGCTGGACTGCCGTCACTACAACGTGACAATAGTATAGCTAAGTATGACTGAAAGGAGTCCGCAAGAAATGCACAGAAGCAGGCATGCAGTGTGACAGTGCAGCGCGACAGGTGCGCTTTTTAATCTCGCGCGCGCTCTGAAGAACATGGGTTTATGGTTTATTGGGGTTTTAACGTCGCAAAACGACTCAGGCTATGAGGGACGCCGTAGTGAAAGGGGTTCGGAAATTTCGACCACCTGGGGTTCTTTAACGTGCATTGACATCGCACAGTACACGGGCCTCTAGAATTTAGCCTCCATCGAAATTCGACCACCCCGACCGGGATCGAACCCGCGTCTTTCGGATCAGTGGCCGAGCGCCATAGCCACTGAGCCACCGCGGCGGGTCGAAAGACATGACGGGGACACGCCGAGGAGGCAACGCTGCAGTGCACGCTGCCTCCTCGCCTCTCGGCTCCTCGCGAGCAGCCCCGTCCGCTGACAAGCGGTGCCGGGGAAAAATCTAATAGCATCCTCGATCGCCCGCACCGGTGCGCACCGGTGCGCACCGGGCGCCTTGGGCGCACCTTCCATCCTCGATCAACTGCACCGGTGCGCACCCGCAGTCCTCGATCACCGGAAGCGCACCCTACCGGTTCAGTTTTTCGTTGCTCCGACTCGCACCCGGAAAATCGGCGGTTCGCAAGGGTGCAATCCCGGCAAGCTTTGCGGGACGCGTGCTGCGGACAAGCCGCCTTTACCCGTACACGGTGGCCCGTACTATCCTGCTCGTGTCTGCGCACAGACTCACGCGATGGAGCAGAGAATACGGTTGGTTGCCGCCATTGATGAACTGCTGTCAAGTTCGTCTGATAGCGAAGATGACATGATAATCGACTTGATAGCCTAAACACGGCGATAAACGACCGAAAATTCGTTTATCGGGTCGTCAGGCGCCTCGCCGATACCGGAGTGAGCGTCTGTTTACATTGCACTGCTTGGCATATATAGCTGCAGTGTGCATGGCCTTTGACATGTGAAATGTGTGATTTATTTGCAGTTCCGAAAGCGTGTGACCGGTGTTGCGGTTTACAATCAAATGCACGCGCCAGAAGAAAGGCACCCTAAAGGCGGCGCTGCATGCACGAGCCCCCGCGGGGTGCAGCTTGTCCTCGATGTTGACCCTCGCCGGTGCGCCACCGCCGCGGTGCGCAGGGAACCGCGCTTTGTTTCGGGGCGCACCCGGTGCGATGCGATCGAGGACGCTATAAGGAAAACATGCCTGTCCCCAACCGGACATGACGTCACTAAATGTCACGTGACCTATGACGTCACGCGTATGACGTCATATTTTTTGACCAATCAGCGTTTCCAGCCTACCTACCCGCAAACGCTTGTGCCCGACGCGGCATCCAGCTCCCCTAGCGGAGATCAGTGATGCAGGCTAGTTTGCCAAAGTGGTTTTAACCGTTTCAAGCAGAAATAGATCTTAGTGGAAGCTGCAAGTGCTTAGTTTTACATGAAAGTATTAGATTCAATTTGCTTTTTGGTTCTTTGATGATTTGTTTATTTTTACGTTTAGAAATTTAGTACTTCATTTGGTCATTTAGCGTTGCAGAGGCTAGCGATAGCTACGCGCGCGAAGTGGATGCTGCGTACGTTGTACGTTTCGCTGCGCACTTTTTTCCGCGCTGGTTGGCACTTGACGCCGCTGCAGTTCGCAGTTTCCCCTTTTTCTGCGGTATCGTTTACTACCAGTGTTGCACTGAGATGTGAGCCTCGTTTTCCGCAAAAGTAAGTAACCTTCCATTTCTTTTCTGTGGTGAAAGTGTCGGCCTTGCTTTAGCTAAGCCTCTAACGCGCCTGATTGAACGGTCGGCTAGTGTGTCACTCCTTTGGTTTACAAATCACAAAACAGTATCAGCCAGTGCTTTACATTCCAAAGTGCTATTTGAGCTTTTGTTAAGTGGATACAGCTAGGCTGCTTTCGCACGCGAGTTTCTTTCTTTACCAAGGCGGTGAAGGTGAACGTGACAAAGCTTCAAACCAACCAGCTTTGTTTAAGCGTACGTTGATAAGGCGCGAATTTTTTCCTAGACATTGATTAAAGTCTGTGCTCTATTGCATTCTGGCAGGGTTTTATTTTTGCCAAGGACTCTCATCTCGCCACCTGTGTGCTCCAATTCTCCTTGCTGTGATTGCCGTCAGTGAAACTCGCGTTAAAAAGCTTTTGGTTATCTTCACTAAGGTATTTGTTTGGGCTAGTCGGTACACTGTTAAAACTGAAGGCACAGCGCACGAAGGACCTGTCCTGTCCTTCGTGCGCTGTGCCTTCAGTTTTTGGTTGTCTTAACTGCGTCAAGCATTTATTTCATTACGATTGAGAGCCCCGGCACAAAGGTAGTTTACTCAGTGGTGCTGCTCTGTATGTGTGCAGGCTATTTGACAGTGCAGTGAAGTCCTACGGCTCTTTGCAGGCATGGCAGCTTTTATTTTTTGGAAAACCGTTGCGCCGTGCAGAGCTGGCGTTGTCCCTGCTTCACTGTGTGCATTTCGTTTTGGGTACAGGCTGTTCAACAGTGGTTTTCAGAGGACCTCCTTGCCTGCTCAACTTCTCAAGTTTTGGTACGCACGCTTTGCAGCTAACACCTTTTCTTTCACTTCATGATTTCTTGTATAGGTCTAGTCTGTTTGCTAATGTTCATTCCACAAGCCCCATTATTTGTTTGTCCTTTAGAACCCCAAGTGTTGGCCGGAGGAGCAAGGACCTGGTCTAGTTTCACGCAAATTAATCGCAGCACCTTCTACTTGGTTGTTCAGAAGATTTGGCCTGGATATTGTTTCAGTTCTGAGGTGGGAATCTGGACAAATGCTTCTTGTGCAGTGGTGTAAGTAATCTCTTGCCCGCTGTTTGGGCTTCATCGTACAGATTAGAGACGGCTTGTTTGGCAATGCAGTGTTAGGAACCTTATACACACGCACTTTTATTTCTCTTATCTTTCAGATGTGCCCCTGTGTGGCTGTCAAGGAAAGGTCCAAGATTTAACCCATCTCTGGTGTATACTGAAATGATGCAGGCATTACCAGGACAGCAGCATCTCTGCTATGTTTTCGTGCGACGGTGCAAGATGTCAACCATCAACCACTTTTGATTCAGCCACATCTTGCAGGTAAGAGAAGAGTGCACTTGCTATTGACTGCTTGGCTTTCAGTGTCCATGCATGCTGTTTGAATTTTGCTTCTGTTAAAGGCCTCCACAGTGATTGACTTCTTGAGTTTATGGTGAGCCGTAGGACTCAGCTGAAATGCCGCTTGCATATATGTTTTTGGTTAGCTTATTTTATTGCCTGTGCTGTCACTCCTTGCCATTTTCTGGTCTTATTTGCTTCCGACTCCTCATTGGCCCTTCTACATGCACCTGACTGACTGTGCTTTTGGTTGCTCTAATATTTTTCACTTCTGCAGGCTGCTGAACAGAGCTGGATTTGACTTCCCCTTGTTACCGTCTAGTTGGCATCCTCCTTGCAAGAAAAGCGATATTTGGAACACCTAGCGAGCTCTTCATTGGCGTCCACATCACAGCAACTTGATCATCAACGCATCCGTTGTGAACAAGGCCTGGGGCCGAATGAATTTTTGATTTAACAATTGGTTGCTGTTCGACACTTTCCCGCCATCCAAGTGCTTCCTGTTGTAATGTCAGCCAAACCAGTGAAGCTACCTCCTCCATGGCTTCTAACATTAATTTCCTGGTCTTTCTTTCTTTTATTGTGTGGTTGTATGCACTGGATTCAATAAAGAGTAACGCAGTGACTGGCAAGTGCGCTAGCCCATGCATTTATGGCTCATTACTACAGCCATACATCCCTTGTAATGTGGGCTCATTGTTCGGGTCATTGCAAATCAGCTTTGAGTTCATTTTTGAGTGTATACCAGAAAAATGAACTATAACATCTTTAAAGCTTTAGAGGATTGAAAGGAAGCACTAAAAATCAGTCTTGAAATGCGTAAGATATTACAGGCACCCATTTCGGAAAAAAAAGGAACGTCTAAGAAAATTCTAGAAAAGTTCTACCTCAGAAGTTTTCTAGCCGTATACAAGCGTAGCGTTAGCAGAGCTAATAGAGGGC